>NC_090728.1:105600904-105608404 GCF_036898095.1 Palaemon carinicauda
GAAATTTAAAAGCACAATATCTTGTGCATAAATAACATTAATATCTTTTAATAATGCTTAGGAAAGAACATTTTAACATGACTTCCGGCAACAACTCAGAATTCAAACACCATGTGATTATATTTTAACAATAACATCCCAGTCACTCGCTGTTCAATTTTTACTTCATTTTCCCCTAGTTTGAGTCTCAGCGACGAGTGGCCTCCTCATCCCCAGCCCCAAGTTATTATTGTCCAAACTCTAATAAACCAGTCTAAAAATAAGGTTGATTGACGTAAAAAATACCATTTTGATTATTGTTAACCTCCACCACATCCCCAGCTCCTGCATCGTTTGTATTGTGGCTTGTCAATGTTCTTTATGCCTTTTTTTTTTTTTTTTTTTTTTTTTTTTTTTGTCATGAAGTGATATTAACTAGCGAGAGCGTTCATTTCTTGGAAGAGTAAGAAATTTTTATTGAATAAACACTTACATTTCACAGCTTTGTAAGAACTGTAATACATTAAACGAAATTATGAGGCAATTTAGATCATGGAATATGTGAATAGGTTCCGCACTTTTACGCACCAAATATTATCCTCATCATCATCAGTATCCTCATCATCATCATCGAGAGAGAGAGAGAGAGAGAGAGAGAGAGAGAGAGAGAGAGAGAGAGAGAGATTACGATGATGGGTGTCGTATATCTGGTATTTTGGTTACCGATATTTGATGTATTATAAAGTTGTAGATTTTACTGTGGCTTGTTCGGACATACAGTAATTATTAGTAATGCTCTTACATGTATGGGGAGGGTACTTGTATGCGATAAATAAAAAGAAAATAACAGAGCAATATACTGTATACTGTACAGAGAAAAGGCAACACTCAATCATGAATGTCGATCTTCGTTTCTCTAGTTCAACATTTCCATTTGTCCTTGATTATGAAATACATGTGAGACATCTCAAATAAAAGAGATTAACTGATCGATTGATTTATATTACAAATCACAACTGTTAGAGTCGGCCATATACGAATTTCTGATATCATTTCCTTAAAAAAGTCCATAAAAAAGTTCCTCAAAATTACACTATTCTATGATAACTGTTTTTTTCCACCTTCGGATATTCTTTGATGAAAAGTA
This sequence comes from Palaemon carinicauda, assembly GCF_036898095.1. Taxonomy (NCBI): domain Eukaryota; kingdom Metazoa; phylum Arthropoda; class Malacostraca; order Decapoda; family Palaemonidae; genus Palaemon; species Palaemon carinicauda. The sequence goes on from NC_090728.1 coordinate 105,602,031, forward strand.
GTAGTTAAGAGCATTATTTGTCCCAGTTTCTCAATAAAGAAACTGGTATAAAGTAAATAATAATATTTAGCGTAGAGCTAACCCACACACTGCTCTTCAAGGTTTTTCACTTTGAGATACTAGTTGGATATTTTTCTCTTTCGTTTTAGATCGATATTCCATGGGAGTTTTTTCTGTATCCCGTTAAAAAGGATATTGCCTTATTATCTTTTTTCTGATTTTTGTTTTGAAAGGATTTTGTGTGTGCATTATTTATCAATTTTTGTTTAAAGATTATTTTGCCTGGATGTGGTTCTCTTCGGGTTAGGAGAGGTTTTATGTTATTTTTTTTTTTCTGTTTCTTATTTAAACCGGTTTTGGGAAATTCACTAAAATTCAGCTCAGTGAAAGTTGTCATAATGGTTAACCAACGTGGGATCACTCTATAACTTTTTGAGTGATAAGAATTTTTCTGATAGACAGACTGTGCTTATCTCCTTAATAATTTCTATTTCATCATCATCATCATGATCTCCTCCTACGCCTATTGACTCAAAGGGCCTCAGTTAGATTTCACCAGTCGTGAGCTTTTAAATCAATACTTCTCTATATATCATCTCCTACTTCACGCTTCATATTCCTCATCTATGTAGGATTGGGTCTTCCAACTCTTCTAGTGCCTTGTGGAACCCAGTTGAAAGTTTAGTGAACTAATCTCCTTTGGGGAGTGCAAAGAGCATGCCCAAACCCTTGCCATCTACCCCTCATAATGATCTCATCCACATATGGCGCTTGAGTAATCTCTCATAGTTTCATCTCTAAAGGCTTTGTTCTCAAATCTACAAAATCTGTTAAATATTGTTTCATTGTCATACCACGACTAATGTCCATACAGTTACACCGATCTCACTAAACTGATTTATAGCCTGATTTTTATATGTAATTTCAGGCTATTTGATTGCTAAATTTTACTTAAACTAGCCATTGTTTGATTTGTTTTGATTTTTTAGTCTTTCATTAAACTCCACTTCTAAAGACCCTGTATTGGAGATCACAGTTTCTAAATACCTAAATGATTCCACCTCATTAATCGTTTCTTCTTCCGATGATATTTCATCTTCTAGTAGATATTCCGTTTTCATCATCTTTGTCTCATATTTTTCTTGAGTTCAATCTCATGTGATATTTCATGCATTCTGGTAAGCAAGCTTTGCAAGTCCTGTAGCATTTTGCTTATAAGGACAGCCTAATCAGCATACCCCAGGTCTGCTAATTTCCTGTTACCAATCCAGTCCAATCCTTCTCCCCCATCCCCAACTGTTCTGTGCATTACAAAATCCATGAGGAGTATAAACAACATAGGTGACAACACATTCCTTTGGAGTACTCCAAGTTCACTGTAAATTCATTTGATTGGACTCCATTAACATTAACTTGCACTTGTAATGCTCATGAACAGACGTAATCAAATTTACGTGTTTAAGAGGAACTCCATAATAACGCAGTACTATCCACAAAATTGGCCGGTGCTCACTATCAAAGCCTTTTTCATAGTCCATAGTCCTGTTTGCTCATATCTCAGCTTTTCATCAATCTTTCTCTCTAGTCTCGTTAGAATGAGCGTATTATATATTCTCATGACAACTGACGTAAGTGTGATGCCTCTTTAATTATTGAAGTCAGTCAGGTCTCCTTATTTGCTATTTTCACCAACACTCCTTGCTCCCATTCATCAGGTTTCGCCTCTTCATGCCACATTCTACATTCTATTTATCCTATAGAAATCATTATCACCAGATCATCTTCTTTAGTATAATCATGATGGCTAAGTTATGCATTCTTCTCAGATGGAAAGTTTTGTATTACTGACAAAACTGCCATTATGTAAGGCAAAACATTTCCTTTATCGATTATATTTTTCTCTATGAAGTTAACGCCTAAAGGGAGAAAGAAGTTTCATGTATGATTTTGATAGTGCTACCTTTTTCATAATTTCTTTAGCCAAAACAAGAAACTATAACCATCCTATTAAGGTCACTTGGTGGTAAGAATCCTTTATTGAAAATTTTTTAATTGAATAAAATTGTACAAAAATGTATAGAAAAGCCAGCAGGTATGAATAACTCACTAATGTTCCATAAAAGGTAAGTATTCTTTTGGGTTTAAGTATTTTTTCACATAAGTTATTTTTCCATCAAGGGGACATTGATTCGTATACTTGGTCGTATGAAAGTTACATGACCATGAATATCAACATGAGATGAAGTGCTTCGGCTCTCTTAATAAAGTACTTAGTCTAAATCCCCGATACCTTTTGTAAAGTTTGTGAGATATTACATCAAGATCGTTTGGGAACAGTTTTTTCCAGATATGCTTTCCTTTCTTCAAAAGGATATTGTGAATGAGGAAGAAAACATGTCATGAAGAAATTGAATGTTTCTAAAACTCTTCCCTAAAAAAAATAATTCAATTTAATCGACGAGAGGATTTCAAGCGCAGTATCCTTCAGTACCTTGATATCTGATACTGCCCGGAAAGTTAGAGCATTCTAAAAACAAACTTTTTACTACTGGAATAAACCCTTCCTAAACTGTGTACATACTGTATATCTGTACTGCTGGCTTGGCATGAAGCAACTCACGAACTAGGATAAAAATGCTCATTTCCTCTCCGGTGGGTCGTCTGGGCTGCTTTCCTCCCACCTCTCATGGTATTTAGGTTTAGGATTGTTATGTCATAGGGTTTGAATGCCATCCAGGTCGCGTAGCTTTTATTACATTATTCTGCATTGGTTAATGGGAGTGGGGACATAATGCTGGCTCGGGGAAGTAGATGTTGATGAATCTTGAATTTGTGTCTCATGTTTTGTTGATGAATTGTTTGTATAAATGATCCTAATTCACGTTGAATTAAACCACGCGCGCACAGGCAGACATACACACACACACACACACACATATATATATATACATATATATATATATATATATATATATATATATATATATATATATATATATATATATATATATATATATATATATATATATATGCTTTTAAGCCATATTATTTCATTATATGTTTGAAGTTCTTGTGGGATCAGTTTTGTTAAGATAACACTTTTATATTTTTCTTTCAAGGATAGAGTTTTGAAAGAATAATCTTCGTCTTCTACAAAACTCTAGTCTGAATACAAGGAGAGATACAGAAACAAGAAACGAATTGATTTAATGTAATTGAGGCTACATGTGCTCTATTTAATGAATATAAAGTTATATATATATATATATATATATATATATATATATATATATATATATATACTGTATATATATATATACTGTATATATATATCTATATATATATATGTATATATATATATATATATATATATATATATATACTATGTGTGTGTGTGTATATTTATATACACACACAAAATCTCTGCAAGAATGCTCTATACCTACACCTTGGCAAACTTTATCATTATACTAATTCACAAAAAGTCAGACACTAAAATCCTGAAAAATTACCGCCCAGAAAGTTTACCCTCCGTAATTTATAAAATATTTACAAAGATCATATTACGCCCAATGGAAAAATAGCTAGACTTTAATCAATCAAGAGAGTATGCAGGTTTTAAAAGCGGGTATTCAACAACTGACCATATCCATGTAATTAACCACCTAATTAAAAAAACAACAGAGTATGACAAACCACTATGTTTGACAATTATAGACTATGATAAAGCTTTTGATTCTGTTAAAACTTCAGCAGTAATAAGAGCTCTTCAAAGACAAGGACTCGATAAATTTTTTGTGGGAACACTTGAAGATATCTATACGGGAAGTACAGCAATCCTAAAACCGCATAAACGCAGTTACACAAGAAGGTCCAATGTCTCTGATTATTCACAGTGTGCCTAGAAGAGATTTTTAAAAATTTGAAAAAATAGGGAATATCCTAATACTTCAGATTTCCTCATGAATCATGGTAGGAACTGCAAAAGATAATAGAAGATTTATGTGTATATATATATATATATATATATATATATATATATATATATATATATATATATATATACAGTATATATATATATATATATATATATATATATATATATGTGTGTGTGTGTGTGTGTGTGTGTGTGTGTGCGGTAATGTATGTGTACATGTATAGATTATGTCTTTATATAAAGATTTTAATTGTACCTTTTAGTGCCCCTTTTAGTTCCCACGCATTAAACTTTGTATGCAATCATTATGACCTTCATACCTTGAAATCCTACCTCATATTCATTCTACTTATAGAAATTAATTACTTATTATACAAAATATTATTGGTTTAATTACTCTTTGTAGTATTATGTACTAATAAAAATCACGGGTAATTAACTTTCCTGGAAAATCCGGTCGTCAAGTATAAAGTTTGATAATTGCATATTAATCCCCATTTCTTCTCCTTGCTTTTGTGTTAGGGTGCAATTTAGATAACAGTCGAATACTTGTGTTGGTTTTGATTGAATTCTTTTATAAATAACTTCTTTCCCAAAGTTTACAGCATAACTGATAATTATAAAGATTTTTCGTAATTCAGATGATGCCCTGACTACGTAACATGTATTACTTATAAACTGTAGATCGATATCATTTTTGGTTATTTTATCTCAGCCTTAATACTTTTCAATATTTTTTATATTTCCAAATAATCGATGAAAACTTGTTAAATTCACCATTAAAATACAAATTTCGTCTGTGATTTATTGACTCTATAGTTCGCTGAAATCCTGCATTATTAAGTCTTAATTCCAAGTTCACGTTAGTCAGTGGAAGTTGCAAACCCTGGATAAAGGGCAACATTTTATTTTAAACTTGATAAAGTCTGAATTTTCATTATCCTTACCGCGTTGAAAATATATAAAAAATCAAGCAGTTGTTATTTCTAATCTCAAAGTCCCTTCCTGTTTAAGTTATAAGACTCAAGTTTGAGAATCTTTGTCCCATCACGTCCTTCCGTGTACCGAAAGAATAGTGACATTATATTAGTATTGCGTTAGCCGCGGATCCCTATTACCCCCTCGTCTAAGCATCTCGGTTTTTATCATCAACGTCCAATTTTGTCGACAATGCCTCCCCCTTGGCTGTGATTATTTGATAAAGATGGTGGGGGATATGGAAGACCAAATTCCCCTGAGAAAAATACGACACACAAACTCAACAACATCCCTTACGTTGGCCTCACGAATATTTGATATCTCCATGATTAGTTTTCTCATCGTATCGCCCTTCGATCCTCGTATGAAAACGTACGTTTACTGCGAGAGATGCACACGCACGCCCACACACACATAAAGTTTCTTTGTATGTGTTTCCAAATAGCACCTAACCATATATATCCATCTGTTTATTGAACGATTTGTTGTAGGCCATTCGTGGATGCACGGTTATGCATTTTGATTGGATTATCTTCCATATTTTATATTGACATTGCTTTTTTTTTCTTGTTTAGGTGTCAAAATCCACTCTTCAAACTGCTATGAATGTAGCAAAGATGTAATGAATTTAAGGTAAACATTTCAGGGGTCAATCTGATTCTCTTTATTGGAAGCATGACCGTTGTAAAGAAATTCATTTTAATATCCGATTTCAAACAAGTTTTTTATATAATTTTCCATATGATGGGTTGTTAATTTTACTCTAAGTGAAAGGTGTCTGTTTTACAGGAAGAAACATTTGGAATTCATAAGGTAAAAATAATATGAAAACAAGAGTGTTCAGTGACCATAAATCTCCGCCATGGTTACGCGATACACGATTAAATGGAGTCATTCTCTCCAAAACACACAAGTCGAATGTGATGTGTATATCTATTATAAATCACAAGTTATAGCAATGATAACACATAGAACTTTTAGTGTCAATTATAGACTTGACATTAACCTTGACGTTGGCAGCATTAATGCATTTTGGATACAAAAGCTTAATTCTTATTTATCCTTTGACGTTTTAGTTTGAAGTTAGTATTGACCAATCTCTGCACATATGCATAATTAGTGGGCTATGTGTACCAAATAAGATGTCTATAACTCATATCGTACTTGTTTGGCCGTCAACCTTTAAGCGTGGCATTTGTCTTGACCTTGACTCATATGCAAAATGAAATTTTCGCTGGTTTATGAATCCTAAATAGGGAAGTCCAATTTATATAGTTTCGGTTTTGTTACTAAGGTTAAATTTTTTATTAACCTTCAGCCTCTTAGTAATCAATTTTATTAATCTTGACAGCACATTTCACATTGGCCTCTTTAGCTATGTAAGAATTATGTCAGCAATGATTATGATAGGGAGTTTTATATCAGAAATATTTACAGCCATTGTGTAGAAAGAATATGC
>NC_090728.1:105613404-105635904 GCF_036898095.1 Palaemon carinicauda
TCTCTCTCTCTCTCTCTCTCTCTCTCTCTCTCTCTCTCTCTCTCGTTAGACCCAACAATGCCCTCTGCTATGAACTGGAGCGGAGCAATTTGCATAGCAGTTGGGCGGATCAGTGAATATGTTTAGCGAATTTCAGCTCGTTGAAGTGAGCTCGTTCCAGACTAGAATGTAACGATAACAGAACTACAACTTCCATTTAATCCTGCGAGTGATTAAGGATGTCACATGTCTTCTTTGTTATAGGGATTAGTGGAGATTTTGTCATGCCGCCTCTCGAATGAACAGCGTCCTTGTCCCGGCAATTAAGAGATGTTACAGGCTCCACCGTCGACAATGGCCATCCAAAAACTGTAGAGAACACGCTTTGCGTTCTGCGGCCGCCGGGTCGAAATCCTCTTTGTTGTTATTGTTGCTGGAAAATCTCTGTCATACTTAGCGTTCTATCATTCGTATTTTGTATTTGTTGTTATATACATATATGGTAAGTGCTCTTGACTGGAGGGAAACATTGATTCTCTCTCTCTCTCTCTCTCTCTCTCTCTCTCTCTCTCTCTCTCTCTGCACGTCTTTAAGTACTCTATTAGCCTCATTCCTTAAAGGCCTTTGTCCTCAATCTCACTAGCTTCCTTTAAAGCCCTTCCATAATCTACTCGTATATCTCAGCCATTAACATTGCTTCAGGTCCGTATGGGCTGTAGAACATACACTGCAGTATATATATTCATATATACTATATATATATATATATATATATATATATATATATATATATATATATATATATATGTGTGTGTGTGTGTGTGTATATATACATATATATATATATATATATATATATATATATATATATATATATATATACGTACATATATATAAACGTAATGGATAAGTTTGTTTGTATGTATATAGATATATGCACACGCAGAGAAATATAGGAACTCTAGGTAATTTATCACTTGTTCATATTATTTTAATCCCCATCATATGTGACCATTCCATCTATGCAAAAATTGTTTTATGGCTTCTCCAGAAAAAGAAAATGACTTCTGTGATCCACCGATCCATACCGAACAAAAGATATTCAGGCCTATCATCGTACATCGTGCTTGGTTCAAACATATTTTTTACTTTTCTTTTTTATATTATATATTGGTTTTAGTATTTTTCATGGACTATATCATACATTTCTGACGAATAGCAGAAATACTTTTGGTAACCACCCTTAAAGTTTCTCTATCTAACTTGTGATCACAATTGTTTTTTTTTTAATGTTATATAAGAATTGGAATTTGAATGTCCCAAAGAATTAGAAAATGTTGTGGCTATTTAGTGTGAAGTCCACATATTAGAAATTGAGGTCTTATGCCACTTCCCTAATGATCATGAAAATTTTTTACCATCGAATGAAGTCGGATAATTTGTTCTTTAGTTTAGTTTCCTGATTAACTTCCTATCGTTCAGTTCAGATTTGCCTCTATGAGAATCAATAAATATTTATGGATGCATAAACAAATATTGTAAATTATAATAGATGGAAAAGCTGATGTTGATGAAATATATTTTGACTATGTATTTTTTCACCTGGAAAGTTATGGATAACGAATTAGCAATTTTTTTCTTTTTTACCTTCATTAATATGCATGTTAATAGCTTTCACCTGCTTATATCGACTATATAACTCTTTATCTAGACTTATAAATTTATTATCCTCTCTTATATGAAAAGTTATTTTCTTATACTTTGCTAACTTTTTTTTTCATTTGTTTCGGAGTTATCTTTGGTATTGTGACATTCTTCTCAATTTTCATTTTCCTTCTGATCATCATAATCATTATCTTATTCGTTGCAGTTTATTCTCTATAATTCTTATCGTTTAAGCCATTTACTTTGATTTTGGAGAATTCTCAGATACGTTGTGCTTGAAATGAGAGATAATTATTTGTTTGTTCAGCGCTTTTAATGAAGTGCAAACCTGGAAGGATAAACACTCTCCACAGAAATAACAGACAGTATAAACTCTTATTAGTTAGTCGTCTGATGTTCAAACTTGTTTTATGAAAGAAAAGTGGAAGGTTTCATGTCAGAACGTAATACTGTGGAAGTCAAAATTTACCTGCAAGGAGGCATTACCCAGAGTTTAACAGCGATTATTCGGCTGGTACTGAAATTATTCATTGCAGTGCCTAATCAGAGGATAATTTCCACGATGTAAGTAATTCTAAATTGTATTCTGCAGCGTGAGCTAGATATCTTTGGACGCCCATTTTAACGAAATAATTTTGGATATAGAACGACCTTTTCAAATCACCTTTTATTCCTTGCTGATATTTAGCTACCATGGAAAGCTTTGATAGAGCAGTGCCTCTTTAGGTTTTAACATTTTTGTAGTAAGTCAGAATAATGGCTTACAGCAATTTAAGAGCTGTTTAAATTATTTGATCAATGTTATCGAAGAATCAAATCATAGTTCAGAAGAAATGCCCACTATGAGATACATTATGTTTAGTCTCTTTACAATCATGAACCTATCATCTAAGACTACTTCCCTAAACCCAAGTGATTATCTATATTTTCCCTAACCTGGATATTTTATTTGTTTAAATGCATGTACGTCATGGGAGTATTTACCTGTAGGTGTAATGATTTCTCATCAAATTTCCATCGAAAATGAAAGTGTTGCTCATCAGATTGTTAGTGTCATTTATAGCACTCTTCACTGAAGTAAATAATCAAGAATTATCGAGTACATTATCCTTTATTTAAAATTACAGAATTCCTATCAATAACATGGAACTCAAATCAAATTGAACTGTAAGAGAAAGCTAATTTACGGCAACAAGATAATCGCGATTAATACTTATGTTACCTGAATTAAAAGGATGTTATGAAAAACATTGTAGTATCGAAGTCTTTGTCCTGCATTGATTTACTCAAGACAAAATGATTATCGTACCCTTTAGTTGAAATGATGCATGTATATATATATATATATATATATATATATATATATATATATATATGCATATATATACATATATATATATCTATATATATATATATATATATATATATGCATATATATACATATATATATATATATATATATATATATATATATATATATATATATACTGCATATATATATATATATATATATATATATATACATATATATATTTATATATATATATATATATATATATATATATATATATATATATATATATATATATATATATAATGTGTGTGCGTGCTTTTGAATTTATGGAGGGCTATGCACCTGTTTTTCGTCTTTCGTGTAAAGAATTACATTGGAATATGAGAGAAACGTTAACAATGTTACGGATTTTTTTTACCTAGAGTCTTTTTTATTTATTTAACATTCCTTTTCATTCAGCGTTTAAACTAAAGTTTCATGATATTAGAGAATAATTGAATTATATTTTTTTTCTTGGAACAGTCATTATCGACAATTATTTAGAAAAAATTAACAAACAGCATTTATCCTAGCTTACAGACATTGCTGTTTTCACTAAAAAGTTTTCCTACGTCACAGTATACTATATTTTAGTTAAAACAAAGTGTTAATGTATGAAGGTGGTATTTCCAAATGAAAGCCATTTCAATCATTGTCATAGGATCCTCTTAATATTCATTTTGAGAAGGACAACAATCATTTGATCCTGTCGAGGTGATAAGTTTTCGGCACACGCCCAAGTCTGCATTAAAGTTTCAGGCCATTTCAGATAGACACTTGTCATTTACTTTAAAAAAAAAAAGATTGTTGGTTTGGAGAAGTCACTTGATAATGCACCGCTAAAACTAATTATTTAGGATACAATGTAAAAGAAAATATGAGAAACGCCAATCCTTGACACGAATTGGTTACGTTCTTTTGTTATTTTATATTTTATTTCGCTCTGAATCCACGTCAATCAACTTTTCCTTTCAGGTGATTAAGAAATTGCAACATTTTCCTGTACTATCGAATTGACAATGGGATTAGGTCGATAACAGGTGAAACTTTCGATCTTAAGAATCAAAAGAATTTTAATGACCGGTAGTGACATTCGGTAATTTGTTAATAATGGATCTAATGTCAGTGTAGTTTTTTTTTTTTTCTATAGGTAAAGATTACACCTGCCTATTTCCTTGCAACCTTGTGGTCCAGTACTCATCTTCTTTGTGCTGTTCTTATTTTTCTTGACTTGTTTCCCTCCTTCCTTTTTCTATACCTCATACCCTCCCTCCCTCCCTCCCTCCCTTCTAGTTAATCTTCGCCGACAGTGGGTTTATACTGAGAGTTAAGGAAGTATAATAGGGCTTAATTATGGCCTATGATTGAGCCTGGGGCAGCCAGTAATGTGATGCGTAGCTATTGTATTCCCTTGAGAGAGAGAGAGAGAGAGAGAGAGAGAGAGAGAGAGAGAGAGAGAGAGAGAGAGAGAGAGAGAGAGAAGGGCTTTTGATTATGGTTATCGATTTACATCTCATTTTTCCTCTCCTTTTGTTGATGAGGAAGCCATTATTGTCTATCAGATTTTGGGGGTTTTGGGGACGTTTTTATACTTACGGGATGTTTTTTCCCTATATTCACTAGAGATTATAACGCCTTAATAAGTTTCTTTTTCAACTCCCCACTCACTGTTCTGAAAAGTAAACTGGATTGTTTTTTCCATTCCTTTGTTTCTCGTGTTGATTGAAATACTTTAATTTCAAAGTCAACAGTATTACAAGAATATTATTTAAAAATTTTCTTTTCAATTATGTCCCTTTTTCCTTTTTCTCTCCAAAAGTTTTATAAACTTTTCAGATTGAGTTTTTAGGTAGTTTGCACTCCTATTAATTTAAGAGTGTATCTTTGTTATTTCGTTATATTTTTATTCCTGAAATTATTCTTTATTCTTAATTTGAACTTATGTCAATCAATAAACATTCTTATGTCTACTGACAAAGTCTCCTTAAGGACCCACAACATGATTGAAAGACCATGAAGTTGATTAAAAAAAGTCAAGAAAGAATAAGTTTCTATGCAACTTTTGTCCAGAATAAACTGCCTACGTTAATCATTATTCATTGATTGCCGAAAAACGTTTTTAATCTTGAATGACCAGTATTTGAAATGTGTAAAATTTGACACCAATAAACTTTGTCATGAATTTTTTTGACAATTCTCTATGAAAATGGAACTGGGGATGAAAAACTTCTTATCAAAATGTCCTTGTGGTTTTTTCCTTAGATTTTGAAAAAGTTAGCACAAGAAATAATTTCATCATGTTAACCACTTTTTGACTATTCGATATCCATGTCTCTGCGCGGTCGATGATGAATAATGTAGTACTGTGCTTTACTCTTTTTACCTGTGAATTTAGTTTTTCCCCCATATTAATGAAATTTCACGATGGGAAAACTACTTGTTGATCTAATGATTGAAACGCTCAGAACTAGCGATTTGATGAGTGAAATCCGTAGGGCATTCCGGATGTCCATAGAGCATTAAATTTACAAATTTTAATACGAAATGGATCACTGAATTAACCTTGCATAATAACTTTCAACCGCAACATTTTAGAATGCATTTCATTAGTCGGTTAATAGCCCCATTTTGAATGCTATTTGCGCTAATTATCTCCTTTTATGAACAGGCAATGGAAATGGCTTCGCTGAAACAGAGATATGGTCACTTAATTTGTGAAAAGCCTTTATGAGGTTCACAGCTAATGAATTATTATGTTCGTTCAATACTAATACGGAGGCTACTTTGTCTGTGTATATTTGTTTATATGTATTTGTGTGTGTGTGAGAGAGAGAGAGAGAGAGAGAGAGAGAGAGAGAGAGAGAGAGAGAGAGAGAGAGAGAGAATTTTTTCGTCCCCCACAGTGAACAGCATTTCCTGGTTATTTGAATATTTTCATGAAAGCCGGTAAAAGTTCATTTTTAATTAATGTTCTCTTTGCCAGTCTTATTTATTCCCCACTCGCCTTTCATTCCATATATAGCACATATATGAAGGTGCATGTAATATTCAGAAATGTTTTGGCTAAATGAAAAATGTTGACTAGATGAAATATTTTTATATTCTGCTTTACTAAACCAGTTTGAAGTATTTACTTGATTTAAATGTAAACAAAAATGCGTGTTTACAATTATGCCCTTGTACCATTCGTTTCGAGACTTTGTCCGTGGAAGATTTACATCTATTTATTTTCGTCTGGAATGTGAGATTATTAGTCATGATCTGGTGATTGATTGGGACACTAACTTGGAAAACCCAACTTTACTCCAATAAAGATGATGGGTACCGAAGCAACAAAGATTATTTTAAAGAAAGCTAATTTTATTTTTTTAAATATAGCACCATCAATTTTTTTGTTCTTTTAAAAGATCAGAAATGCTAAATATCACTTTTCCCATTTTGCCATCAAAGTTCTTTAATGAGCATCAAAATTAAGATTTTTTAAATGTTCAGTCATATTTATCACAATTCCCATTTACGTCAAGAATAACAAGGTCGCTTAAAGAAAATATTGACTACTAGAGCATATGTAATATTTGAAAAATATGTAAGTGTGACGGAAACATTTTGCTGCTTCTATGGAAATTATTTGACGTCTAGTTAATTTTGGGGGACATATCTGAATGACCACTGTCTATCCTCTGCAGAAGGAAATTATACTTTTAAGCGTTTGCTTCCAAAGCTTTGTGATTGGCTGGTATGATTTAATTTATATTCCTTCTGCAGCTGTGAAGAATGCAAACATGGGATTTTATTCCGGAGGGTTTATCAGAGAACAAAATATTTGGTAAGTTCTATATACTGTGCACCTGACATCATATAAGTTTTCTGTTTATCAACAAGTACATTACCCCGTTCTTTGAATTGAGTGACATTATCGTAATAAGGGACGTATATTATACTAGATAGTGTTGCCCACGAAACGATGCAGCAGTAGCCCGTAATAATCGGTTAAGAAAAGACCATTCGTTACATGGCTACATTTGCGGTTTTTTTTTGTTTATTCATTATTCAATCTAGGTTAAACATAATAACCAACCCATGGTTGTTAAAGGGAAATGAAAATATTCCGTCTTATTTAATTTTACTCTCTCCCTCTCTCTCTCTCTCTCTCTCTCTCTCTCTCTCTCTCTCTCTCTCTCTCTCTCTCTCTCTCTCTCTGATGCCTGCAGCTCCTAAATCCGAACATGATGAAAACCTTCCGTTATAGTGACACCCACATACAGTACACAAGAGGAGCACATACAGAGAATCCCGTGTTGCAATAGCAGTACTGCGACGCCGATCTGCATGCAATCATTCACACGCACACATATAAACCTATACACGAACACTCGTGCGTATCTAGAATAAATACCCGGGAGCCTAAAATCCCCTGTATGTAATTTGTTTAAACAGAGAATCTGGCATAAGCTCTACGAACGGAAGTAATCCCTGTATCGCAGAGAAATGAATGAAATTAAGTTTAGGATTTCTATTCAGAGGTGGGACAGGGTTGTGAGGACGGTATCCTCTAGTTTGGGAAAAGCTGAAGGGGTGGAGGTTTTGCTATTTGTTTCTCTTTTTTTTTTTTTTTATTCTTGTATTTTGCACTGGCGGACTGGGGTACTGAGGAGTGGAGGGAGGGGTATTTGGTGGTATTCATGGCCACGCTTGAGCTGATGTCATCAGCTCTTGGTTCCTTTGGGAACCTAACGAGTTATTGGGCTATTGATTCAGTTAGTAGGTTACCTCCAGGTTTTGCCATTTTGATTTCATTCTCGTTGGCAGCCGCTTTTTTGGGTTTGATGGATCATGGAGACTACAGCGAGGACACATCTAAAGCTCTGACTTTTTCTTATATACCCCCTTTTTATTTGAGTATCAAACATTTTCTCTGTAGCATTAAGGATTTGTAACCCAATGAGATTATAATTGTAAAGAATGTTTTATTTTTCTGGATCAATATTTCGTTTTAAATTTCTTATCCTATTCAAGAAATGGGGAGAAGTTCGCACGTTTTCTACAAATTCTTTTTTCGTCCATACTTTATCCGAGACATTTAGATAGAATTATCACGCCTTTGGATCCAAAATGTCAACATTATTCTTACAAGCACACTTGCTACGTTATTTATAACTTCTATTGATATTGTTAACTGTCTTCTCTTTGGTTGAAGGCAATGATTGTTGGCTCCTTTTTTTATATGACCTGTAGTGAGATTAAGTCGAGGTTTATGATTTGAATTAAATCATAATTTTTACATTTTGTAATGTAGGATATACTTTGCCAAAATATTGTGTGATTATAATGAAATTATAAAGTTTAGATATTCTTTATATCCCTTTTCCTTACTCCATGGCCTTTACCTTTCTTAAGGGAAGGACGTTATGATTGTATGTCTAAACGTTCTTTGCCCAACCACTGTTTATCGCCCAAGAATTTATTCACTCTTACATCTTCGTACTTCAGCAAATTACATATAAGCTGCTAAAGGGGCTCCACAGATCCTTTAAGCTTCGCTATGTCATTAAAAATTAGCCTATTACAAATTTATTATTGTAAACTTTTTGTATTTACGTGTCTTATATCGTAAGTCAAATGCCTGCAAACAAGCAAATGCAATGGAAAATACAATGACTTCTTTCGTAATTGAGGAACTTTTCAATTAAATGTCAGTAGAATCGCCCAACCACGAGGAAATAGATGATTGATAAATCTTAAGAAAAACGAATAAATAAGAAATAGTAGCAGATCCAACGCGAAAAGAAAAGGTCATACATTGTATTTGAATGTTACGAACAGTCTAGGGAAAACCGTGTTCGTCAGTTATATATCATTGCCAGACAATTATTGCTTCATAAAATATATACAATTTAGAGAAATAACCAAATGTTCTAATCCTAGAGTCAAAGATGTATATTGGACACGGACACATGGCTGCACCATGCCAGTAAATTAAAAAGCAATGAAATAAATCTGACTGCCATTGCAGTCAGTTGTGTGAGGGGCAATCACAGTAACGTATAGTTATATTGAGGCTAAACCCTTTTCCTGATGATGATCTATTTCAGTGATTTTGGTCCATTGAAGTATTAAAAAATTTATATTCAAACGTCATTTGTAATTGGTCTGACATCACAGAAATTTCGTTATAAAGAAAGTATCTAATTAACCATTGGTTGGAAAACAATACATAAAAATCAGGTTGTTATTTTGTTTTGGTGTATTTATTTGAACATGATTAATAGGCGCTCTGGTTTGTAGCCATTATGTTTCTTTGTTTTGTGAGAGCCAAGTCGTTTCTGTCTATAAATGTTTTTCCATCTTTCATTGTATTTCTTATATTTAGACGGCTGCTTTGAACTGTTGTGTCGATGATGAATAAAATGTTACGATTCATCTCATTATTAATTTCATTAAAGCATTTCACAGTAAATAATTAGCAGTAATTATATTGAATGTCCTCACTTATATGTCACCAAAGCCTTTCCAAACAATTTTTTTTGGGGGTCTGTATAAGGGAAAAAAATAAACAGGAAACAAAAAAGACTTGAAGCGTTTTCATTCTAACATTTTTAAAAGTTTCCTTTGCTTTGTATGATTTTATTTAAACAGGTTCCTAAAAAATTGTCTGGCTATATTTTTAGACCAAAATTAACAGCGAGCAGAAAAAAACAACATTACAAAACAAGAGCTATATATGACAACTCCTTCCTCCAAAAAAAAAAAAAAAAAATCAAGTTAGGTACAGTATAATTTACTTAACAATAGTGTGTAGAAAAGTTCAAGTAAATGCTTCAGCACGTCTGTCTGAATAATGGAAAAGACCAAGAAACACAACGCTGTTTTCATAGAGTACATCACTGTGACATTTTAAAACAGAGAATTTGAAAAATTAATGATACCTTAAATGCTAACATTGTGTTATTCGGATCATATCTTATTCTTGATACTTCCAAAACTTTGAATTTTTAAGAAACAAATAAAATAATCATCAACCCCAGTTTGACCTTTGAGATACTAAGTGAATATGTTGATAAGGCTTGGATAGCAACGTCCGGCTGAAGACGAATACATTACTTCATCCAGTTTCTTAACCTTCGTGAGATGAAGAACGATTTATTTTATTGAATTATATGATCAAATATGATCGCTAATAGAGACGTAATTTTTGTTGTGTAGTTCATGGAAGTAAATATGATTTGTTGTGAATTTCCGAACTATCTGTAGAAGAAAAAAAATGTTCCAGTAGAAATTTTGCAGCCAATTTTTATCCACTAAGGCAGTTACTTCTATTTTAAGCTTAATAGAAGAAATTAAAGTTTACTTTTGAAAACCCATCACGAAAAGTGAACCGTACCAGTCACATTAAAGGATTAATTTATCTGGACCTTATTGAACTTTCGAATAAATTAAGAGAAAAGATTCTTGGAAAGTAAAATCGTAATCATATGATTATAAATAAGGTGCAGAAAGACACTAAGAGTTTTGGAGAGCTCAGAATAACTGAAGGGTACGATAATATAATACATACTATAATAAAGATGATGCAAAATAGTGTTGGTGTTAAATGCCCCAAATATAAGAATAACACATAAGAAATTTTTCAGACTTCTTTAGAAATTATGGATTGGCATGATTGTCATGTGCAAATAACAAAATAGGTTAAAATAAGAAGTGAAATGAGATGAAAGAGACATAAGAAGAGTGATGAAAGCATATTCGTAGAAACCAGCAGTGCAGGAGAATCATTCATATTTCTAGAATTTACTTGGTCAGACCCAGTTTAGAAATAAAGATTATTTGGGAACTGAACAGGTAGTTTGTTATTGAAAATTAAGTCTTCCCTTAACTCTGAGAGTATTAGCATTCAAATGTGACGAGAGCGGAAGAGGTATTGATACAAGGACAGCAACAAAATTAACTTTACTCTAAAGACAACACAGGTATTTATAAAACCCGAAGGGGTCACATAAGGGGGACAATTGTATGTTTACAGACAACGGCATAAGAATATATAACATAACAACGGAATAATAAGATTCTTACATTCAACGATAATTTTACGTGGAATCCATTGACGGTTATAGTATTGAAGAAAACGTAGCTAGGGCAATCTTCTTCATCTGTATATGCATAGCTTGATGCACGTGCATTACATGTCCCCCTTTGAAGCAGACATGCATTTGAAAGAGAGAAGCTACTCTAGAGATTTGTAATGTTGGCAGATCGTCTTGCAGGAGATAGGCAGGTTTAAGGCGGTCAATATTCCTTACTGTGAATGTTAAGGAAAAAAGCTTTCAGAATACAATGGATGACAAGGAATATGGGGGCGTAAGCAGTGGCTTGCAAGCTCAGTGCACACAAAGACATGCGTTATGGTGTGTAGGTCCTCCAGTTTGTGCTGCTTTGATGGGGGCTCGTAAGTCTGATGGCAGTGGGTAAATTTCAACATAACGTGACACTGGAGATCCACGGAGGAGGTGGAGTGTGAAAAAAAAATCTGCAGGGACAACCAACAGGCTGTCGTATATCATTTCAGCTGCTGAGACATACACAGTGTCCTTGGGAGGGGTCCTCAGTCCGAGAAGGACCCAGGGAAGTTACGGAAACCACCTGGAGTCATTGCAGCGGGACATCAAAGCTGCTTTGAAGCTATGATAAAAATGTTCCAACATTCTGTTGGCTGCGGGATTGCAAGTGGTAGTCTAATGTATGGTGATGTCTTAAAGATGTCCATGATTGAGAGGTAAAACAAGTATCGCTCTTGGATGTAATATGTTCTGGGATGCCAAATCTTGCTATCCACCCAGAAAAAAAGGTAACAGTACATGGGGCAGATGTTGTATCTTGCATAGGAATGGCTTCAGGCTAGAGAGTGGAGCGATCAATAACTTTGAAAGGGTAAGTGGCCTTGTAATGTCAGTGTCAATGTTGGGAAAATGACAATGGGGTTGGTGAAAAGTACCCACACCTGAATTAGTGTGTCGATGTGCAGTAGATAGGTGCAAGGAGTGTGAGAGGCCATGGATCAATAGAAAAAATATTGGCACATGGGAGCGGGTATCAATGTTCATGGCCTGCCAGTACTGTCATTGGAGTCATTGAGGGCAATGTTTTCCCAACGGAGAGACTTACAAGATGTCCTGCAGGTTTGGTACTTAGGATCCTTTCATTAGGCTTCAGCAAAGGCATTGTAATCCATTCCAGGGTGTATGGAAGCTAGCCTGATTCTGGAAAGGGTGTCAGCAATGTGATTCTGTTTGCCAAGGGTATTTTGGATGGTTCAATTGTATTTAGAAATGGCAGAGAGATGTTGGCACTGACAGGCAGACCTGGTATCAGACTGTAGAGTGAAAGTGTGCACAAGGGGCATGTAGTTTGTGTAAATGATAAAGGATGTGCCCTTTAAAAATGAGGCCCACTTCAGGTCTTTAGGTGCTCTAGCAGTCAAGGATGTGATGAATTTTTGTACCACTGATACCTTCTCTGGGAGGGAGTGAATACTTTTCGGAGTGATACGATGATCCAAGAATGCCACTTCTTTGACACCAAAGTTATATTTGTCATACCTGATTAGATGGCCATTCTGCTGCGGGTGGTCGAGGATGATACGCAGGTGGTCCTGTTGGGTGGAGCGAGAATATTAGTATATCATGTACGGAGGATGTACAGAACAGAAGGTTTTAAGATTTAGAGGTTGGTCATGAATGGCAGAGGCAAGGGACAGTAGCAATGCCCTAGCAGGACAATGCCCTAGAGACTGACCATGTATATATATATGATCAGCAACCATGCCCCACTCCACTTTAGCTAGAACCAATGAGAACCAGGTAATGCTGTAGGTAGATGTATAGGCTTCCCCAAACCCCCCATCCTTAGCTCACAAGAAAGGTGAGGTTACAGACACTACAAGAAACTATCAGTATTGAACAAGAACGTTTCCAATAGGCTAAAATGTTAGCCATTCATAATTCGTTGAAATGTAGCCCCTGCATTATGAAGGCCAAAGTAGGAGTAATTGAAAGTACAGTGTATGTGCTGAAGCAGGTAGTGATGGTAGTATTGGGATGTTATCTGAGTTTTTGGGCATGTGATAATACACCTTCAGAAAGGCGAGGATTGAGAACAATTTAGTGCCGTGAAAGTAAGCAGTGATATTGGCAATGTTGGGGAGAGGGTATTGGTCTGGTTCCGTTTGCAGGCTAAGAAGCCTGGCGTAGGGATATATCTTTCTTCAGGACAATGTGAATGGTTAATGACCATGGGCTTGAGGCCATTTGACAAAGGGCCATTTATTCTATTTCAGCAAATGTGTGTTTAGCAGTTGCCATATGGTCTGGGGGCAAACGTCCTAGTCTTTTAAACACTGAGGATGGAGTTGGTATTGTCTTGATATGGTGATAGATGCAGTATTTGGCGGAACTGTTGCCATTTGGCGTAGTTCTGTCCAAAAGATTTTGGGGTATAAAGTGAGGTGATGGGAGGGAGCAGGTGATATAAGTGTGGACGAGTAACTCTGGCATTGACTAAACACTGATGTGCGACATCAACCAGGTGGCGGAAATAAGTAAGGAAATCCACACTGATGAGAGGCAGCATAACGTCAGTGATGATGAAATTTCACTGGTATTTGGCACCCCTAAAGGAGCACCAGCTTCTCATAACCATAGAAACCGGAAGCAGATGTGTTGGCAGCCACCAGGGGAGCATCAGTACTCTTGGAATGACAGGGTTACAGCCTCAAGACCGAACAATTCAGAAGGGAACGACAGGCTCCAGTATCTACCAGAAAGCGCACATTAGATTGAGAAAAAGATTAGTTGATGGAGAGCCACCTCCATACGCAATATCCTACTTACACTTATTTTTTTACCTTTGACATCTGGTAATACATTTCTTAGCAAAGGTGCTGAATCTGGAGAGGTAGTAGCACTACTAAAGGAGAAGGGCATCGTCCAGTGAGTATTGGGGGCGGAGTATTTGGGGCATTGGTTGAGGCTCAGACACGGAGTGGCATAGGTAGGTGGTGGGTGGCATTGTTGCTGCCCAGGCTTTTTGCAAAGTGGCCGTTGATGTCCTAAAACATTGACCTCCCCTTCAATCATGTTGTATGGTTGTCCTCGTCATCAGGAGGGTAGTTGTTGATGGAGTTCTTGACGGACGTTGGGGAAGTGGGCGTCGACTCTATTCTCAGGCTCTTCATGGGCCAGTGTCAACACCAGAGAGGGTAGCTTTCAGCGGTTCTGGGAGGCGTTGTACCCAATGGGCAGGAAATAGGTTCACTTCATGAGAAGAACCATCTGCAGCAAGCTGAAAGCAAGCAATACTTATCATTTCCGTGAGGGCCAGCAACGTCCTTTGATCCTCCAAGGGTTGTTCAGAGACTTGGTCTCTGTGAGTACTGCTCCAGGAGGAATCATTTGAGGGCACCTTTGTTTGCAAAGCCAGTTGTAGATTTCGGGGATGTCATCAGGAATCGCAGTGAGGATATAATCAGCTTTGGTGCTTGAGCAGAGCAGAATCTCAGTACACTGAAACCAGGCAATTGCGTCTCTCTTGCCGATGGGTAGGACCCTCACTGTGGCAGTGTGGACAGATGAGTCGGGGTGCGTGGTGAGCAGCATCGGAGTATATGGTAGACAAAGCAGTGAGCAGGGAAGTAGGCTGGGTGTTCGAGGCACTCTGTAAGTAACTAATGTTATAAGAGCAGAGGAGGTAATGATACAAGGAGAGTAACCTAAAAACTAGCATTATTCCAGAAACAAGCAGGTATTCAAAGGCTCCTAAGGGGTCACGTAATTATGACGATTGCATATTTGCAGTCAACGGTTTATGTCGATAAAGTTGACATGGGCATAAGAAATAAATAACATAACACCGGAATTGTAATTTGTTTGTTGTATTCAATGTCACTTTTTACGTGAAGTCCGTCAAATAAGATTACTCTTCATTTGTAATGCGTTTCATGCTACAAGTGCACCACAACACCCCACTCCCCCCAAAATAAAAGGAATTGTAGTGAATCATTTAAAAATTTGAAAAATTAAACATTTTGAGCAAAGAGGTAACTCCTTTAGGGGAACAAAAATATCATCCAACGTAAAAAAAAACTTATCTGTAAAAAGTTTTTAAAATTTTACGATTAAAATAACAACTCACAGCCAAAAAAGGGGAGACAGAATCTTACTGATACTCATCTATCTAATGAAGTTATTTATAGAATAACCTTTATCAGCAGAACGGCACTTCGAAGCTTTAATATCCGATGATTAGTAATATTTCGAAATTGTTTCCATGATTGCCTGTAATTTTCTGCCTTCTTGAAATTAAAAGATTTTTAAAGTTTGCTTAGTTTTTCATATGGTAAGATACTCTTTCAGTATTTATGGCTCGTAACACTAATCTGTTCTTTTTCTTGTTATAGTAATTGGTTAGCAGAGATTATTGCAAGATTGATTAACTTTTTTTTTTTTTAAGGTATTCCACAATATTTGATAAAATGTCCAGCTTATCGTTTCGATTACAAAGGTGTTTTTCAGTATCCCAGCTTTAAATAATTACAGAATGTTTGCGTTTGAGATACTCTATACTTTTCAAAACTCAGTCATAATCCCATAGATTATTTTTTAAGAAATAGAAGTATGGCTCCCATGACTGATTCCGCCATTTTTGTGTGGATAATTTTAAATAGCATATGCATTGGATCATGAAATCGTTTATGACTATAGTCAATTTTTTTTAGCGAGGCATATTTGCACCGACTCGCAGGGGTGCCCTTTTAGCTCGGAAAATTTCGTAATAGCGGATTGATCGGAAGTACTTTTGTCCGAATGCCATCATTGTTTTCAAATGATTACCAAGTAATGTGAATCGAAACCTATTTATTAATCAAAATTTCTCCCTTAGATATAGGTTTTGTCATTAAATAATGTAAAATAAATAGATATATAATAAAGTATCGTGATGGTAAATCTAAATTAATAACAACACCCGCCGAAGTCAACGACAGGGGTTTGTTTTCGGATGCGCGCTGCATAATTTTGTTACTTTTCACATATTTCAACACAAATTCAGACAAATTACACTAAGAATAAAGAAAAAAAAAACATAAACTTACTTTGAATACCAGAATCTACTAAAAACGTGGAATTGATCAAACTAACTCATGGTGAAAATAGCGGTTATGTAAAAGCAAGACTCACTTTGAGTGGGTCCTTGGTAAAACGAGCATTCTACTGTAAAACAACTAAGAGGGAATGGAAGGGAGATTGTAACTCGGCGGTGAAATTATGAATTCGTTTAATTGTGATTTTTATGCAATTTATGCAACACTACAGTACCCTCAAGCGAAAATATTGCTATGAATAAAATCTAAAACGTTACGAAAAAATTAACAAACCCTTTCTATGTGGACTTCTATCATAGGCCTATGATGTAAGTCATATAAAAATGGATAAGAGAGAGACGTCAGTCGAGATGTTGGAACACACACATGCATGAGAGTGTGACATCACTGATTTATTAAGCATGTGTACAAGCTACATATTTTACCCAATACACTAGAATCTAAACTTTTACGAAAAAAATAGAAACCCTTTCTATACAGACTTTTTGTACATCATAGACCTATGATGTAAGTACGTATAGTAAGGGGTTATATTTTCTTAAAGGCTTAGATTTTATTAATAGCAACATTTTCCGTTTGAGGGTACTGTAGTGTTGCATAAATTGCATAAACATCACAATTAAACGAATTTACAATTTCACCGCCGAGTTACAATCTCCCTTCATTTCACCTCCTATGTGTTTGACAGAAGAATGCTCGTTTACTCGTGGGACGGGAGTCTTGCTTTAACCGAACCCCTATTTTCACCATGAGTTAGATTTATCAGTTCCACGTGTTTAGTAGATTCTGGTATTCAAAGTAAGTTTATAATGACAAGTTTTTTTTTTTTTTTTTTTTTTTTTTTTTTTTTTTTTGTGTTGAAAAACTGTATGTGAAAAGTAACAAAATTATGGAGCGTGCATCCGAAAACAAACCCCTGTCGTTGACTCCGGCGGGTGTTCTTATTAAATTTAGATTTGTCATCACGATACTTTATAATATACCTATTTATTTATCATTATTTATTGACAAAACCTATATCGAATTGAGAAATTTAGATTAGTAAATAAGTTTTGATTCACATTAATTGGTAATCATTTGAAAACAATGATGGTATTCGGACAAAAATACTTCCGACCAATCAGCTATTAGGAAATTTTCCGAGCTAAAAGGGCACTCCTGCGAGTCGGTGCAAATATGCCTGGCTAAAAAGAATTGACTTTTTTATAGTGTACGATCTGAGAAAGGTCATTTATTAGAAAAAAATGCTATAGGTATAGCGTAATATTTTTAATATCTCCCTAAACACACACACACACACACACGTATATATATATATATATATATATATATATATATATATATATATATATATATATATATATATATATATATATATATATATATATATATATATATATATAAACATTAAACGTGTGTCAGAGAGAGCGGTAGAATATTCTAGAACCTTTGTTCCACGTTGCGCTGCAGGAAATACTTAGCAGTCCTTTGAGTGTGGAGTACCTTGAAGCCAGTAGCAGCATTGGGAGAGAAATTGATAATGCCACTTAAAGAGGTGTTTCCGTTAAAGCCATACATGGTTGATGTTTGAACTTTTCTAGTTCTCCGGCTTCGTTGTTCGATATGATTCTTTCACATCCCTTATTTTGCTTTGATTTTTTCTTGTTGCTTTCAGAATTCTTTCTTTGTTTTTTTTTTTTATTTCATCTTCTCCCATTCCTTTTTTTTTTTTTTTTTAAATTTGATTCCCTCTCTTTCCATTCTATTTTTTTCCTCCGGTTTTTTAGTTTGGCTCCTTTTTCCTTTCTTTTAATTCTTCCTACTCCGATTTTTTACTGTCATCTTACTCACTCTTCTTCCCATCTTCACTCATCTTTGCCTCTTTATTTTCATTTAATTTTTGTATCAAGTTTATTTTTTCAACATTTCTTACAATTCAAATGCTTGTTTAGTTTTATTTTTTCTCTCTCTCTCCTTTTCTACCTATGTAACATTTTACTACTAGAAGTGCTGTCGCTAACCATTTCTAAAATGTGACTTTGTTTGCTGATATTGTTAAAAGTATGGCTAATTTCATATGAATTCTGCAACTAATGCAGATAGAGAGAGAGAGAGAGAGAGAGAGAGAGAGAGAGAGAGAGAGAGAGAGAGAGAATGAGAGAGAGATTGGACAGGGGCCGAGAGCCCCATCTATCAGGTGCAAGGGAACAAGACTACTTTGTAGGTTGAAAATAGTCATGGGGCCCTGTTAGTGGATTATGAACGGAGGGAGAAGAGATTGTCAAGCTGAGTTAATTCTATTATGTAGAAGGGATAAAATGTTGTATTTGTTAATGTATATTTGACTGTATTGTTGTAACTAAGCAGTGTATGACGGGATCTTTCGATAATTTAATTGAATGTCCCATGTACAAGTTGCGCTGATCGTCTCGTATTTGTCTACTCAACTGATGACTGACAGATTCGGAGAGAGAGAGAGAGAGAGAGAGAGAGAGAGAGAGAGAGAGAGAGAGAGAGAGAGAGAGAGAGAGAGAGAGAGAGAGAAAATCAAGGGGCTATCAACATTCTGCTCAGGTTAGGGATCAACTTCCCCAAGTCTTTCTGTGAGATTAAGGCTCGTATGCTTCTCTTTAGGATGCTGTTGGGTAGAGTTTAGAGTGACGTATTGCGCCGTCATGGTCTGTTTGATTTGGGATCTACTCTGCATTTGCAGATGCCTGCAGTTGCATACGAAATAGATTTATTGTTGTTTAATGACTTTTGAATGCAAGCACTCCAACCCTGTCTTTACATACGGAATTTGCATACCTAGTCATTTCAATATTTAACAGGAAGAGGAACGGTACGGAAAGTGACAAGACACACACACACACACACACACACACACATATATATATATATATATATATATATATATATATATATATATATATATATATACATATTTATATATATGTATATATATATATAATATATATATATATATATATATATATATATATATATATATATATATATATATATACGTGTGTACATTTATGTATTTATATATATCTATTTATATATATATATAAATATATATATATATATATATAATATATATATATATATATATATATATATATATATATATATATATATATATATATATATTGAAAGATGTTTGTGGCTTATTAGAAAAAATTAAAATCACTAGTGTTAGTAATAGAGTTATCATAAAACGACCAAGTGCTACACACTTACCAATCGGCTTACCGAGAGTAGAAGAAAATATGGAAAGAAAATGGATCTAGAGAGATAGGAAATCAGCCAATGAATAGGTTAAGTAAAATTTGGAAATCAAATCGCCTGAATTTACATATAAAAATCAGACTATATATCAGTTTAGTGAGATCGGTGTTACTGAATGGACATGAGTCGTGGATTTTGTAGATTTGAGAATGAAGCCCTCAGAAGAATATTTTGAGTTAAATGGCAGGACAGGATTAGAAATGAAACTATAGGAGAGATTACTCGAGTGCCCTATATGGATGAGATCTTAGTGAAGGGTAGATGGGCATAGTTTGGCCATGCTCTTTGCACTCTCCAAGAGAAGAGAGATTGGTTCACCAAACTTTCCATTGGGCTCCATAGGGCACTAGAAGACTTGGAAGACCCAGACCTACATGGCTGGGAACTATAAAGCATGAAATGGGAGATAATGGATGGGGAGGTATGGATTTAAAAGCTCAGGATAGAGACGACTGGCGAAATCTAACCGAAACCCTTTGCGTCAATAGGCGTAGGAGGAAATAATGATGATGATTGAATACTGAAAATGAGAGAGAGGAGCCGGGAGAATCACGAAGGGTGGAAGGGCCAGTGATGAAGATACAGAATACAGAAGTGAATTGGGCATTGAGTAAAATGAAATATGGTAAAGCACCAGGTCCATCAAGGTTCAAATTGAAACGGTCAAGATACTTGCTAGAGAAGGAGAAGAATGGATGCAGGATTCAATAACAGCACTATGGTAAGAGGAAATAATGCTTAAAGACGGAGAAGAGTCTAATGGTATGTGTATTTAAGCTGAAAGATGTTGTCGTGGATTATGGTAACTACAGGGGAATTAAACTAAAAGAGCATTGTTTAAAAGTTTTTGAGATGATACTTGATGAGAGACTAAGAAAGATTGTAAAGATTGGTAAAGAGCAGTATGGATTCATGAGGGGAAGAGGGACTGTGGATGGCATCTTTATACTGTAGTAAGGTTGCTACAGGAAAAATTTTTAGTGGGAAATGGGAAGCTCTTTTGTGCCTTTTTAGACCTAGAGAAGCCTTATGGTAAATTACCAAGAGAAGTGATGTTTCGGTACTTGAGGACAAGAAAAGTCCTGACGTAATAAAGAACAAGGTCAAAAGTATTAACAGCTGCTGGGTAAACAGAAACCTTTGAAGTTAGTGTTGGATTACACCAGTGGTCAGTTTTAAACCCATTTTTATTTGTGGTGGTCATGGATGTGTTAAAGGAAGATATCATAAATGAAAAGTCGGAGTTGCTATATGCAGATGATTTGGTGATTACCGCTGAAAATGAGGCAGACTTACAAAGAATAGTTCTATAGTGGAAAGAGACTTTGGAGAGAGGTGGCCTGAGAGTAAATGTGTATAACACTGAAGCGTAAGTAGTAAGGAAGGTAGGCTCTTTTATAAAACAGGTAGAACAATCTAGATACTTGAGATCTGCTATAAGTCAAGAGGGAGGAAGTGAGGCTGAAGTTTAGAAAAGGATAAACGCAGCCTGAGGAAAAGTGGAGGGAGGTAGTGGGAGTGGTATGTGATAAGAAAATGCCAATCAAGCTAAAAGTCAAGATCAATAGCACAGTAATAAGACCAGTGTTAATGTATGGATCAGAAATGTGGGCTCTTAGGACAAAAAGAGAAAACAGAGCTTGAGAAAATAGGGATAAGTAATCTGTGGTAGATTATGGGAACATAACTGGATAAAAGATTGGAAAAGGAAATAATAAGATTGGCAGGTGTAGTGAAGGTTACAGAGGTGATAAGTGTCAAGAACAAGATGGTGTGGGCACATGTATCGGATGGATGGTGGGGAGGAAGAGAGGGGAGCTTGGGAGGAACCTGTTTGGGGGAGAAGACTGAGTAGGAGGCAGAGAATTAGATGGCGAGATAAGGTAAAGGATGATATGGAGAGAAGAGGCTTGGTGGAAGAGGATGCCTTTGATAGAAGGCATCAAATAAGGTGGATCAGGCAACCGACCCTTTAATGTAGGGATAACGGTAAGAAAGAAGACGAAAAAGGAGGATTATGTGGAAAGAATTTAAGGAAATAGAATTTAGATAGTAGTGTATAGTTTTGTTGTGCTAGATGGTATGAGAATAGTAAGGACTTGAAAAGGTGGTATAGTGAAAGACGTGAAGAAAAGAAAGCGCAAAAGTACGTTCAAGATATAGATGAATGGTCAGTTTGTGTAGGGAGGTACAACCACTGCTGATGAGCAAGTTTATGATGCTTTTAATATGAAGGTTTACAGCTTAAGGGTTTCTCCATGAATCAGTTCCGTAGCGGATAGTTCAACGTTCCTCTGTCCCTATCTGGGCCACTTTTTAAGTGGCCAACTTCTTAACTTTCACTTCATGGAGCAAGTGCGTGGTTTTCCTCCAGTTGCACCTAGGCGCTAAAACCTCTCAACGACACCAGCGTCGGGTCATACGATCCCAATTGCATCAATACAATCCAATCCAAGATTCAGCCTTTAAAACATAAATATGGCAGTGAATTTTGTATCGCACTTCTAGGGAGCTATTACCTGTTGATGAAAAGGTCTTAATGCAAGATGAAAAAAAAATGGTAATGTTAATATATCAGTTGAATGTGGTTGTAGTAGCTGTAGCCCTGATAATTATCGCCAAATTTTTAGAATCCTCATTTTATCTATTTTTTTAACGTGTTTCACCAAAACATCTGAAGGGATATGATGAAATTGAACATCTGTCAACTAGGTATCCGTTTGGCTTTCACAAGGGACTTGGTGTCTCAAAATTAATAGATTTTGGTCATAAAGTTCTTATTCTGATCTTGACATTAGAGCTGTTTTTAACTATGTTAATCATAAGACGCGTGACTTAAAACTTGAACATATTGGAGTTGGTGGCTAATTTTCTATACTATAATGGGATTTTAGCTACAAAATTGAAAAGATAAGTTATTGATGGACTCCTTGTAGTGGCCACAGTTAATCTTTTACTTCTTTTCTTTTTCGCATTGGGCTTCTGTCCGTATAGAGTCCCTAAGCTTAGAGTATTCTGTTTTTCAAACTAAGGTTATGTATTTGTAATGAAAATTATAAGAATGTGTTTGTAAATCACACAC
>NC_090728.1:105638404-105640904 GCF_036898095.1 Palaemon carinicauda
GTGTGAATGGAATGGTATCCTGGCGGGTTGGTTTATCAAATTAGGAGTTAACGACTGAAAGCATGTTTCTTACCTGAAATTGAACGACTAAGACTACACCGAAATCGTAACAATTGTGTATATTCATTCCACAACTATTAATAATTATGACATAAAACTTAAGTAATCTGGTGTTATTTGTGGTGATTATGTACACCTCGAGAGAGAGAGAGAGAGAGAGAGAGAGAGAGAGAGAGAGAGAGAGAGAGAGAGAGAGAGAGAGAGAGAGAGAAATTAATCAGGAAAACGTTGTAATATGCAACAAAGTTTCCACTATTTTTTAAGAAATTAAAGACAATATTCTCTTCAGTTTAGGATGCTGCCTTTTCATGTCCCACATCTTGAAGTCCTTTTTTTCCGAACGAGGAAGTCCTACATAACTGTCAGGTTTCTTTTTTGTTTTGTTCCATCCTTTATCAGGCTACCCTCTCCTTTTCCCCGCTGCTATATCCAATTTATGTTTGCTTTTCGCGTGTACTTTGATGCTGTGCCACTATTGATGTGTTTAACCAATGAACCCTTCTTGCAATTACTTGTGTATTTCAATGTGTTAATTTAATAAGCAGTAATAAGATTATTATTATTATTATTATTATTATTATTATTATTGTTGTTGTTGTTGTTGTTGTTGTTGTTTGTGGAAAATATGTTCAGAGTTGGAAGTGAAAATAAATTTGTCAGTCCCTCAAGACGTTAGAATGCTATTGTATGCCACGCATTAATTTGGATTAATGAGTGTGGCAATGAGTGAGCCACAGACTCAGCAACCTGGTACAGAGCACTGTGCCCACTTTAGCTAATCGCCCTACCCAGAGGTGGGTCCCCAAATGAACGCACTACCATGCACGCTTACCATAATTCAATATATGTGCGCATAAACTTATAAGTCTTTAGCGTATTGAAATGACTTTCCGATATTCTTTCTAAACTATTTTCCTTTTATTGCTCTATTCGAGCAGTTTATGTTAAGTTTTTCAGTTTATGTTAATTATTAGCAGTTAACCTTGCATTTTTTTAAGGATTGCAATTTCACTTTCATTCTTCTGAGAATATTCTGAAATAGGTATACGTTAAAGTCTAAATAAAACAACATGATTTCTTTCCCGACTAAATGTCACCAGCTAGTATACAGTATATTGGAGAAAAGTCCTTTAACTAATTGGATTAACCAGGAGTAACCGTGGGCCTTCTGCCATCTTGTTTAACAAGAGCCACATTCTAGACAGATATGTTATGTCTTGTGATCAGAAATCACTAGTGAAAGTGAAGCAAACTAAAGGTTTACCTCTGGAGCGAATGCATAAGAGCTCTAGCATGTGTGAACTTATAGATAATCTGTGAATCTGCATGTTCCATTTCATATGTGTGTTTATGTATATGGTTCTCAAAGGGGCCCATAAACGAAACTATGGAAATCAAATGATACTTTATATTTCAGACAATACACATTGGAGCTTTTTTCTGTGTAAATTGATAGAAGTTGATAAAGTAGTCTATATGTGAATGGAAAAATTGATTTTACGTTGATCTGGCTGGCTCGGGCAAAGATTATTCAGATTTGACTCCTTTCAGGTGTGTTCTTTATTCTTGACGCGATCGAAGGTTGCCATTTCTGCCTATGTTGTTATCCACTATGTGAGATTTCCATTGTCCATCGGATGCATTCATCTTGTTTGTTTGGTATATGATGGTTTATTCCAAAAATCTTTCTCATGTACGCACAGGCATTTTTAAATAGCAAAGATGACTCAGTCTAGTTAATCTGATATCTTAAGTCTCTAGGATGAACAAAAATCCCCGAGTTCTCAAAGCCATAACTTACGTGAAATTGAACCCTGACAAAACTCAGCGTATGATTATGAGTGCATCGAGGACAGTAGCTCCTCAATATCCAGATCTTTGCATTAATAATGTTTCTCCTATTATATGAAACTCCTTTGAAATTTTAGATGTGATTCTCGACAGCAGATTGACTTTTGAGAAATATTCGGTCTGTTTCTTCTTCAATTGCATAAAACATTGACTTATTGAGAGAGTTTAAAAATTTTTGGTTATCAATGTATCCTGAAGAAGTGGTTTAATTATTTCATTTTACCTTGTTTCAAGTATTGTTTTCATGTCTGGTCTTCAGCTGCCGACTCTCAACTTAATTTGTTGGACAAAAACTTGTATTCTATTAAATTTCTTACTCCTGGTCTTGGTATTAACTTCTGTCACCGTCGTTCAGTTAGTTTTATTTGCCTGTTGCTAACAGCCTTGCTTTCTCCATCATAATGCTTGACACTACACAGTATTCTAGAAGTTTTATTCTAGGTGTGACCAGATTGTGGAAGGATCTTCCTAATCTTGCAGTTAAATCAGCAGAATTCTAGAAGTTCAAAATTCCAGCAAATGCTTTCATGTTAAACAGACTGACCTAAGCCTGTGCAAAATACTATATAGATCATGCAGAGGAGAATCA
>NC_090728.1:105645904-105653404 GCF_036898095.1 Palaemon carinicauda
TTGGATCAAGTTAAATGTGTATTTTTTTTTTCTTTTTTGTGGGTCGATTCCAAGTTCTGAATTTCTTTTCTGTTTTTGTAACACTTGGCTTGTAAATGGAAGCAGGTTTAAGAAATTATTGTTTTTTTTTTTTTTTTTTTTTTTTTCGGGGAAATTATGGTGGATGTATTGTTTTAGTTAAATGGAATATCATCTGATGATGATGTTAGTTATGTGTATTTCATTTTCCCCATCCTTATAAAACTTATTTTTATTAAAACCTAGAAAAATAGTGTCACGTGTATTTGATGTAAGGGCATATAGTGCTGTCTTGAAGGGCGCTTTATGTATCTTCATGAACGAGATTTGATCTCAGATATCCCCTCACAAAGTTATTCGTGGGTTGCTGGCTCTTTTTGTGAGAGATTACTCATGTCTAGTCCGCCAACCAATGGAAAATGAAAATGCAGATACTTCATCTTTAAAGGGGATAAGGGATTTGGTATAAAATGAAATAAAAATCCAACTGAAAATTTCAGAAAAGTTAATGGACATTAAGATTTTGTGGGATTTACTTATTCTACAGTTAGCGTCTCATGGCTATCAGACAGCCGGTGCAAATACTGTATCTTATTTCATATTAATACACAAATTTAGAAACATTAATATTTGTTTATATTGCAAGTTATTGAGAACTCTGTAAATTGCTTAGCCCGGGATAAAATATTGAAATACTTTTGATAACTTAAGTTAATTGATTTACCGGCTAAGGTGTATGGTAGAATTTTTATTGTAAAAGTACGGCAGATTACAGAATAATTGATAAGGGAAAAATGTGTTGGTTTATATAAGGAAAGAGTTTTGGTTAAGTGTGTTGATTTCTATAAGGAAAGAGATATTGTGAAGTGATTACTATGAAATAATTACCTGACAAATTCAAATTTAAGTTGGAAAAACTGTGACAGAATTAATTGAAACCTAGTGTGCATGATGCTGAAAGTGGTTGCTTATACTGATAGTTTGTTTTTCTTAGAATGGAAGTGAAGCTAGAGTGCAGACACTAAAGTTACTAGTATTAAGTAATTTGTACCATGGACAAGGAGTTGTTATGTCTCAGTAACTGCTAGCTATCTCTATGGATTGAGTTAACCGAAATGTCAGAGTAAGGACAGCAGATATACAGTAGGGTAGGTGCAAAGTTGTAGGCCCCGAAAATAGGTCACTAAGAAATAGTGATAGAAAACAATAAAGTCTTGTGAATGTCAATTTGCATCAGAGTAAGATTAGAAAGATGTTGGAGTGAAAGATGATAGGAATGATGGGAAATGGAAGTGGTAGATTCGGAAATGCCTTTTCGAGCAAATATTTTGGATGGTGGTAGAGTGAAACCAGAGGACAATCATTGCACGGGTTGGGGGAAAACATGGTGTGTCTCATCAACCTACTTTAGAATATATGGAGAGGGTTTTGAGACACCTCTTCGCTAATGAAGTATGGATGTTGAATGTGAATTGAAGAAAAACAGTGGATGTTTTAGAAATTAACTGTTTTTATAGTATTCAACATAAAAGGGATCTGAAATGTTGAAAAATGCCCAAACATAAGGATTGATTGATTACAAACATGAAGAAATGGGGAAAATTTTATTATAAGTGAATGAAGAGATCCAGGTATTTTACTATATTTCTATCTTGTAAAAGGATGTAGGAAGATAAAGTGGTGAAAACATTTAGAAATATTTGGACCCCGCACAGAAAGTGGTATTAGAGAAAAAATTACTTGACAGCCAAAATATGTGGGAGTAAAGTTGAGGTAAGTAGCACAGTGTATATTGGGATTAAGGTGTACTACTGGAGATGCTTCTGTGTAAGTAGATGTTGTGGAAAACTCGGTTTATCGGGAATTCAGCAACTAAAGCATGAATAATTCAGTGTCTTATCATTATTTGGGATCCACCTCTTCTTAGGGGAAACGGACACCTATATATATATATATATATATATATATATATATATATATATATATATATATATATATATATATATATATATATATATATAATCCGCAATAAAGAGATCATACGCGCACTTTTACCACTGAATCAAGTCAGAAGCGTACCCAGGAGTTGAAGGCAGTCAGAAGTCGTAGTTTCATTTTTTCCTCTTAATAGTATCTTGGGTGTCAGTTCCTACCAAGTTATGAAAGTAAAACTCTCAACGGAATTTGAGACGCTGCCTTAAAGCCAAGTTAAATTTTTTTTCTGGCCTTTTTATGCGATTTTGTTGTATGAGAGAGTTCTATTTCTGTAAGGTGTTTCGAAAAGTTTCGGCTTTCGGGTAAATTTTTCCTTTTTGCTCTAATAACAAACTATATATATATATATATATATATATATATATATATATATATATATATATATATATATATATACGTTTATGTTATGCATATATATATATATATATATATATATATATATATATATATATATACGTTTATGTTTATGTATATATATATACATATATATATATATATATATATATATATATATATATATATATATACATATATAATATATATACGTTTATGTTTATGTATATATATACATATATATATATATATATATATATATATATATATATGTATATATATATATATATATATATATATATATATATATATATATATATATATATATGCTTATATATATGGAGAAAGTCTATTAAGTTTGGAAAATTTATACAAAGAAATGTGCGATTATGACCACAACTTCAAAAGAGAATAATTATGATCAGAAAATAACATAGAAGGAAGAAAGTGTAATCTCTAGGTCGATTCCTAATGCGATAATCTTTCTGAACAATGCTTCTTCAAAGTCTCCTTTGGAGATCATTTGATATAGAACATCTTTCACAAAACTATTTATTATTATTATTATTATTATTATTATTACTATTATTATTATTATTATTATTATTATTTGCTAAGCTACAATCCTAATTGGGAAAGTAGGATGCTATAAACCAAGGGTTCCAAAAGGGAAAATAGCCCAGTGAGGAAAGGAATTAAGGAAACAAAAAGAGAAGTAATTCATCATCATCATCTCCTATGCCTATTGACGCAAAGGCCCTCAGTTGGATTTCACCAGTCGTCTCTATCTTCAGCATTTAATTCAATACTTCTCCATTCATCATCTCCTACTTCGCGCTTTATAGTCCTCAGCCATGTAGGCCTGGGTCTTCTAATTCTTCTAGTGCCTTGTGGAGCCAAGTTAAACGTTTGGCGAACTAATCTCTCTTGGGGAGTGCAAAGAGCATACCCAAACCATCTCCATCTACCCTTCATCACGATCTCATCCACATATGGTACTCGAGTAATCTCTCTTATAGTTTCATTTCTAATCCTGTCCTGCCATTTAACTCCCAATATCCTTCTGAGCGCTTTATTCTTAAATCTACTAAATCTATTAGAGATTGTTTCATTGTCATACCATGACTCGTGTCCATAGAGTAACACCGATATACCGTATAGTCTCATTTTTATATAAAATTTCAGGCGATTTGATTTCCAAGTTTTACTTAACCTAACCATTGTCTGATTTGCTTTTTTCAATCTTTCACTAAACTGTAATTCTAAAGACCCTGTATTGGAGATCATTGTTCCTAAATACTTAAATGATTCTACCTCATTAATCCTTTCTCCTTCCAATGATATTTCATCTTCCATTGCGTACTCCATTTTCACCATCTCGTGTGATATTTCATACATTCTGGTAAGCAAGCATTGCAGATCCTGTGGTGTTCTGCTAAGAAGGACAGCATCATCAGCATACTCTAGGTCTGCTAAATTCCTATCACCAATCCTGTCCAATCCTTCACCATCTCTGACTGTTTTACACATTACAAAGTCCATGAGGAGTATAAACAACATAGGTGACAACACATTCCCTTGGAATACTCCGCTGTTCACTGGAAACTCACTTGATAAGACTCCATTAACATTAACTTTGTAATTGCTATGCTCATGAACAGACTTAATCAAATTTACATATTTAAGAGGAATTCCGTAATAAAGCAGGACTCTCCACAAAATTGGCCGGTGCACACTATCAAAGTCTTTTTTTATAGTCCACAAATACCATCAAAGGGGGATTTCTATATTCTATGCATTGCTGTACAACATGTCTCAAAATGAAAATTTGGTCAGTGCAACTTCTACCTTTTCTAAATCCTGCTTGTCCATCTCTCAGCTTTTTATCAATCTTTCCCTCCAGTCTCTTAAGATTAAGCTACTGTATATTTTCATAACAACTGATGTAAGTGTTATGCCTCTGTAATTATTGTAATCAGTCAGGCCTCCCTTTTTAGCTATTTTCACCAACACTCCTAACTCCCATTCATCAGATTTTGCCTCTTCATGCCCCATTCTAAAAATAATCTTGTAAATATAATCTGGCCAGTATAATATCGGCAGTTATTCCATCGTATCCTGGGGCTTTCCATCTCTTTAGTTTTTTTTTTAGGATAGCTTCGACTTCAAACACACTGAATTCATTCATGGGCACATCAAGGTCTTCATCAGCTTCAGGTATATCGATCAGAATATTCCCTTCATATGTCCTATTCATAACCTCACTAAAGTGTTCCATCCAACGTTGTCTTTCTTCATCTTCTGTTGCTATAACAGAGCCATCTCTCTTTTTGATGGGTATATGCTTCTTCTTTGCCCCAGTCGAGCTTTCATTAATAATTCTATGAGCAATTCTCACACCATAGCCACTTCCTGAATTAATAGCTTTATCGGCCTCATCTGCTTTACTGTCTAAATACTCTCTCCAGTCATTCCTGGCTTTTCTTTTGACCTCACTGTCAATTCTGGAATACTTAGCATGCTCTACCTTGTAATTTTCATTACTTCTTTGAAAACTTTCTACAATCAATTTCTGTCTTTGTTTCCTTTTTATAGTATCCCAAGTATCATTCAATGTTCATGGGTTTCTCCTTGTAACTGTTCGTCCCAAGACTTCACTACCTACTGACTGATATATGTTCTTAGTATTACACCATTCTTCATTCATTGTCTGTTCTTCGTCTCTTAAAGTCTCTAAGACTGCAAATCTATTCGTACATTCAATTGCAAATGTTTCTCTATGCTCTTTCTCTAGAAGCTTAGTTGTATCAAACCTAGGTATTCTACCTATCTTTCTGCTGGGTGCTTTCAATTTTAATTTCAGTGTGGCAATGAGGAGCTGGTGATCACTACCAATATCTACACCTCTATAGCTTCTTATATTTCTCAGCGTCCTTCTTTTCTCTTTATTAATGGCAATGTGATCGATCTGATTTTTGTAATTACCACATGGTGAAGTCCATGTATACTTGTGGATGTTCTTATGTTGGAACAGAGTACCTCCAATGACAAAATTGTTTGCTGAACTGAAACTTATGAAATATTCACCATTTTGATTTGCAACTTCTCCAAGACCCTTGACACCCATCACATTCTTTATCCCTTGATTATTTCTAACAACTTTAGCATTGAAGTCACCCATCACAATTTTCATATCTCTCTCAGAGATCTCATCTATTATTCTTTGCAGTTCTTCATAGTATTCAGCTTTCTTTTATTCAGGGGAATCATTTGTTGGGGCATAACAAACTATAGTACTCATATTGCATTTCTTTGATTTGAACTTTGCTAGTAACAATCTATTAGTTACAGCTCTCTACTCGGTTAATGCCTTTCCTGCTCTTGGTGTCATCATCATTCCTACCCCTTCTCTTCCAGCTCCATCTGATCTTCCTGAGTAAATGTATATATTCCCTTGGTCTAAAGTTTCCTTACCAATCCCTTTACAACGTGTTTCACTTAGAGTCAAGATATCCAAACTATATATCATAAATTCACCCTCCACTTGCTGTAACTTCCCAATCTGATTCATGGTTCTACCATTCCAATTACCCATTTTAAATTTTTCTCTAGTATTTATAAACCGGGAGATTCTTAGTACCCCGCTATGCCCGGGACTGGGGGCCTTTCTTTCATCTTCTCTATCCATGACTGACTAAATTTATAGAGGATTCATTGGCTAGATATATCAAAGGATAGCTAGTTCCTTGTGATGCGCAGTGCCTATCTAACTAAGGCAAGTGACCCCTGCCAGTTCATACTTATTCTAGTAAGATCAACCGCCAGGCATCAGGAGTAGAAGCCGAAAAGACTGTTTGTCCATCACCCTAAACCCATCCGTCACCCTGCTGCCGGTGACTTCATCGAGATTTAGTGGGGCATTTCCTCCACACCCAAAGCTCTCATTACTCCACCAAGTTGCTCATCCGGTTATACGAGCATAACCGTTGGAAAACATGGCTTGCTAAGATATACCGCCTAGCACGGTAATAAGATATACCGCCTAGCATGGTAAATGCTAAGATATACCGCCTAGCACGGTAAGTTAAGATATACCCCTAGCACGGTACAACAATAAAAGTAATTAACAAGTAGAATAGAATATTTCAAGAACAGTAACAACTTTAAAATGAATCTTTCATATATAAACTATAAAAACTTCAAAAGACAAGAGGAATAGAAATACGATAGAATAGTGTGTCCGAGAGTACCCTCAAGCAAGAGAACTCTACCCTAAGACAGGTTAAGACCATGGTACAGAGGCTATGGCACTACCCAAGACTAGAGAACAATGGTTTGATTTTGGAGTGTCCTTCTAGAAGAGCTGCTTACCATAGCTAAATATTCTCTTCTACCTTTGCCGAGAGGAAAGTTGCCACTGGACCCTTGAGCGAAGATGTTGGGTAGTTTTGGTGTTGTCAGGTGTATGAGAACGCAGGAGAATATGTAAAGAATAGTCCAGACTATTTAGTGAATGTGTAGGCAAAAGGAAAATGAGCCTTAACCAGAGAGAAGGATCCATTGTAGTACTGTCTGGCCAGTCAAAGGAACCAATAACTCTCTGGCGGTAGAATGTCAACGGGTGACTGGTGCCCTAGCCAACTTTTGTTAAAACTCCCTACAGCAACTGGATGGTAAATTTCTTTGCTTGTAAAACCTTTAACCAACATTTGGTTGGCATGGTCTCTCAGCGCTCGGCTACAATGTATAGATAATTTATGTTCATATGACGTTAATGGAAGCAGTTCTTTCAGAATAAAACTTATCTGCAGTCTCATCGTTTTTCGTAGCAAAGAGGAGAATTAGATTAGGGAAAGGTTTCTTCCTTTTCTCTTTTTGGGGATAGAAAGTTGTGTTACGTGTTATTCTAACTCTCCGTGTACACGCAGGCTGTGGAATTGTACATTATTTTTTATATATTTGACAGAGTTCACTCTTTCCTTTATCGTACCTCCCCTGTTCTTCGTTCTCTGTTACCTTGTGTCTGAGAAGGTCATAAAACTGGTCAAACTCTTCATCACCCACTCCTGTTCTCGTTTAGGGGACCCAAATTACGAAACATTCGCACTTTTGGGCAATTGGGTTGTGACTCCTTAATTCCCCGGTGTCACTTTG
>NC_090728.1:105660904-105673404 GCF_036898095.1 Palaemon carinicauda
CAGATTTTGTAGATTTGAGAACAAAGCCCTCAGAATGATATTGGGAGTCAAAGGGCATGACAAAATTAAAAATGAAATCATAAGAGAGATTACTCGATTGCCATATATGGATGAGAGAATGACGAAGGGTAGATGGAGGTGGTCTAGGCATGGTCTTCGCCCTCCCCAAAAGAGATTAGTTCACTAAACTTTCAACTGGACTCCACAAGGCACCAGAAGAATTGTAAGACCCAGGCCTACATGGCTGAGGACTACGAAGCGTGAAGTAGTAGAGGATGAATGGAGAAGTATTGATTTAAAAGTTGAAGCTAGAGATTACTTTTGAAATCTAACTTAGGCATAGGAGGAGATGATGATAATGATATATATATACACACACAGCTTACTGAGTCGGGATACCTCGGCATGGTGGAAGGGTTTATGTACTCCCATGATTAGGAAGGCTGTACTAATCAGGACTACCCATACTAGGTTGGTTTCCTGTAAGCGATCAGACCAAAATCTCCCACTATCTGAAATCTACAGTGTCCAGCATGGTGATGAAAACCTGGCCAAATCCCACACATGAATACAACAACCTCTTCTCGATGTGCAGTCCCCAGCGTGAGTGAAACAACTGCCCAAAAGGGTGTCCAGATATGTCTTACTGCAGGCGGTTGCAAAAAGTCTCTCGACTAGAAGAGGCCACTTTTGGAAACTGAACCATGTAACGTAGAATGTCAGGACCCTGTCTAGGGAAGATTTTGCTGTACTACTAGAAGAGCTGAAATAGATAAACTGGGACATAATAGGATTTAGGGAAATTTAATCTCGGGAACATATAATTGAAGGAGGATCATTTACTTTTGCTCAGAGGATATGAAAGGAACAAAGAAAATTGACTGGGGTTCCTTCTTAATAAAAATCTTGCATGGAGCACATACACATTTTATGATAATAGCGATAGAATTGCAGGATTGATTACCAAACTAAATTAGAAGTATAAACTGAAGAAAATTCAAATGTTTGCACCAAAAATATCCCATACAGAGAAAGTAATTGATTTTTTAGGAAGATCTGGAGATGTGTATGACAAAATGTTAAACTCTATTTACATTTGATGTGGGTGATTTCTATGCTAAAGTAGGTCAGAAGAAGTGAGGCGAATCAGCTGTATGCAAATTTGTAGTAGGCGCATTAACAGACAGAGAAGACATGCTTGTAGAAATTGCTGAAGGAAATCAAAATTCACGAACAGGAACAGGAAAGGACAGGAAAAAGCCAAAATGAAGAAACGAAAAAGGAAAAAGCTTTCAATCTCAGTGAAAAGTTAATTTAGTTAATGATATAACATTGCTAAACAATAAAAACTTTAGCAACCATAAAATGGTGGGAAGTAAAATTTGTTTAGATGCAAGGAAAGAAAGAGGAAAACTATTTTTAAGAAAGCAAATAAACACTACTGTAATAAGAGAAACATCTGATGAGCTTAGTTCAACAATACAAAATTAATACACTAAAGCAAGGAAGTAGCATCAATTTAATAAAAAGAAGACTTGGAATTGGGCACATAACAGAAGGAGTGATAAGATTTTCAGGGATTTTTATACAATGCTCTACAGAGATGGAGTGATAAGATTTTCAGAGGATTTTTATACAGTGCTATACAAGTGAAATGAGAAATCACTTTATCAATGAAAATAAAGAAACACCTGAGCCGGTGCCAAAGAAGAATAAGAGAATGTGTTCCTAGAGATTGGAAACGAAGCAGGGAAAGGAATAGAAGACGATGGATTGGCGAGCTAAGAATATTTGCATGTATACCTGTAGACTGGCATAGAAAGACCATAAACAGATGCGTGTGGAAGGACATGTTTGAGGCTCTTGTCCTGCGGTGGACTGTGTGTGTGTATATATATATATATATATATATATATATA
Source organism: Palaemon carinicauda (assembly GCF_036898095.1). Lineage (NCBI taxonomy): Eukaryota > Metazoa > Arthropoda > Malacostraca > Decapoda > Palaemonidae > Palaemon > Palaemon carinicauda. The sequence continues at coordinate 105,662,824 of NC_090728.1, forward strand.
TATATATATATATATATATATATATATATATATATATATAGACTGATGATGCCGTCTGAAACTAAGATCTTTAATTCTTTGATATGAGCCTAAATTCAAAACAGAAAAAGAGTTTCTTTGGGTAATTTTCGATGCATGATGACTAATGCTTATTGCCCCATACTAGTTATGTACAAATGAGGAAAGAAAAATGCAGATAGAAATTACGTCTTCCGTCGCTATTCAAGGACAACGCCACTTTATTTGGATGTCGGAGAGCAATTTAAAATTGCTATTCCGGAGAGGTAGATGTGATTCCAATAAAGGTCTCTCTTGAAGGTTGTCCCAACTTTCAATAACCTCTACACTCTGCAGAGTCGGTCAGGAGTTCACTTAAACCACTTTTTCCCTCCTTTGCCAAAGCTTTAAATTCTGGAGTCTGTTTGATTGGAAAGTCGTTTTTATTGAATTTCTTAAAAGAAAAAGGGAAACAGGAGTGTGCTGTATATTGCGAAGTCTCAGTGGAGGTAAAAATCTCTATCCAAATACAATCATTGCTTTAATTTTGGGACCACGTACTATTCTTTTTTTAATACAGACGTCGAGTAAAATGATAATAGAGATGATGGTAGTCTGCATATAAGTCTCCTCCATCTGTCATTTTCTCTCCCATAGTCTGTGATCACGCTACCCTCTGAACATAGTTATTGATTTTAACCCTCAACATATTCCATGTCATTATTGTTAATCATTTCACTTTTTAATGTGCATTATATTAACATTTGCAAAACTATTACTGACTTTATCATCAAATCTGAAAGAAGTCAGTGTTTTTGTCTCACTTTTAAAAGTATTACTGTTCTCTTATGCAAAAATTTCAACATTTCAGCTTTAAATGCAAATTGCTTTTCAGTGCTAAATTACAAATATTTTATAACTTCTGTCTAGAACTGATCAATAATTTGGAAACCCTCCAATTTTTCATTATCGATTATTAGAGAGCTATAGAAGAATGGTTAATATACTCTCTGCTAAGAAATATAATACTGTGAAATTTCGTGGGAGAATGCTGTAGTTTTATTTCATCTATTACAAAATATGTGGAATATTACTAAAAGGTGTGGTATATATGGTAGGAATTGCTCTCTAACTGCTGTTATTATTATTATTATTATTATTATTATTATTATTATTATTATTATTATTATTATTATTATTATTATTATTATTATTATTAAGGATACAAAAATATACACAATCGACAATGTGTTCCAGAAGAAATTCCTTTATTTCATTTTCCAAATTTTAATATATCGAGTAACAGTAATTTTTCTTTTGCAGGTATGTGAAACAGAATAATGGGGCATGACAAATCTCGCGTAAGTTGAACCATTCCTTGATATATATATATATATATATATATATATATATATATATATATATATATATATATATATATATATATATATATATATATATATGTATATATATATATATATATATGCATATATATATATATATATATATATATATATATATACATATATATATATATATATATATATATATATATATATATACTGTATATATATATATGTATGTATGTATGTATGTATGTATGTTTTTATGTGCAATATAAAATTATAGAAATGTTTGGAGTAGAATAAAATTTTTATTAAACTAAAAATTGTCAGCAATAGCACAACCGATAGTATTTTTGTTGCAGAATTTTTTTGCCAAATTATTACATAATAGAAAATATATTACGGATTTTGACGCATGGCTGGCCCGGGGATGAAATGTGAATCGTTAACAGAAATCGTGATTAACGAGAAATGTTCATTTATTGAAGGGTAAGAGTTGATGAATATGAGGCTTTGGTTAAAGTGATTGAATGAAACTGAAAGCATACCTTTGGAATAATTGACTAAATTGATTAAATTCGTCGAGATATTAGCTTTTAATTGATAATATTAAATTTGTGAAGAGGATTGCCTATGATGGATGGAATTAATTGCTTATATTGAAATGCTAGATTTTAATTGACTTTCGCTTATGTAAATGGCATGCATTTTATAGAAAAGGGAAAATGATCAATCCTTTTCTATATTGAATTGATGAAAGGAATTTTTTCGCGTCTTTTTCATGCGTGCTATATGTTGATAATAATTCTAGTAACATAAAAATCAGAAGCTCAATACTGAATGAATTATTGACAAGTTTTGATCAAAATGTTTACCACTCCTTTTCACGAACTTCGAGAAATAGCGAATAAGAATTTATTGCATACATCCCTAATGCAAAATTAATGGGGTATTGTGACTATCAACGTATTTGAAATTCAACGCTCATGAAATCATCTATATATATATATATATATATATATATATATATATATATATATATATATATACATATATATATGTATATATATAGACATATATATATATATATATGTATATATATATATATATATATATATATATATATATTTATATGTTTGTGTCTGTGTGTATACAAAGTATATTTCTGTATATTATAAGTAATATTATTATTACAAGCTAAGGTATAATCCTAGTTGGAGAATCAGGATACTATAAGCCCAAAGGATCCAACAATGAAAAATACCCCAGTGAGGAAAGGAAATAAATAAACTATATGAGAAGTAATGAACAATCAAAATAAAATATCTTAAGAACAGTAATAGCATTAAAATAGATCTATCATATATAAATTATAAAATGAGACTTATGTCAGCTGGTGTAACATAAAAAAAACATTTGCTGCAAGTCTGAACTTTTGAAGTTTTACCGATTCAACTACCCGATTAGGAAGATCATTCCACAACTTTGTCACAGGGGGAATAAAACTCCTAGAATACTGTGTAGTATTGATCCTCAGGATGGAGAAGGCATGACTATTAAAATTCTCTGCATACCTAGTATTACGAACAGGATGGTACTGTCCCGAAAGATCCGAATGTAAAGGATGGTCAGAGTTTTTAAAAAACTAATTGAACGACTTTGGCAGAGATTAATATCTATATCAGGAATCAGAAATTTAATAAACCGTAAGTTCATGTCCAGCAAATTAAGATGAGAATCAGCAGCTGAAGACTAAAGAGGAGAACAATACTCGAAACAGGGTAGAATGAAAGAATTGGAACACTTCTTCAGAATACAGTAGACTGATCGCCGAAAATCTGACAAGATTTTCTCAATATGCAAGTTTTTTGTGCAATTGAAGGAGAGACAGCCCTGTGTTTCTGAAAAGTAAATTTGCTGTCAAGATTCACACCTAAAATTTGAAAAGAGTCATACATAGTTAAACATTATCAATGGTGAGTTCCGGATGTTGAAGAACATACTGTACTCAACATACTCACAATCATACTTTGAGTTTTGTTGGGATTCAGTTTCAAGTCCCATAATTTGCACCATGCACTGATTTTAGCTAGATCTCTATTAAGTGATTCAGCAACCCCCAGATCTACATTCAGGAAATGGAATTCATGCAGAGAGTAGCATCATCTGCATATGTTTTCTAGGCCAAACCACATGTCATGTGTATATATTAAGAAAAGTAAAGGGCCAAGATTACTAAACTAAAGGATACCAAATATCACTTTCCTATGCTCATTATGGTGCCCATCAAAACAACTCTGCAATCTATTACTTAGAAATTTATTAATAATGCTAAGAAAAGACCTGCCCACTCCCAATTGTTTATAGCTTGAAAACAAGGCCTCATGATTAACATGGTCAAAGGCACCACTAAATTAAGGACAATCATACAAACTTCCTGACCACAATCAAGGGATTTCTGTACAGCATTCGAGATTGTAAGAAAGGCATCACATGCTCCAAGGCCTTTACGAAAACCAAATTGCAAATTAGGGAACAGATGATAACCTTCAGCAAACCTATTAAGACATTTTGCAAAAGACGTTCAAAAGCTTTAGATAATATTGGAGTTATGGAAATTGGGTAGCAATCAGCTGAACTTGAGCTACCACAAATGCATTTACATAATGGAGTAATATTTCCAATTCTGCAACAATTGCTAAAAGAACCTCTTCTTGCTAAATTGTGCAAAATAACAGATAACTTTGGAGCTAAAAAAATCTGTAGTCTTTATAAAAAACCAAGAAAAACTACCATTTGGTCTACACCTCCATTAGCCTCAAGGTCCATCAAGGGAGCTTTAATTTCACGAGATCGAAAAGCTAAACTAGTTAGTTTAGTCTTAGAAAAACAGAAATGAGAATGATCTAGTTTCTCATTAATCTATTTACTGTCAAACACATCACCCTAAGGGTTTGTCTTTTCCTTTGAGCAATGAGTTACATAGTCACCTGGTTTAAGTAGAGGAGAAATCATTTTGTCCACACCAAAGAGTGCAGATTTAAGCGTAGCCCACCACTTATGTTCTTGGGTTGTACTAGTAAAGCTTTCTTTTATGGCTAAATTGTATTCCTTTTCAGTTGAAGCATAAACTTTGTGAGCAAAAGCTCTGAGTTGTGTATAGTTATTCCACGTCAGATCTGATCTGTTACCCTTCCAAAGAAGATAGACCTCATGCTTCTCCAAATAAGGACATCTGCAATTATTATTGAACTAGGGTTTGTCCTTCACTTGGTACCTTAGCGCACGAGAAGGGATACGTCTATCAATTATGTTAACTAGATTCTCATTCAAAGGAGCAGCAGGCTCAACACAATTATACAATTTTAACCAATTCAAGCCCAAAAGATCACACAAAATTCCTTTCCATTCTGCTTGAGATTTTACATAAATCTTACATGAGTATGACATATCTGGAATAGGATGCTACACCAGGGGTAGTTGGTGTATACGAGATCCAATTAGTTACCAGACTTGTGAGTAGCTTCACTTATGATTTGCTCACAGCCTGATTCAGAGGCAAAAACCAAAGCTTTTAAGCTGTGGTGATCAGTAGCAGAAAAAAAATTTAACCACTCCCTATGGTTAGCACTGAAATCACCAACATAAACAAAAGAGGCCTTTCCATCATCATGTATCTTATCCATAATGGTAAGAAGACAATCGAAGATACAATCATTCATGTTTGGATTCTGGTAGATCGAACACAAATAGACGTTGTTATGCATGCCGCGAATTTTATTACTTGAATCTTATGACATCCACATCAGAACTGGACTTATGAGAAGCAGGGTACTCTGTCCTAATATACACCACCATTCCCCTGACTCTAGGAATGGTATCCAGTTTTAAAAAGGGATGAGTGATAAGTAGCTCATATTAGAAATCAATGTTTCTAAGCAAAAAAGAATATCATACCGTGTGGACGCAACTGTAAGGTCTTGATTATTTTCATGAAGACCTCGAATATTGCAATACAGTAGATGACACTGTCGAATTCTAGACCGTACTGGTCCCGGAGTTTGCTCAATGTCTCCAGACAGAATAAAATTTGATGGCAATAAAAATTATTCATCATACTTAAAACTAAATTAACAATAATCATAACAAAAACAATATGTACATGAATATTAATAAAGGCATTAATAAAACCCACAGACTTTGAACAGATAGTCGGAAAAAACGGTCAACATGGCAGAGCCGATACACCATGCAAGGCTAAATACCCTCTAGGATAGCCAGTTCAACTGAACTCTAACTCAAGACAGTGGAAGACCATGGTACAGAGGCTATGGCACTACCCAAGACTAGAGAACAATGGTTTAATTTTGGAGTGTCTTTCTCCAAGAGTAGCTGTTTACCATAGCTATTGAGTCTCTTCTACCCGTATCAAGAAGAAATTAGCCACTGACTAATTATAGTGCAGTAGTTAATTCTTTAGTGAAGAAGAATTGTTTGTTAATCTCAGTGTTGTGAAATGTATGAGGACACCGGAGGCTGTGTAAAGAATAAAGCAGACTATTCTGTGTACGTGTAGACAAAGAAAAAATATTCCTGAGCAGAGAAAGGGTTCCAATGTAGTGTCTGGCCAGTCCAAGGACCCAATAATTTTCTAGCCTACCTACTACTTAAATACTATATATATATATATATATATATATATATATATATATATATATATATATATATATATATATATATAAAGATAGATAGATAGGTAGATAGATAGATGTATAGATAGATATATGGGCTTCTTATAATGATGGCGTTTACTCTGATTTTTCCTAGCTTCCTTAAAGTATTACTCAGATTGACCAATTAGATCATCGAACGTTGGAATTACACGTAAACTGAATCAATCTGATTCTTTTTGAAACGGCAAAATTTTTTGAAATTAGGGAAAATAAAGAACATCTCCTCGATAGCATAAAAAATCTTAACAAACATGTACATTCTCTGAAAACATGCATTAAGCTTTTAAAGAAGCGCTAAAACTGAATTATTATTATTATTATTATTATTATTATTATTATTATTATTATGAAGTATGTATGTAGAGGATTAAGCTTTTATTGAAGCACTAAAAGCGAAAAATTATTATTATTATTAGTATTATTAGGCATAACTTATTTTAACAAGCAAAATATCAAGAATTTGCACATGTAACTCTTACAATAGATAATGCCAACATGCTATCAATTACGCTTGGTAACTACTGAATAGAAATGGGTCGTTGGTATTTGAGAAGAGGAGGATGGGCCAACACTCTCATTCCAAAACACTGGATGAGGATTGGGAAAAACCACACATTTTCTGGCCACCCTCTAAAGGGAAAAGGTGTATGGGAAGGAAGATTGATTTATTGATTTCCGTAGAGGAGCGTGGTAACAGCTATAGCAGAGAATGGAAAATGTGTATATATTTTTACGCAAGTAAATATATCTGAGTCGAATTTGCTTGTTTGCTACCGCACTGTGTCATAGGAAAAAAATGTGGAAATTGTGACGACTTTTATGTCTGTCGAACAAATCGAAATATCTAATATTCTCTCTCATTTTATCCGTACTAAACAAACTCGTGAGAGTATGCATTTACGCTGGAACAGACTTCTTTGAAAAGCTTGTACGCTGTTATATAGCTCGTGAGAGGGTGCATGGGCACTCGACAAAGTCTTCATGTTAAAGCTTACGAGAGTGTGTATTTGCACCGGACAAAGTCTTTTTGTTAAAGCTCGCGAGCGTGCATTTGGGACGGAGCAGTCTTTATGTCAAAGCTCTTTAGAGTACCCAATTGAGTTCACATTTGTAAGACACATGTGAGTACACATTTGTGCCGGAGAACACTTCTTAGTAAGAGCTTTTGAGACAATGCATTAGTACCGGAACAGTTTTCTTGTTAAGATTGAGAGTACACATTTGCACAAGAACAGTCTTCCTACTAAAGCTCGTGAAAGTGCGTGTCTGCCCTTTATCAGTTTTCTTATTAAAGCTTGTTAGAATACGCATTTGTAGATCTTGCGTGAGTACATATTTGCGCTAGAACACTTCTCTCGTAAAAGCTATTGACAGTACGCATTTGCGTCGGGCCAGTCTTCTTGTTAAAGCTTGTAAAAGTAGACATTTATGCTGGAGCGGTCATCTTGTTAATGCTCTTGAGATTACGCATTTGCACAGGAGCAGTCTTCTTTCTAAATTTCTTGAATGTACGCATCTGTGGCGGAGTAACTTCTTGTTGAAGCTCTTGAGAGTACGCATTTGTGCCGAAGCAGTTTTCTTGTTAAAGCTCCTGAGTGTTTGCATTTACGCTGGAGCAGTTTTATTGTTAAAGCTCTTGAGAGTACGCATTAGTGCCGGATCAGTCTACTCGTGAGAGTACACATTTACATCGAAGAAAATTTGTTGGTAATGCTCGTGAAAATGCAACTTTGCGCCAGAGCTGTCTTTTGTTAAATGTGTGTACATTTAGTCCAGCTTGATATATCTTCTGCAGTTTCCAATAGTTATAATGCATAGTATCGTGAATTTCAAAGAAAAGCCATGATAGGTAGGCCTAATGATACTAATAGCTTTTTGAAAATATGATGTTATTACAAATATATTACGGTGTCACAAATTCAAAATAAGATAAATAAAGGTTATTCTGTATCATGTTTTTTTTTTTTCCTAAACACAGCGTCTAAAAGGGAAACCATTGTTTTATTTACGTTTATCACCAATCACAACAAAGTGATAACTAATGATCTTAATAGCTTTCAGTAAACTGTGTGAACACTTTGTTATCATAATTTGTTTTGGAAATTGTATTAGAAAAAAAATATTCCGTAAGTGAGCATATCCTCAATAGCGGTAGTATGAATCAGCTGACGATGTTTGGCCTACATATGCAGCTCGCTTTCTCACTTAGAAAAAAGTTGATTTCATCGATACGGAATTATTATGAAGATCTGGTACTAATATGTAAGGTAAACATGGAATTATTACCTGTATGTGAATCTTTTCATGTGTGAGTGTGGTTATCGCACTTGGGCTGGCTCTAATTTACCGATAAACATCACTTTCTAATTCAAGGTTTGTTTGTTATACTGGTAGTATAAGACAACCCCCAAATTTCAGGGAGTGAAATTTGGAATTCAAAGGTCGTCTTATTCGCGGAAATATACAGTAATTGAAACAGAAAACATCTTCAGATGATCTATGACCTCAGAATTTTTTCATGTATCTAGTGATATTCTGTAAAGAACATTTTTATGATGATTCACGGTAACGGAAAGCATATTTACATTTTTTAAGAGGTTATGACTTATTTGTATAATTGATAAGGAATTTACAATATTTTAAAATTGATGGGACTTCAGAAGTAAACTTGGTGCAAATGCTCACTTATTGGGCATGTTACGATGTTATGACGTCATGGGTTATATATTGCTTTTTTTATTCAACATTGGTTGGTATCTTAATTTATTCTTATTCTTTATTGTTTCTCTTATGTAGTTTATATCTTACGTCTTCGTTCCTTTTCCGCACTGAGGAGGGTTGACGTTTGGATTTCAAAGTAATGCTATAACAAACTCATACGTATCTCCTTATTTTCATATATGAAGATTTTAGTTATCATTTCAAGATCTCTCTCAACTCGACGTAACTTGCAGAATCGATAACTTCCAACGAAGGAGTTTTAACGCACCTTCCTTCACGTCCCCCCTCCTGCTATTGGTCTTTACTGTAAACTCAGTTGCACGCGATACGTTGTAAGTTATGGAGGAAGTTATCGTTTATACACACCCATCTCGCGGCATCCGGAAGTATTGGTTTGTTTGGAACTTCGTATAGCTTGGATGGCAGCCATTAGTAATTGAACTGTATTATAGTTTAAAATCGTAATGTTAGGGAGTTTTTATCCGTATTTATTTCGCACTCATATATATATATATATATATATATATATATATATATATATATATATATGTGTGTGTGTGTGTGTGTGTGTGTGTGTGTTTCTGTGTGTGTGTGTTTGTGTGTATAAACCTAATTATTACTCTATATACATACGTGCGTAAAGGTGCAATTCGAATGGATGAGAACCTACTAGAGATACCATTTTTTATGCTGGCATTCATTTGCTATTGGCTACCACACAGGCACACATATATAGGTCTACATATTGTGTGTGCATATGGTTTTTTGGGGTCTTTATGTACGTGAGTATTTGTGCTTATATATGTAGATATGAAACGAATTCTTATACACAAGTGTGTGAATGATATTTTGTTAACAATTGCCAAGGCTCCAATCATAAAATTGTAATATATATAACATGATCGGTACGGTAAGTTTTGACATCAGGGTTGTCAAGTATTGCTCAGAAGCCTTGGACAAAGGCTCTTCTATTCCACCTAGTCGTATTGGGCCGTGTGCTAAGAGAGAATGGTCTTTGTTGTGTGACCTGTAGTGTGTTTCCCATACACTTTGTGTTTTGTACAAAATGATGGTCAGTTGTTGCTACAATATTTTCTTTGCACATTGTTGGTTTTTCTGTAAGCAAGTTTACCAGAATCGTCAAGGTAAAAAAATAAAATAAAATATTTCGTCCTTCAATTATCCTCAACCAGACATTCTGTTAATTACGCAAATCACAGAAGGACGTTAGTCATCTTTGAAAACACTCTGGCTTCACATTCTTATGTTATGGAGTTCAAGGTAGCCATGATTCCCCAATTAAGCGCGGTCCCAGAAGAAGCTTTTGGGGTATTTAGGCGTCACCTCTTCAATTGCTGATAGACCCGAGTCTTGCAAAGAAGGGTTAGATGACTCGGAAAATTTTGCCGAGGATAGGAATTTTACCTTCTGGAAATGAAAAGTAATTCACATGTTTAGAATAACATTACTCATATTCTGTACCATTAAGAAAATAAATCTTGTCATTTCTAGATATTTCCTATTATACTGGAAAGTATGTAACATGCGTTACCTAATTCTGTTATCATTTTTGCTCAGATTATGAAAATGCATGCTTGGAATCTAATCATATATGTTCGCCTTATGATGTAAAGAAGTAAGGAATTTCATTTATTTGGGACGGAAATTTATCTTATTAGGATTTATGCTTTTTCCAATTGATTGGGACACATTTGTGAGACTGTATCTTCCTTTTACTGGTTTACTTTAATCTTAAGTATGGCAAAACTTTAGTAGTAGAAATT
>NC_090728.1:105675904-105680904 GCF_036898095.1 Palaemon carinicauda
GTGAATTTCATTATATTCTTTATTCAAGTTAAATCATGTGATTTACATATTTCTTTTAAATAATTTACTTTTTATTTCACGTATGTTTGCTATGAAGTCTGACGTTGTCCATTTGAGAAGGTTGTAGGATTCATGTGAGATAGGGACAAGGGCTTAGGTAATGTTCTCTTATATTTCATGATGTATTGCGTCAAGTTTGAGAGAGAGTTTCAGAACATGTGCTTTGGAATGTTCTTTACCACGTGTTTTCAAAGGCTCGTGAATACCTGGTGAGAGGAGGTTATCTTTTTTGTATTTCGGGGACAAGGGGTGGGCGGAGCTAGCTGACTGAGAGAGCTGTCTGACGTAGTGTATGTACAGCATTTGGGAGAGTAATATTTTCCAACTTTGACGCTTGGCACAACCCCCCACGCCTCCCAAACAATTTGGTACCTTCTGGAATTAGCCAAAAGTTCAAATATAAGGTGACCCAAGGTTGGGCTAGAGTCAGCGACAGACATAGAGACTGAGTTAGAATGGCAGCCTTCCCCTCTCACTCTCTCTCCCACAAGTACCCCAGTGTTATTCGTCAAAAGTGTTCAGTACTTAGTGTGTCCTCTCCTAAGTGACTCTGTGCCCCAAAGCAAATCGTGTGTCACGCAAGACTAAAAGGTGATTTTTTAATTCAGTGTATTAGGGCGAGTGTTGGCAATGTATAATGTTTTTTGTAAACGGCCCTGTAGGTGGGAAAGTTTATGTAAAGTGATCTGGTTAACTATTATTCCTTAAGAGTCAAACTTGAAAATTGTATTATTTCAGAATTATTTTAAGCATTTATATTATTTTCATTGCATCATTTCTTTTCTTGGTTAAGGTTTATTTAGATATAATAGTTCAAGTCAAGTTCTTTTATAATTTCAGATAGTAACATTTTTGTCTTATTCTAAGATTTGTTCAGACTGAATATTTCTCCAGTGTCTTCATCTTGTTATGTAAAGTCTTTTCAAAGTGTTGTAATTTATATAGAATACATTTATTTCTGTGAAGAGTGTATTATTCCAATCATCATTGTTTAAACCAGTTTCCGCTCGATTCCTGTTAAGAACCACATTGAGAGTTAAATGAGTGTTAATAATACTTAAGAGTAATTACCCAGTTTGGTTTTGAGTGCGCTTAAGAGACCTTTGGATATTTAGTGTTTTATATATTGCTGTCTGGGAGTTATTTAACGGTCTCAGAATTCGGGTATTAATGTTTTAAAATGTAACAGTTTTAATGAAAAGCAAACAAAGGAGTTTGGAGTTTGAGAGGTTGATTAACTTAACAGTCGTAGTATACTGTATATAATATTATATGTTTGGTTCCCAGTCACGAGCCATAGTATAGTATATCTTTTAATGACCAGACTTCGGGAGTCATAATCGTATAATATATTTTGCTAGTGCCCAGACCAGGATCCATACAGTTTAAAAGTACATATATTCATTAACAAAATTTAGAGGTCCGTCCATAGCACTTATTTTCTGTCTCTGCATTTTCATTGAATATTATCTTAGTTTTATTCATATTCACTTTCGGTCCTACATTCCTGCTTCCTCTATTCAAATCTTCTATCATCTTTTACAATTCCTCCCATGATTCTCTAAATAGAACTATGTCATCTGCAAGTCTAAGTTTGGATAGGTATTCCTCATTAATGTTGTTTCCTTTATTTCCCCATTCTAAATCATTAAAAACTTATTCTAGGTAGGCTGTAAATGATTTAGAAGAGCTGGGGTCTCCCTGTCTAACTCCTCTCTCAATTGAGATTTTCTCATTACCTTTATGTAGTTTTAGGATAGATGTACTTCCTGTTTAAATATCTTCAGGTGTTCTAACATAAGATTCATCTATTCCTTGTCTTTGAAGGGTTTTCATTCCTGCTGAGTTTTTGAGAGAATCAAAAGCTTTCTTATAGCCTAAAAATTCCATACATAGTTGTTTATCATACTATACAAATTTTTCCATGTGTTGGTTAATTACATGAATATGATCAGTTGTTGAAAACCCGCTTTTAAAGTCTGACAATTCTTGGTTGATTTAAATCTAGCTGTCATTCTATTCGGCTCAATATGATATTTTTAGAAATTTCATATAATACCGAGAGTAAACTTATTGGGTGATAATATCCAGGTATTTTGTGCCTCCCTGTTTGTAAATTAGTATAATGATAAAGTTTCTCCAAGCTGTAGGTAGAGAGCATTCTTGCAGACATTTTGTGCAAAGTTCAAGTTCAGCTAGTTATACTACTAAGAAATCTCCATCTGTTATAAAATCAATTGGTAAATCATCTTCTCCTGCTTATTTGCCTCTTATCATGTCTTTTTATGTTTTTTTTACTTGTCTTCCTGTTACGCTTTTACAAACGCAGGTGTTTCATTATTTCTATTGGTAAAGTTATTTCTTATATTGCTATTGCATTAAAATTGTGTTGAAATTCTTTTGAATTTTTTAGCACTCCATTTCTAGTATTGATAATGCTTCCATTTTCATCTTTTAAAGCAAATATCTGTTCCAATTCTTTTCCTCAACTTGATGCATCTTCATTTTTTAGTACTTTCTTCAATTTTGGTCTCATTATGTTTACGGGCGTCTTGGATTTTAAGTTTGGTTTGTTTATTGTTTTGGATAGTTCTGCTAATTCTATTTCCTCTCTCTTGGATTTTACCCTCATTTCCAATATTTTTTTTATTAGGATTTTGGTGTTTTCTGATAGATTTCCTTGATTTTGGAGCTTGTTCACTTCATCAGCTCATGTGCTGATTCCAGTAAAAATGTTGTTAAGTTAACATTTGTTTCTTCTTTACTTGTTTCCATTTCATCATGTAGCTGGGAGTACGTATTTTTCATTGCCAAACTAAACTTATCAGATTTTCCTCTTATTACCTACGAAGTTATGTTTGTATATCTGTGTGTTTGTGATTCGGATCATTCAAAAACTATTCGACCGAATTTCATAAAATTTGGTGGGATGATTGAGCATGGTTCATGGACAATTTGATTAGATTTTGGAAGTGATTGGGTCTAAAGTCAAGGTCATGGCAATGAAAAGTTTAAAAATATCTTGTTGCTATATCATGGTCATTTTTTATCCGATTTGCATGAACATCGTCAAATTTCTTGCGGACAAAAGTGGCGTTGGCAAAGCTATGCGTTGTACCGAGTGCCCGTTCTAGTTACAAGAGTGGTTACTTTCTTTCTTAAAATTGGGTTTTTTCTTTCTTTCCTTAGATATATGGAAATTATACTTCAAACCGTTCTATGGTCGCTAAACTTTAATTTGTTTAACATTGCTATATCTTTAAGTTAACTTTTTTTCACTGAGAACAAAATTTATTTCGTAATTTTTGTTTCTTCATTTGGGCTTTTCCATGTCCATTTTCTATGTTCCATTTTATTTATAAAAGGTATCCATAATTTGATTTTTAAATTGATTCTTTCTACAAAACCTATCTATCTAACTATCTCTCTATCTATCTACCTATATATATATATATATATATATATATATATTTATAAATATAAATATATATATATATATATATATATATATATATATATATATGTGTGTGTGTGTGTGTGTGTGTGTAAATATCAACCACAATGGCATTTAATACCGAATTCTATCTTGGGAATATATATCCACTGGAATTCATTTAAGGTAATAGCTTCTGGCCGGGGAGAGATTCGAACCCCTGCTATTTAGCCGAAACCATGCCTGCGAGGACTCTACCAAATGGAATTCATTTATGGTAATAGCTTCTGGCCGGGCAGAGATTCGAATCCTCGCCTATTCAGCCGAAACCATGCCTGCGAGGACTCTACCACTGAGCTATCTTAAGAGCTCAGTTGAGATTCGAACCCCTTCTCAGTTGGTAAAGTCCTTGCAGGCATGTTTTCGTCTGAATAGCAAGGGTTCGAATCTCTGCCCAGCCAGAAGCTATTACCATAAATGAATTCCAGTGGATATATATTCCCAAGATAGAATTCCGTATTAAATGCCATTGTGGTTGATATTTATATTGATTGAAATCACGAGTTTTAGGGATATATATATATATATATATATATATATATATATATATATATATATATATATCACAAAAAATATCATCAGGATTGGGTTAACAAGTAGGAAGATTTAAATTTATTCCTGTAAATGACTTTGAATACAAAAGTTACCAAGAATTTATCTTAATGCAAGCCTGTACCTTTTACCATTCCACATTATGGTGAATGACAGGATTATTACTGATAATAAATACATATTTTAGTAGGCAGCAGTGTATGCACGTTCCACTTCGATGAAGTGCTCCCTGTCACACACTTACTGCGCAGAAAGTAACTAAACATGGTGTACTTCCTCTGAGCGAGTGTGCCAAGAATTCCTGTATCCAACTGTACATGGTTCAGAAACTATTCATCCCCACTCTGACCACCTCTCTATTAGATGCAAATAGGACGATTCTCTGCTTTACCACCATGTGAGAGCGTGTCACCTCGAAAAAACTAAACTTTATATAATTTTCTTCTTTCGGTATCCCTGTCTCGTCTGTAAGGCTTCTCTCTTTAGAATAGTTATTAGGATGTTGAGAAATCTTGCTCATGGTTCCATCTCCTTTATAAGCATTCCCCATGAAAAGATGGCTTCAGAAAGTAAACTTTAAGTTTCATTAGTGTATTACAGTAATTTTTTGAGTACTTGTCAACCATTCCCTCACCTATTCCCTTCTATGTCCTAATTCCTTGTAAACAAAGCACTTATGTAATCCCCTTTTTTTTTCTGACTCTTTGCTCCTTCAGCACTTTGTTAATCCCTTTCAGTTTCTGTTACCCAGATAACCTGACACTTATATATTCCCATTTACTATCGGCATCCTTTTAAACCCAGCATTTACGTAATTCCCTATGTCTGTATCATTTTCAATTTACCATTTTGATTTTATTCCCTTGTCAACCCAGGATATACCTGTTCCCCTGTA
>NC_090728.1:105693404-105720904 GCF_036898095.1 Palaemon carinicauda
AATTGAACGCAAGCTTCCCAATTATTCGAGCGATACATGCATCTCTCTCTACCATGTATATGTGAATTCGAAATGTAGCATTTGAATCAAAACTGCTTCATTCGTGAATTCATGCCTCAAAATCACATAAATCAATAAATCAATCCCCAAGTTTTTATTACAAGAAATTATAGATTGAATATGTGATTTTGACATTTCTCTCAGCAAAGAATTCGGACTTAAACAGACAATAAACAAGAAAGTTGTTTTAAAATCGTAAACATCATGCCCCACTGAGCTTGATGTCAAGTCTCGGTTGGTTTGTTCCTTACATAATTTATAAATCTGAGACAAAAGAACACCACCGGGTTGGTAAAAATATGCTTAAATCATGTGGCAATGCGACATTTGGGGAAGCAAACAGCCTTTCTTAGATGGAATATTTTGAGGAGAAAAAAATTCAAGAGCGAGTGAGAATATTCTGAGAGAATAAAGAGAGAGAGAGAGAGAGAGAGAGAGAGAGAGAGAGAGAGAGAGAGAGAGAGAGAGAGAGAGTATGTGTTTGTCATTAGAGAAAACTGATAGCATGGCTCCGTTCCGCCTATAGTGGTACCACTCTCATGAACTATGCATAGCCTATTTAGAAGATACATAACGCGGATGCCGTGCTTACGACCTTTGTATCCACTCTATTGCTGTCCAATTTTCCTTCCTTTGTAGTCGTAGATTTTTTGTCATGGAAAAGTTAATAGATTTTTTTTTTTTCATGTATGTGTATATTGCGGCTGTCTTGTTATTTTTTTCTCTTTCTGGACATTGTTTTGATGTCGTGTCCTGGATGACTGGTGAGCTATAAAATGAACTGGCGGAAGGGTATTATTCTATAAAAGGCGAGTATGAAGTTGACAAGATTTTTCTGGCTCCTTTTTCCATCATACATATTTTCCTATTAATTTTAGAAAAATTTTCCCGCATCCCTTTATAGACTTAAATTACGTTTATTGTTGCTTTAGTTCAAGCATGTTGGATCTGGAGTCAAGACATTATAAGCAGTTTATTGCATTTATTTACGAGCGAAACTAATCAGATTCTGTTATGTAATGGGATTTGAAAAGAAATCTATTGTTATGCGTAGTAAACAGCCCTTTTATTATTTGTTTAAGAATTTAGAACACTTTGAAATTTAATCCCCTCTCACACGCTAACTGTTGTAAGTTACGAGATCATATCTAAAATATTACATGTTATTCTCAATTTATTTTTTTTTTCCAAAAGATTTTCAGTGATATAAATCTTGATATTAAAATAGAAATAAAATATTTTACAGTATTATAACGAAAAACAGATGAGTATCGAAAAACTTATCAGATTTATATTAATCGTAATATCTATCAATCATTAATAAAATTAGTCTAGATTACCGTTTTTTTAAGTCTGACAACACTTTGGAGTTCTTTTCAAAGATTAAAATCTTTATTATTATTATTATTATTATTATTATTATTATTATTATTATTATAAGTTTAAAATCCTTGAAGTCGAAAATACATACAACTAATAGTATTAAAAGTAGTATTACTACAACATTATTTTTTTTTTATGATATAATACTGGGTTGCCACTTGTAGGGTGTTGGTGTTTTTTTTTTTTTCTCAAATCTTAAAATTTAATAATTTCTTCTGCATACCAGGAACAATGAAGACATCTTAGTTGGAGGTCACTGTTTTTTATAATTTAGCACTATGTCTGGAGGGAATTATTTTAGGTATTTTACCTTTGCCTTATCATTAAAGGTCACACGCTAATGTAATGGCCAACAAAAACTACTCTTATGTTAGTTTTGATTATTTTTTCCTTGATTATTATTTGTAAAATAAAAAATGGAAAGTTTTTGAATTTTACGAAGATATGAAATGATAAAGTTTTATTCTTTAACCGGGAACCTTTTTGTTTGAATATTTTCCCTTATCTTTCGGAACCAGAGCTGTAGGCAGCATGACGTAAGGCAATTGCAGATACGAAACCAGAATTGAACTATACGTTATTAGAACTCTGATGAATGCGACGTCACATGACGTATTGAGATGGATGGTAGCAATTCGCTCCCGTGACATCCCTGGGTCTTCTGCTGCCTGGGATGTTTCATCCCCCCCCCCCTTCCCCCTTCCCCCACAATGCCTAGTTCCTGCATCCGACGGTAGGAGTGACTTCGGTAGGAGTGTTTTTCATCTTGCAATTATCGGCCAGATTTTCTTTTACCGATTTGGTAATATTGTTAAAATAGTTTTGAATTGGTACAATGTTATTTGCTCAGTAGTTTTTATCACTTACCTTATTAATCCGTTATTTCTTTTGTAATCATGTTTCCATATATGGGCATATATTGCATTTATGAAAAACTCTTCTGCTGTTAATCGTGCTCATTTGCATGTACTGACTTAACCTGTGGATTGATTGCTTTTACCTTCACTAATCTTGTGTTTAGTTGCTGTTCTTAACCTCTGAGTGTCGTGAAAATTGATTACAGATTGTCTGTTTGTCTCGGTTTATGTCTACTGGCTGAACAACTTTAAATCTGAATTTTGTTTTGTGTTTCAAGCGTTATCTGAGCAGTTTAATTTTGGGAGATGTAGATGATAAACCTCTTTCCTGTTTGTTAATACATTTCAAAATTTGGTACTTATGATGTTTTTTTATATAAAAAAACTACTTTGTGAAAGTAGTCGGGCAGCTTCAAGTTTTGTTAGCGTTTTCCAGAAAAAAAAATGTACTTTTATTTGCTGTAATTATTAGAGGTTAAATCCGGCATTAAAATGAATGCTCGTCAGCCATGAATTTAGGCTGCTTATTTATTTGTTGTATTTCACTTGTATTTTTTTGCTGATTTTCAAAATATACCTTTTTTTTTCTCAGACTAGCACTTCAAGTTAATGTTCCATTGAGGAAGATAAACTCATTTGCAACTTTGTCTTAGATTTTTTTTATTCCACATTTGAAAGGGTACGCCATTTTGGTAATCTCTCTCTCTCTCTCTCTCTCTCTCTCTCTCTCTCTCTCTCTCTCTCTCTCTCTCTCTCTCTCTCTCTAGATTTAAATTAGATAAAGAAATGACTCGACCAATCAACAAGAAATGGCATAAGTAAATGACACAAATGAAAGGTCGTTGAAAGCCATAAATATTTATATCTATGTGCATAGAAAGAATATGGGAGTGAGTATTACACCAAACGTATACTTCGTTGTACTTTGGCAGGTAGAAGTTCCATTACTGTCACTTGTTTACCGGGTTACGTAGTGGTTTTAAGCACGTTTTGCACCATTAACGTGGCTTTAGTAGCGATAAATTTTTATGTTGCTAGGTTGGTTATTATTATAACCATGCCTTATCTTCTGGGAGAGTAAGCTTTTATTTTGTAATTTTCTTTGTGGATTATTTCATTGATTTATTGTGTATCCCAGTTTTCTTTTTTTTATTTAGTTTTTGCTTTATGCAAATACTTATTTCAATAATTATTAACTAAATTTCCGTGATATTTTTTATCTCATTGGCAAAGAGCTTGAAAACCTGAAGTTTTTACGAAATTTGATTTAGCCATTGTTGTATGAATAATGATCGATGCATAGTGCTAAGCCTTTTAACACTTGATAAAATAAATTCCAATTTGGTCACTTCTATCATCGAGGTGTTGTGTAGCTAATTCTTCTGTATGGGTGCAAGCATTTTTATTTATTGAATATATTTGAATACAATTTTAAGATTTTAAAACGAGCAGTTTCTGGTGGGTATGGTTTGTATGAATGACTCTGTGTTATGAAAATTATTATAACCGTTTTTAATTTTACTTTAGTCCAGTGAATGATGTCCAATTGATAGAAAATTTGTGAAAAACTAAAGAACTTTGTTGAATAGTGGCATTGATAATGCATTTGTCTTGGAATATAAATAAGGACTCTACGTGGGTCTCTATAAACTAAATGCATTTTCTCAACATGTAATTCTCTTATGACGACCATTTCCCGAGACGACCACCAAAAAGAAGAGGAAAATTCTCGATTTTAACATATAGTTTAACTGAACTTTCCGATGAGATTGATTTTAATCTTTTTTATTCAAATATTGATGAAACTGGTACTAGCTCTGTTACGACGAAATAAAAATGGTCCAATAACACCCAATGAATCGCACTCAGTGAACAGTTTAATCCCAATTTTTAGTGTTGGTATCCACGCGTTGTAGTACAGTATGCAGCAAAACTGGTGATATATTTTTTTTTTCTATTTGCTTCGGACAAGCGTTGCTCTTAAGTTTAGCACGGATCCCTTTGTCAACGTGACACCGCGAAAGTCAGTGAGACCAGTCTTTGAGCTGTCTGTCTGGATAGAGGGATTCAAACTGGGAAAGGCGTCTATATCTATATGGAGAACAGTTTAAGTAGAGCGATATAGTCTAATGATAACAATTTATGCATTTGGTGTATGATTTCAAAGTTATTACTTATTTTTTGCTCATGCTATTTTGTGTATAAATCAAACGTTAGTGAGGATCGTGATTTCAAAACTTGCAATAAATTATTACAAGCCATAGTTTAGTCTATAGTCAACGCTACTTATATAATTCTTGTCTACCAATTGTTTTTTTTTTTTTTTTTTTTTTTAGTTTGAGTAAAAATTTACAAGTAAATAATTAAATAAATAAGCGATGAGGTGAGTTATTTTCGCTGTTATAGATAGAATTAATTCTATCTTTCTATTATTTTAGTTTTACTTTACGAACGGAAGACAATAATCAGGTCAGACATATTCAGCCACACGTGTTATGTGCAGATTCTACAGAAAGACAATAACAACGTATCCGAAATAATAATAATAATAATAATAATAATAATAATAATAATAATAATAATGGTGGTGATGATGGTAGGATGGCTCTGGAGTCAAGGCCTATGCTATTGACTTTATACCTTTCACCTTCTGCGGTAATGCAGTAGAGGGATAAGCTTAACGAGAGCTACTGCTATCCGGTACCTGTTGAATAGCTCTAGCAATATTTGACATAACTTGCTTGTGAGAGTTCCACCGTGAGACTGCCATTTGATGTCCGGTTAGACCTTTGCCCTCAACTACATCTCCGATATGTTCTTTATGTTAAATACATAACTATGGTGTCTAAAAAGTCAGACTCATTAAGTTTTTTTTCCTTTTTTTTTCATTTTTATCATCATTAAAGATTATTGGATTAATTTTTTCCATAATGATGTAGCTGATATTTTGGTAAAAAAATTAACATAAAATTCTTTAAGATCATGCTTAATGAACTGTATCTTATATTGAGCGAAGTTTCAAAATGCATCGTCCCGGGAACCAAGTCTCATTAGAAATGTGAGAGTTGCCAGTTAGTGACTTTCAAACAAAAATCGCTGAATTCAGGTATCACCAGTTTTGTTGTACACTGCACAGTGTAGTGGTTATGTTATGGAGGATTACATAGCTATTACACTGTACTGCCACACGTATGGGTTTACCATGGGTGCCTCCAAACGACAATTCAGATAAAATCGTTTCTGAGCAATATGCAGTTTCCCAAATATGGCATGTTATAGGTCTACTGATATTTCTTTGTTTATGTATTGGAGAAGTCAATCGATTTTCATGTACTGTCATGTTCTACTTATCAAATAAGGCAGGGTGTTTCTAGTTGTTGCACGACCTCGGCCTCATGAGAAGTGCATTTTTTTTTTCATTATCCTAAATGCTGCATGAGTTGAAAGGTTGAGTCGTTTGTTCTGTTATTTTTATTTTCGGCCAACAGGTCAAGCCATAAAAATTTACTCAAGAAAACGTCTTTTACTCAAGAAAACGTCTTCAAAGTTAACAGGCCATTGCATTCCACTTAAGATAACAGTTGAGAAAATGTTTCACACATTCTATATCCCTTTACAAACTACCAACAAGACAATATCACACCCACTAGATACAGTATTTAATTGGATTTTTCATGTTATCTATTACAGCTTGCCGAAAGTCACCCACGCTGGCAAGGTCAAGCTACATAATGGAAGGATGTCAACTGTATATATTATTACTAGGTTTTTGCCACTGTCTTTGAACTAAAGGTATTTGGTGATTAGATCATAAACTTCAACAGTTTCGTCTGCAGGGAAATTTATATCTGATTTTTGAGCAACAAGGATTTCTTGTTTTCTACATTTACCTATATATGCAGACTATCAATGGTTAAAGGGAAATGATTTTATCTTTTTTTTTATATCTTCTGTTGTATACTTAAATATACAACTACTTTTATCCTATGGCATTTAATTCCCGTACTATCGGTTCTCCACAGAGATAACTAAAATGCCTACCCTTGGATTGAGTTTCAGTAAATTACCAACATTTTAACTAAAGACTTTATTGGAAATTAATTTTAATTGAGCACTCCTTGGGATGGAAAACCTTTGACAAAAATACCGGTCTTTGATCATCGAATGCTTCACGATTCCCTTCCCAAATTTCAGGCACCTCCCTACCATTGACCCTGGCCTACCTTCCGCCTTCCCCAACCAAACACTGTTATACATAGCTTGTGTTTTGCGGGGAAGTTCTGTGTTATCGCTTTTGGTATTGTTATCCACCTTCACCTGTAAGTTGTAACCTGCAACCCTGTCAGGTTGCAACACCGCTGTAACGATGTCCTCGTATTTTGATATTAATGGACCTTTTCCTCTTGAACGACAGTTACATATCGTGCTTTTTGTCTAGTCTCTGAAAGTCAAAAATTGGAAAATGATATGCAATTGTCCCCTGAAAGCAACGGTTTACTCAAATGAAGTACGTGTGCGGGGTAGACTTGATGATGTACTATCCCCATTGTAAACATTTATAATGCAATCTAGAAGTAAATGGCAGTCATACCATCTCTCTCTCTCTCTCTCTCTCTCTCTCTCTCTCTCTCTCTCTCGTGCGTATATGAATTGTTGGATGAGGACGGATGATTTGATAATATATGTTATTCTAATGCAAACAGGTTTCAGGCATTGGAATTTACTTCACATAACCAAGGGGAGAATTTGAGGTTTACCAGAGAAAGTATTCTTTGTAAAAATAAAAGGAAACTGTTGTATTCATAAGTAAATTAATAACATAATATATGGAGTGATAGGATGTGAGATTATCGACCTTTTTGTTAGTATATAAATCATATCAGGATGGATATCCTCATAAAACAAGCTAGCAAAAATAAGGAATTATGTATGAGAGAGAGAGAGAGAGAGAGAGAGAGAGAGAGCATTGCTATGCAGGAAAGTCAGGACCGAATAGGAAATGAATGTGATGGGGTTGTAGGCAGTGAAAGAGGCCAGGCACCGTCATGTGTAAATGCAGGAAATTCAAAGTTAGTTCGCCCTGTTGAAGCCATCGACCCAAGGTATTGTTAATATGGCTGCTGCTCTGGGGTCGCTTGTTGGACGGATGGTAAAGGGAATTCAGTGTGGAAATGAAAATTACATTTTCATATTTGCAACGAGAGAATTAAAATGCAAACTCCCTGATAGGACTCTCTCTCTCTCTCTCTCTCTCTCTCTCTCTCTCTCTCTCTCTCTCTCTCTCTCTCTCTCTCTCCCTCCCTGCAATATTCCAATCTTTCAAAGATATGAGACTGATCAAATTTCCACATATCACATTTCAATATTATATTTCAAAATCATCATGGATGACTTCTCTCTCTCTCTCTCTCTCTCTCTCTCTCTCTCTCTCTCTCTCTCTCTCTCTCTCTGTGATATTCCAATTTTTCAAAGATATACGACTGATAAAAGTTCCTTATATTAGATTTAGTGATTATATTATAAAGTCATCATGGATAACTTCTCTCTCTCTCTCTCTCTCTCTCTCTCTCTCTCTCTCTCTCTCTCTCTCTCTCTCTCTCTCCCCCCCCGCCCTTTGTCTTACCAAATTGATGGAATGCATTTGAGGTTTATGACACTGATTGGATTTAATTACCCCCTTTTTTCAATTATAAAATGACAATAGTGTCGTTATTACCAATTGGTATCTCATTTGCAAATATTAATTACCTGTACTGAATTCAACAGTTGTCGCGTTGGGCAATCCTATAATCGATGCATTGTTGCCTTTCTAATGAATATATTATTGTATGAATGAATGTATATAACTCATTACGTTGTGGACTTATTCAGCTTTAAAAGGGCATTGTTCCTGGTCCGAGTTCAACTTCACGAGCAGACAACACACAATCTATGAATTTTGTTTGCTCATCTGACCCATAATAATATTATCCTACAAATATGGACTGTAACTATATCCCTTTCACTTTATTATTTTACTTTGTCGTTCAGACTTCTTATAGACCCAACTACGCTTGGACTGAATCGTTAAGGTATATAAAGTTTCAGTATCCTCTGGAGTTTTAAAATGGTTTAAAGATAACGTTTTGCTCAATACTTCTTTTCCGTGTAGCCTTGGAATCAGCAAGAGTACATAATATTATACTCTCATCGAAAAATAGGTTTTATAGTAAGCCTACCATGTGTCAAGATCGTTCATTGCCTGAACAAGACAGACTGGTTGATCATTTGTATTCCATTTTTATTTCTCTCGGGTAATTTATCCGCCAAAGTAGGTCATATGCTATGGCTTGATTAGACAGACGTTATGTTCCCCAACTTTGCCTTATTAACATAATGCTGTGCGTTGAATACTGATACGATTTGTATGGACCGATGCCGACATATTTAGGATCTAAAATGGTTCCAGCTTTTTTCATTTCATATTATCTATTCTTAACACAATATTAGTATGTTTTTTATATTCGTACTGAATTTAGAATTTTAGAATGATCTTAACAAAAATCTATTTTATTTGAAACTGTGAATGAAAGATAATTTTTATTACGTTGCATACATGCAAGCTTTGTCAAAAAGAAAGAAAACAGCAAGCATACCTTCAGAAAAACAATGTCATTGAACTTAGATTAATCTATCGATAGCATGTACTAATCTACAACGTTACCAAAGAAGCTGAGTACTCTGAGGATCAGGTTTGTGTTTATATAAGTGTATTTAGTGTGCCTTCCAGTGTGATTGTATGATACTCCATAACATTTGATACTGTAGCGAAATATGGGAAAACGACCCACATTATAAGTTCATTGTATTTCGAGATGGGGTTGTAAACCTTAAAAGTGTATTCCTTAGAGTTTACTGGTACCGTTGTCTTTAGGATTAACCAATAATAGAGAGAGAGAGAGAGAGAGAGAGAGAGAGAGAGAGAGAGAGAGAGAGAGAGAGAGAGAGAGTATTGCACTTCCTGAAGTACGAAAGTATATCATGGAAAGTATCTAATGGATATCAATGACAAAATTACCCCGTTACGTCCAACGTAATGAGCGAAAATTACACAAGAAGTGTAGAAAATAAAATAGAATTAACTTTATCAGACCATCGATATTGACTTATATAAAGGGCCAATAAAAATATAAAAGTTTGAAATAGTCCGTAGCAAAGAAGAAAACACATCTCTCATAACAATACGCTGTACTCGAAGTTGATAGGATAAAAATCAGTGTAACTGAAACGAATAAGCAAATATTAAAATAATTGAGACTATGGGTAAGAGTTTTCTATTAAAACTTTGTATATTTAGATAAATAGATGATTTAGCATTTCGACAGTATATAATGATTAAATTGAATCGTAAAAAAACTGATGCCAATAGCAGATGATATAACAAGAAAACAAGGAACTCGTCTGAATAACGAACAAAAATCCGTAAGACGAAATAGCACGGGTAGAATAAGCAATGAACGAAACTAATAATTTGTAAAATATCTGACAATTAACAGTGGAAAAGAAATAAAAGTAATATTTTTCTGCTATGCTTAGAGAAGCAAAAGGATAATGTAAAATAATAATAGAAAAACCGTTACGGTCATGAGACCCAAAATAAACCAGGCTTTTGGCTCGGTGACCAAACGCGAAATATCTTCTTCCAAGAACAATAAAATGAGATTATAAGAGGCGGGGCAACGCAGGGTTGTGGGATTTAGTAGATCAAGAAATATGTTGACTGCGATTGGACGAGAATAATTTCAAATATTGTAGTTGGAAGAATATGGATCATGGTAAGGTTAAATAGATATTAACCAAACAAGAAATCTGGATATATACTGTGACCCATAATGTATGAAAACAATGAGTAAAACGAATTCGATAACAATTATTGCCAATGTTTAAAAAAAAGACAAAAAAAATCTAGGTGCGTGTAGGGATAAGGTGGTGGTATAACAATTCCGAGGTTTATGATTGTGATTCGTCGTTGCCGGTATTTATTTTCTCCTTTTTGGTAGGTAATGTATTCGTTCATAACAGGGCTGTGCTTTTCCTTTGACGTGAGCACATGTGCAAATAGCAGTGAAATAACAACCAGCGCTGACACCGACATAGGCCAATATTGTCCGAAATGTAGTGAAATGGATGAATGTGGAATCCAGGTTTCCATGGTTAATTCATGTTTAAAGCAGCTGCCACGAGGTTATGCAGAGGCGTTACTTCGCTTTGTGCTTGTTGGGTTGCTTGAAAAGAGCAAAGTTATGGAAAGAGTGGCACGCTGTCTTTGAGCTGATTAGTAGAATTCAAAGAACAATTTTTCTTATTGCTGAGACACTTCTTCCAAGTATGAATTCCCTTCCTCCGATTTACTTCAAGTTGTTAAGAGCCATAGCCAGTTGTCACTTTTCAGAGTTAGTATTTTTCTAAATAATGTTCGGTTATGTTATATGTTAATCATTTAATTTTTCTTAATCTGATATTGTCGACCAGTTTACAAGGAATTGATTTTTGAAAGTAGAAATTAAAAGGAAGTTAGCCTTACGTGTAATTCAATATTGCTGGTAATGTAACCAGATAATCTTTATACACTGACATTTTCTCAAGGCATCTCCATGTCACTTATTTGGGATTTATTAGTTATACCACGTTTTTAAGAGGCAAAATCAATCAAGCCATTTCTTTAGATTTAAAAAATATTGCGAAAATATTTTGATTAACATTAAGATCTTTCTCTAACCTTGTTCTGAGCAAATAAGAGCATGAAGTGTCCATTGAAAGCAACTGGAGTGTGAAAACATTTCTGGAATTTCATTCTCCTTTCACAGAAAGAAATCTTTTACTTGTTTTATGAACCATTTTTATCATTTCCTGTGTATGAAGAGGTCTCTGGACTTTTATGATGATGATATAAGAAAAAAGATAAAATTGCGAAGAATAAAATATTTATCAATTAAATGTTTTCATCACACAGTTTCTGTTGGAAGTGAATGGAAAGGTTTTTGGTTTATAATTTATCAAAGAATAGTCTAGTCTGTTGGCTTCAGTCTGTCATTAGGATTGTTATTAATGATAGTTCTTTGGCAAAAATATTAGCATGTAGTCAGATAGAATTCTGCTTCTGTACCATTAAGATCTACATTTTTTATACCTGATCTGGATATTAATATCCGGGACCGTCGATCAATTATCTCAGTGTATGCTGCCTGAGATATTTCATAATTCTGACATGTATATCTTCCCAGATTATACTTTCCAGAAGTAATACTAGATTTGCAGTTAATTCTTAAAGTCAAGTACTAACCATGCAGTTAATTCTAAGTCTTGTCTTTCCTATAGTAAGTCTCAGTACTACACAGTATTCTTTAAGTTTTATTCCAGCTGTGAGTAAATTGTAGAATGATATTCCAATCCATATGGTTAAATAGGTAAAATCGCCTAAGTTCGTACTTGTCGATGAAGGTTCATGAGTAGGTTTCATAGTTTATGTCACTCATTCATTTAACAATGTTATTTATCCTAATATGTTTTGATTTTTATTTTTCTGTAGTTTATTTTTTCATTTATCATTTCGTTCACTTACTGATCTACTTTTCCTATTATGGACCTTGGGCTTGAAACATTCTGCTTTTCCAACAAGGGTTGCAGGTTGAATAATTCAGTAATCATCATCATCATCGTCATTATTATTATTATTATTATTATTATTATTATTATTATTATTATTATTATTATTATTATTATTATTATTATCTTTATTCATTCATTCATTCATAGAAAGAAAGTTTTTAAATAATAATGACAATAATAATAATAATAATAATAATAATAATAATAATAATAATAATAATAATAATGATAATTATTATTATTATTATTATTATTATTATTATTATTATTATTATTATTATTATTATTCGTTCATAGAAAAGATCTTTCGGTATAATGCAGTCACTTTCTTCTGCTTGGATTTTTATGAGACTTAATTTCTGAACTGTTTTTGGCATGTTTGATTACCCGTTACAAACATTTTGTTTTTCTATTTTAATATCGATATATTCGTAGAAAATATAAGTATGACTCCCAGGGGAGTCAATGGGACTTCGGGATATTAGGATTGAATGGAAATTATCTGTTTAATTTCTATGTTATTTGAAAGTTGTTTTACACAAACCGGCATTGATATAAACAGGACAAAGAAGTAAATTCTTTTGAATTACAACGATATAGTTGCCTAATGTACAATCATACATGCAAGCTCAACTGTAAAAGCACATAAAATTACAAAGAAAGCGAGTAAATACTGTTTAAGTGTAAATGTTAAGAAATATAGGTTCTTATAGTAAGTGAATAATAAGAAGCACTTCATTAAAGGTTACACAAGAAAATGCATGAAATATAAGATGAACATATTGCAAAAGGGTTTGAAAATACCTTAGCAACATTAAAGGTTGCACGTACTGTAAGTGTTTCATACACGCTTGTACACTGTAACAGTATTTTTTTTCTTTTTTTTTTAAACCATTCTTTATATGAATAAATCTCTTTGAATTTTATTGACATTCTTGCCTGAAACCTCCTGTAAATAACCTCGCTATCTTTTGAGATAAAGCCAGCTGCATTCACCTCTCCTCTCAGTTATAACCTAATGGCCCCAATATCACATCCTTTTCATCACTTCCAATGCCACCCTCTGGAATGCCCCTTAGAATAAAAAACAAATTCTATCTGATTTAATCAATTCCTTGGCAGTGTGTGTGTTAAATTGTGTGTATGTGTGCATGCTGCATGAGTGCTCTGTACAATCTCATAAGTGACCACTTCAACATGTTTCAGCAGATTCATGTGATCTTGCTCTTTTCTATTAAAGAAATACGAAAGACGTTTATGTCCAAATTATACAATTGGTGTCCATTAAATGATTTAATAACACTTCATCAAATAATAGCAAGTCAAGTTAAAGTTTAGGTTACTGAGTAGTTATACCGAGTGACTATTAGAGATTGTACAGCGATTATATAGCTCTTAACACTTTGACTATACAGAGATTATACAGCGATTATAAAGTGATTATATATTTCTAAACACACTTCTTTTCGTTAAAGCAATTCAAACACAAAATTGTACTATCTTATACAGTTATTAACACTTCAATTCCTAAGAACAGTTCAAACACAATGAAATCGATATATTATTTGAGAAACCAAAGATGCTGAAGAGAACAAATGTTAGAGACTATCGGACTCTTACCTTATATCTCCCTTCCGAAGGGTGGTCGTAGCTGAGCTTCCAGTGGAATAATTGTTTGTGTATTACAAAGATATAACTTAATTTCTGAATTGAGGCACTTTTATGATGAGGTCACTTCCGCTCTAACTTCCATGTATTAGCACAACTGCTCAAATCTATGCATTCAGGGTTCTTCGAAATTTCCTACACCGCATTAGATTTTTTCCACACCGTAATAAAAATAAATCGCATTCCATTTTTACGTGTTGTATTAGATTCATAAAAATATCACGTACATGGTATATATATATATATATATATATATATATATATATATATACGTATATATATATATATACGTATATATATATATATATATATATATATATATATATATATATATATATATATATATATATATATATGACCCGGAGCAATTACGTAACAATAACTTATAATGGAAAGGATAATACTTATAAATACTACTATTACTACTCATATAACTGTAATTATTTTAAGCTGTTAAACATATACTTTATAATCCTTATCTTGAGAGATTATTTCTAATAATACCATACATATGGATGTGCTTTTATGTATGGACGTAAAGCTATGTGTCTGTGCATGCAAATGTGTGGGTGTAGTGAATCTAAATAATTTCACTTAAATTATTTTAATTCCCACTATAATTAGGTGTCTGTTGTTGTTAGAGTTTGATATTGTATCTCGTCATGTCAATAATCAACGCGTTGTTTATATCGATACCCATATCTCCCATTGACTCCCTCGGTAGTTACCAAGAAAAAATAAATAATAATCTGAATAAAATCATCTTGAAGGGAAATGTATATTCTTCATGATTAAGAGGATAATGGATGTTTATTTATTGATTTTAGAAAAATCATACTTTTATAGGGTGGGATATGCAAAATCAATGCAAATTTAAGTCTTAAAGAAGCCATACAGTTTTAGAAAATAATTAATTTTGCTTCATAATCAAGTAGTTTTCATGAGTATCTGTATGTTGAAACTGCTTAGAGCTGAATAAATCATTTAGCTAATTCATGAAAAATATTTTAAAACATGACTCCTTAGGGAGTCAATGGGACTGACTGGGATAAATTATTAGGCTCGGATTTGGTATTTGATGTTTTTTTTTTTTTCTTCTTTTACAGATAATTATTGGGAGTTCCATCAATAAAATGAACCCTTTCATTATGTTATATCTAACAGTTAGATAAACCCATATGTATTCTACCTGGCAAATACTGAAATTTTAGGTTTCCCCCTCCACGGCATATGGGGAAACGGGGAATTCAGAATGTGCAGTTGATCAGTTGTACGTTCTAGAAAACTAGGGAAGACGGGAAATCCCTGGCTTTCAAGAACAAAGTGCGAACAAGCCACCCACAGTCCAGTGGTTAGAAAAGTGGGACAAGTCAGAATGGAATTCTAAGTTATCAAATAGAAAATGGTCCAAGTATCAATCTGCATCCTTTCCTCTATTAAGGGAGAATTACAGGTGTATAAGCGTGTGATAAAAGGAGTTTCATCGAGCGTCAGAAGAGATCCATCGGAAAAGATGAATACACCTCCATCTATTTATGGTGAAGCTTCACAATATGTTATATTTTGCATGCAATTGTGCAATTAGTTCGTAAAAAGCTTGCTGTAGTTGGTATGGTATCATGTAGGAGTACATCTTTGAATAATAAAAATATGTTGATAACAAGTAAAGAATTTTTCTTGAATCATTTGTTCTTATAAAAAAGCAAGTTGTTCTCTTTAATGTATGATGTAACATCTTTATCGACAATTATGACTCAATGTAAAATAATAAAAACCGGGAATATGACTCTATATAAACAGAAGTTGGTACGAAATGAAGGAGTCATTGCTAACAAAATGTTGTCTCTGTATTCAATTGCTTGTTTGAACATGCCAACTTTGCATTTATAATTAACTTTTTCCCTTTCCCAATGTAACTATCCTCCAATGAACCACATCTTATGTGCACCCATGCATAAACTTATAAAAAAAAATCCCTCTTTTGTAAAATGAATAGAAAATGAACTGTAGTCAATGGAATTAAATCTGCATAGTGCACTTAAGCTCCATGTAAAGGTATTTGGAGTAGTGAAGGTTACATTATGTACAGATTTCAAGAGTCTTAGTACCCTTTCAGTCCAAGGTAACCCGTGCATTCCTAATACGGGCCTTGTCCGAATGCGAACAGGCGACATATTATCCTTTACATTAGGAATTAAATTTAAAATTCGAATTCACTTGAGATGGGCGTTAAGCTTATCATGTGCTTCATTATAGAAGCATCGCATGAGGCAGGATTTAGTTCGTTATTATATAATTCTGTAAAGATAAGAAAATAAAACTTTTAATAAACCCACCTGTCTGTGACATATTCAAAAGGTATTTGAATAACCTTGCTGCCACTTAGTTGAATATGTCCTCTCCCTTCATATAAACGCAGGAAGAATATTTGTCAGAGAGTTTTTTTTTATTCATTTCAATTGTGTGTATTCACCTGTTTGTTGACTTTTCTGAATGCATGTTTTTTTTTTTCTCTCTGTTTAATCAAAAGGGTTAGATTAAAGGTGGAGGTCTTTTGTTGTCTTTTAATTGGAATGCAATCTATTTTCTCCTTCATATTGCGTGAGGTTTTTTTATGCAGTAATGATGTACAAATTTTATTCATTTTTCCATGATTTTTGTCATGGCAGAGGCATTATATTTGAAAGAAATTATATCACTAGTAAATATGTTTTCTTTTACAATTACATTTACTATTAGTACTATAATTATTTTCACAATGATAGGAATTGTTAATAGGAATTATAGGACACAAGTTCCATCCCTAAACTTAACCACATCGAAACTCACGATTTTTAGGGATTCTCTTAGTGTAACACTAGTTTGCGTCGGGTATGAAGATATACTCAAGCCCAACTAAAATTGTCTTGCAGGGAAGTTTGAAAGTGGTGAAAATCCATGTGGAAATAATATGAAGTGAATATTTAAAAAAAAAATTGATAATGCTTGTCACACAATTGTTATTTTGAGAATATCTCTGTGCAATATTGCCATTAATGATATTAAGAAAACTACATGTCTCTAAAAAAATTTATATCTTCTATGGGTGTTAATCTCTGGCACCGCCTTTGAGTTAATTTTTTGTACAATGTTGTTTAAGATTTTTCATAATTCTGACCGTCCTTTGTATTCAAATCTTTCCAGACTGTACCCTCCTGTACGTAGTACTAGGTGTGAAGTTGATTTCAAGATACAGCTTTATTATTATTACTAGCTAGGTTAGGACCTTAGTTGGAAAATCAGGATGCTATAAGCCCAAGGGCTTTAACAGGGAAAATAGCGTTGTAAGGAAAGAAAATTAGCAATCAGATAAAATAGTGGGCGTGAGTGTAACATCTAAGAAAGAGAACTATACCCAAAACAGTGGAACTTTAATTCCAGCTGTGACTGGATTATCGAATGTATTTATATTGAACAGGTTGACTTAAGTTTTTTTTTCCAAGTTTATTTATTTTAGTTAGTAATCTTAGGATTTTTATGTTTTTTATTCATTACTTCTCATATATAGTTTGCTTCCTTGTTTATTTTACTGACTGGGCTACTTTCCCTGTTGGAGCCCAGGGGCTTGTAGTGCCATTCTGCTTTTCCAGCTAGAGTAGTACCTTAGCTAATAATGATGATAATAACGATGAAAATCGTATGAAGTAAGTGAAAACATCAGTAATAGTAACACCAAAGATTGTGACTATTTTCAACAACAGCAGAATCAGTTTTAATAGGCTCAGGAAATAATTGAATTGACAGGCTTCATGTTAATGAAGATGACCAAAGCTTCCATCAATTTTAATGAATGGTACTTTTGAGACACGCCTTTCCTGGAGTTATTTAGGAGGATTTTCTTCTTTTTTTTTTTTACAATATTGAAACCATTGTGCATGGATACCTTTTATGACAGCTTGATTTTCATTTCAAATATTCGACAGGATTGGATCTTTAACAGAAAATATTCTCCCAAAAGATTTGGGATCCGCGAAACACGAACACAGTTTCTTGTAACATTTTTGTTTTCGTGTTAGCGTGTAATCCAGTTATAATTTCTCCGACTGGTTCAGGATTTCAGTGTTAGTTCTTGACGATTTCTCATTCATTTAAATGTAATGAGATTCTCTTATCAGCTGTTTCCTACGACTGAAGTCACTAAGCAGATCAAGTAAAGTTATTTTCGAATTCACCTTTTTTCACATTTTATTTAGTATAGGGAAAAAGGGCCATCGTTGAGTATTGCAAGAGTTCTTGTAATGAAACTCGTAGCTTAATTAAGTCCCAGTTAATTTTGTGCAGGGCTTCTAATTAAAGCTCAGTGCAAATAACATTCTTGGTTTATTTCGGCCCAGTAACTGTCTGACGATGGAGGCATTTGGACTCCGCGGACGACAAATGGGATTTTTCCTCCAGCGGGAGGCAAGATCCTCCCGCAGTAGCTCTTTGATGAAAGGCCAGTCGGACCTGGTCGCTCATTTGCTTGGTCGACTGACTGATTAATTAGTTCGCTGATTTGAATTGAATTGGCGGCAGAGAAAAGAAAAGGAAACGATCGCGGCCTTTCATCTCACAGAGACACTTTTTCCGTCGAAGGAGGCATTTCTATGAATTTTGTGTCATTTCGACTCCAAGCCGAATTCTTAAGTAACTAAACAGAGGAGAAAGAAATAAGCAGATAAAGCACCCGAACAAGGACGGAGAGAAAAAAAGATAGTCTCTCATTTCGGCAGTTAGTTGAGAGACTACCCTCGTTAAATGAAATGCCTTTAATTTTTTTGTTTCTTACGGATCTTTATTGGAGTTTGATTGCATTAACTGCAACATATTGTCTTGCGGACATTGATGAACATACTGTTTGTAAATTAGCATAGAGATCAATATTATTACCATTGGCACAGTTTTGGCCACTAGACTTATTCCGTTCAAGTCAGTTTTTTCTTAATTTTTGAGTGGTAATATCTTGTCTCCAGTTGCTGCTTATTTATCTTTGATGCAGTAGAGGTTAGATTTCAGACATTTAAACAACTGAATATTGAGGCGCATTATTTATTCATAGGTGTAATTTCCATGTCAAAGACTATCTCATATACAGTTAATGGAAAGCCCAAACTTTTTGTGAATATTGATGGTTGGAACATGGGTGAATCTCATTTTGTGTCTCTGTCTGTGTGTCGTCTATTCAGGACCCCCTTTTCCCCCTCCCATATGATGAGCTCGTGGGTGCACCTCATTTCAATCGTAACACTGAGTACTTTTGGAAACATTCAAATACTATCATCAAAAGAAACATTTGAATAGTAACCGTTAGCGAATTAATTTTAAAAATGTAAACGAATAATTCAAAGTATTACTGTAAAATTCATTTGTAAATTTAACTAAAAATTTCCGTTTGGTGCTTCTTACGAAAACAGTTCATCCCAGTAGTAACCTCTACCCATTTTTTTTTTCTTTTTTAGCATTTCGATTATGGTCTGTAACTGAATTATTACAGTAGTATATTTTAATACAGATATTTAATTTAAAGCCTTATGAAAAAACGAAAGCTTATAGAATATTCCATTGTAATTTCCAGTAGGCAATTTGGCGGAAATATTCCAATTGAAATTTTCCCAGAAACAAAGCATTTACCTCTAAAGGAAACATTCCATTTGAAACATTTAGAGACAGCACGCAATGAAAAAAAAAATATCTCATTCTTTATGTAATATTGAGATTGAAACGTGAGACTTTTTGAGAAACATTTCAGTTGTGGGTCTTTTAAAAATTCTAATGGAATTTTTGCAATAGCATTCCGTAATCAATTGTCAGAATACGAACATATCAAAACTTTGTGGCAGCAAGGCTTAGTATTATAAATAAAGAGAAGTGTTTTGATAATTTACTTCAATGATTCTTTTATTAGAGAATATTCTACAAACTAATAGTTGAATTAGTAGTGTTCTTTATTTGGTGTTAGAGATTATGTTGTTGAACAGTTGTAATTTTTACTTCCCCAAATATCAAATTATTATCGTTTAAGCGACTCATATCAGCAAACACCGGTACTGTTTTTAAGATGAAAATTAATCGTGTTTCAGTTATTTATAGTCTATTAGTATTTGTAGAAAATCCTATTGCAGCAGACGACAAAGTTTGCCTCATAAGTGTAAGTACCTTGTTGTGGCAATGAAGTCTCTACAGGTAGAATCTTGTTGTATATGTTTTAACTAATTGGTGCATTTAATCTCGTAGTTTCTGGCTCCCAATTCCAAGAGGCGAATCTATAGTAACTAGTTGAATTTTGCCATTACCAAAACTTTTTTGTGATATAATAAGTTATATGCAGTGTGTATATATATATATATATATATATATATATATATATATATATATATATATATATATATACATCTGGAGGCAAAGACATACGTTTGGGAGATCCGGGAGCCCCAGGGGAGCCCCTGGCAGTGTTATGACATAAGTTTGGGAGCCCGGGAGCTCTGGGAGCCTCTGGGACCTGGGATCTCGAAACTCCCAAGTAGATTACTACGACTCCTTGGTCATATAGACTGGTATAGAAATGGGAACGGAGATAGGTTTCCACCTCGGAAAGGTCAAGACATATGTTCGGGAGCCTGGGAGCCCATGGAAGCCCGGGCTCCCGAAACTCCCAAGTAGATTACTATGACTCCGCAGTCACATAGACTGGAATAGTAATGGGCACGGAGATGGGTTTCCACCTAGGAAAGGTCAAGACATACGTTCGGGAGCCCATGGGGAGCTCCAGGCCGCATTATGACATAAGTTTGGGATCCTGGGAGCTCTGGGAGCCCAGGGAGCCTGGGTTGCCAAAATTTCCAAGTAGATTACTACGACTCTGCAGCCACATAGACTGGCATAGAAACATGCATGGAGATGGGTTTACTTCGGAAAGGTCATTACATAAATTTGGGAGCCCTGGGAGCCCGAGCTCTCGAAATTCCCAAGTAGAATATTATGACTTTGCTGTCACATAGACTGGTATAGAAACTGGCACGGATATGGGTTTCCACCTCAGAAAGGTCAGGACATACGTTCGTGGGCCTGGGAGCCGAAGGGGAGCCCCTGGCAGCGTCATGACATAAATTTGGGAGCCCGGGAGCTCCGAGAGCCCCCAGGACCTGGGCTCCCAAAATTCCCAAGTAGATTACTACGAATCCGCGGTCACATAGACTGGCATAGAAATGGGTGCGGAGATGGGTTTCCACTTCGGAAAGGTCAAGACATACGTTCGAGAGCCCGGGAGCCCCTAAAAGCCTGGGTTCCTGAAACTCCCCAGTAGAGTACTATGACTCAGCAGTCACATAGAATGGTATAGAAATGGGCACGGAGATGGGTTTCCACATCGCAAAGTTCAAGACATACGTTCGGGAGCCCCTGGAGAGCTCCAGGCAGCATTGACTTAAATTTGGTATCTCGGGAGCTCCGGGAGCCCCAGGGAGCCCGGGTTCCCAAAATTTCTAAGTTGATTACTACGACTCCACATTCACATAGACTTGTATAGAAATGGACACGGAGATGGGTTTACATCAGAAAGGTCACGACATAGTTTGGGAGCTCTGGGAGCCCGGGCTCCCGAAATTCCCAAGTAGATTACTACGACTTCGCTGTCACATAAACTGATATAGAAACGGCCATGGAGATGGGTTTCCACCTCGGAAAGTTCAAGATATACATTGTGGAGCCCGGGAGACCCCGGAAGCCCGGGCTTCCGAAACTCCCAAGTAGATTACTACGACTCCACGGTCACATAGACTGGTATAGAAACAGGCACAGAGATGGATTTCCATCTCAGTAAGGTCAAGACATATGTTAGGGAGCCCAGGAGCCCCCGGAAATTAATTTCTATGGAATCCGAAGAAAATTTCCATTCTTCCTTCATCTCTAGGACCTTGTCAAAACAGTCCTAAATTCTGCAACGGAACGTGACTCATCATCTAAACCCTGAATTCAAACTTGATCAAAGCAATGATCCTGATTGGGTGCAGAACTTGCAAGAATGTTTTCTTCCCATGTATTCCCATCATCCCTAATGATCTGCCTTTGAGTTTTAAGCGCTTGCAGTTCCCAGTTAGGTTGGCTTTTGCCATGACCATCAATAGAGCCCAGGGACAGTCTCTCAGAGTGGTTGGCATCAACTTAGAGCACCAGTGCTTTTCTCGCAGGCAGCTTTATGTGGTGTGTTCAAGAGTGGGCTCTCCGGAATGCCTCTTCATTTTGTCACTGAAAGGAAAAACGAAGAATATAGTTTATGAAAAGGCTCTCCAGTGAATGGTAATCTCTCTGCCAACACCAAGAATTTTCACTCTCTTTCCATATATTTATGATGCATCCTTCTGATATTCATTTCCAAGGAATTTGTTTGTCATGTCAGATCCTCACAATGAAGGTCGTGGTACTGTATTTAATTGTGGCTTGATATATATGTGTTTTTGGACCAACCTATCTGATACATGGAGTAACTCAGCTGGACTACGGGTCGGTACCCAGCTATATATATATATATATATATATATATATATATATATATATATATATATGTGTGTGTGTATATATACATATATATATATATATATATATATATATATATATATATATATATATATATATATATATTCACAATTTTATAGCGATCATAGGTACTTTTTATAGATTATGTATAAATTGTTACTGCTATTGATAGCCAACATACTGTGAAATGACATGAAGTCAGTGACAACTACCATTTGTAAGTGCATTTCGTGACACTAGAGGAGTGTGCAGCCCCACATTTCTTATTTTCACCTAAACATCACTGTTTTATTTCAGACATGTGTTAACTGTTGGTGAAGGATTAGAGCTTCAATTGCCCTTGGCAATCCATTTAGCATAACAATAACTCCATAACGTGGTATGACATTCAAAGAATTGGGTAGATGCATTGGAATGCTAGAATCTTGGTCTTCATAATGCCATGGTGCTAATGCACATATCAGCGAAAGCATTGTTAACAGGCGTGGAATCGTCATCAAACATGTGGTACGGCAGCACACTGTCATAGCGATGGTCATCAAAGGTCTGCATAACGACAAGAACAAACATTCACTGTTCGGGCACAGAATCATACTTTAATGACCTCTTGAACCCTCGGGTGTGAATGTATACACCCAGATGAATGAAATCGTCTTCAACTGCCAACCCCTCCTCCAAGAAGGAGTGTGTTCGGATTGTACTGACTGTACATCACAGGCAGGAATGTTTGAATTAGACACCTAATTATCTCATTTGGATTGTTCGCTAACGAGTCTTGATACTGTCTGGATGTCACTGACAGGATGCAACGGATGTGCCAGAGAAAACATGAAACAATTTAGTAATGCCACCATCAGTGAACACAACCGTTTTGGGGGAAAATTAATTGTGTTCTGTGTAGGGATCATCAGCAACGGAAGAGCAGATCTGCATGTCTTGGGGAGAGGCACAATGAAAAGCGTATGCTATATATATAGGGATAATGCGTACCTGAGACCATGCACTGGTGCTGTTAGTCTTGGCTTCGTTTAGATGGACGATAACATCCGTTGCACTAAGTTGGTGAATCATTTCCTAGAACAGGAGACAATTGTCCGGATGAAATGGCCTGCGCGTTCACTGAGCCCTAACCGTATTGAGCATTTGTGGAACATGCTTCAGGTTGCCATTTCCAGTCGTTAGCACAGACCTTGAAGAGCTTGGAAATGCCCCAGTGGAAGAATGGAACAACATTCCCATTGCGAGCATCTGGGTTCTCATTGACAGCATGACCTGACGTTGTCACGTGAGGGTACACCCGATATCAACATTAACTTTGGTGCTGAAGAAACAGAATGACAACTACCTGTTTGCAGTTTATCTTTCTTAATCTCCTTTATGCAATAGAATTGTCAAAAATCAATATAAAAACCCTTAAATTTTCAAAGAATTTCTGAATTATTAAATGGGTTAGCTCTTAACCCAACTCTTATTTTATGTTTTCTTACATTCACGGTTGATATACTGCTAGCAGAACATATGATCTCTATCAAATTGTGACATTCACACAATGTCTAGATGGATGGGTTTATATATATATATATATATATATATATATATATATATATATATATATATATATATATATATATATATATATATATATGTGTGAGTGTGTGTGTGTGTGTGTGTGTGTGTATGTATGTATGTATGTGTGTGATTATACTGAGCCATCCTCGAATTTAAACACTCTAAGGTGTAGAATATTTATTCTAACATTGCCCAAAAGCACCATTAAAAGATACTTATTTGTTTGCCTGTTTGCCTGTTGCGATTTACAATTACATGTAGCCCATTGTTAGAGCAGCCTAGACTACAGCACTATTTAAGGTTCAGTTGTATTACTTAAGTCGCATGTTTACGTACATTATTTCATCAGCCAGTTTAAACGACCTTTATGCATATAATTGCTGTAATGGTAATTAGCAATGAGGCCGAAGCTCCAAGTAAAGTTAGTTTCCGTTAGGTTGAAACCATTAGACTCAATGTTGTCATGTTAAGATGAGTAACTATATCTCTTTCTACCACAGACGGATAATCAGACAGGGAACTTGTAGATGCTGAAAAAGGCACATTTTTTTTATGTGAAGTTATTCATTGAGTCACCTGAGATGGATAATTTTTTTTATTTCTACAGAACTATTTTGCTGTTCTGATTTGTGGCATCTTTCACCTCAGAGCTTACATTATTTTGTAATATTGGAGTTGAAATCAGATTTTTGGTGTTGCCAAGGTATACGAAACACTACGAAACTAAATGAAAGTTACAAAGGTGTAGCCAACAACTAACGTGTATATATATATATATATATATATATATATATATATATATATATATATATATATATATACGTATATATATATATATATATATATATATATATATATATATATATATATATATATATATATATATATATATACACACACACATATATATATATATATATATATATATATATATATATATATATATATATATATCAAGCTGCAGAAATGATTATTCAGTAATTCTACCAGTCATATTATTTTCTTGTCTTCACTTCCGCAAGCTTCTGCCTGTTTTACCGGTATTTTGTTTGGCCGTTGTCCCCAAGCCATTCTTTCCTCTAGAAGCATTGGACAACTGTTTGTCAGTTTGGGCCACAGTTTACTCTACTGTATCAATGTGAGCGAGGGCTGCATGATAATACACATGCAAGAAATATTACTGCACAATACATATAAATTTTTTCTGCAATTCTTCCTTCTTTTGTAGGTCTTATCATGAAGGTTTACATAAAACAAACATCTCTTTCATTATATCCTAATGATAGTAATTATGATTACTGGTAACCCACAAAGTCTCGAGGTGCGCATAACAAGAAGTAGAAATGCATGACCCGTAGGCTGCAGGTTGCCCCTGCCCAAGCTTGGACAGTCTAAATCCATCCATCCATTCAGGACACCGTATGGAAGTCAGCAAATGGAGAAAGTCAATAGGTTGTAGAAAATGTGGAACCATTTTCATTCTTTCAAGTATT
The DNA here is from genome assembly GCF_036898095.1 of Palaemon carinicauda. Lineage (NCBI taxonomy): Eukaryota > Metazoa > Arthropoda > Malacostraca > Decapoda > Palaemonidae > Palaemon > Palaemon carinicauda. Next base: position 105,718,633 of record NC_090728.1, read on the forward strand.
ACCGATATAGTTCCACTTTCCTCATTCCATTGAACGAATGAAATCTTTTACAGAGTGAAGTTCATAATCAAATCTTACACGGCGGTAGGAAGTCTTGGTGTGTATACTATAAGAAATAAAATACAGAAAATATACAAATCCTGAAAATCATTGATAAAAACTGGCTATTGGGATGCTCAATATAACACAATTATTGAGATATAACATGAAGATTTGTATACTTTAAAATTCTGCTTTTTATATAAAACTTATAAGGTATTACAGTACACTAAAAATGATTCTGATACGATAGAATGCTCTTTAATGATTTGCATATGTTTCTTTGTTGGATATTCCAAGAAAGCGCATAGGTTCTTGTTCTTTTATTTTAAATGTTTTCAATGAATTTTATTGTATATATATATATATATATATATATATATATATATATATATATATATATATATATATATATATATACATGTGTGTGTTTGTGTATGTGAAAATACATACACAGAAAGACTGCTAAATAGAGAAATGGATAGAAGTAAAATTTAGTCATTACTTTCTCATTAATTTCAAGACCGTATTCCCTCGTGTAGAAATGCATGACGGGAATGTTTGAATGTACTTAAGCACAGCCAATTTGCTCCCAGACTCTTACTCCAGAGATTATCAGCCAGAGAGAAAAACTGTCAAGGAAGAATGGTCATCACATTGTATTCTTTTAAAAATGTCTGGTATGCCACTCTCTCTCTCTCTCTCTCTCTCTCTCTCTCTCTCTCTCTCTCTCTCTCTCTCTCTCTCTCTCTCTCTCTCTCTCTAAGATTGTTTAATGAAACTTTTAATCTATGTTCTCTTTTGTCTTCATTTATGATAGATTTTATAAAATGCCGTGTGGCTGGAAAGTTACATACTTAGACTGATAGATTTCAAAGTGTAAGTTATCAGTTTATGATATGTTGTATTTATTTTTTTTTCTTTTGTAAATAATCAATCCTTTTATAGTTTTTTCAGCCTTGTTAAAGTCAAATTTATAAAAATCAATGAAAAGTATTTTGTCTCATTTTTCTGCAGCATTTTATTTTAATGTTAACTTTAAAGAAAGATGTAGGATCTACGTTTACTACCACTTTTCTTATTGCTGCTTCTGCTATTGTTATTAGAACAACAACTGCTGCTAATAAAAAAGATACCACATTTTACCATTATTTCCGAATTTTAATGCAAACAATTCTTTTGTTTAATTATCTTCAGAACTTTTGCCTTTTTTCATTGACGTTTTGATTTCACCCGGTCACGAAATATGGTTTCTTAATTATTTCATAATGCTCACTACCATTTGATGTAATGCTGTATCTTTGTGCATTGTGAACCATTATTAGAACTCTGAAATCTAATGCTCTGAATACACAGACACACACTGCTGAATCGATATGTAATCAATGTGCTTTTTTCACTTATGGTGGCGAATCTAGCGAAGGCCAAAACTAAACAACATCTACTGCCTTGTTCATTCTTAAACTAGGATATATTCGGAGAAAATATGTGTAGAATATGAGCCGCCTCTAACACTCACAAATACACTGTACCACTCAATTTTTTCCACCATATGTTTATACCAAGCCTTGTTAAATGCTTTCCTGTTTGCTGAACCCTTATTGCTTTGATAGAAATTAGATTTGTATTTTACTATTTATATGTTCCATTATTTTGATTTCCATTAAATATAGCTAACAGTTAAGTTACATGCAGTACCTCATGTAATTTCTCTAATAGAATTTCAAAAGTGTTTGATGAGTCAATAGTCATTTACTCGTAAGGAAAAAAATGGAACCATTTGACCCAATTGTTAGGTTGATGTTGGTCCCTTATTTAATTTTCATTTTTATGTCTGTGAAACGAAAAGGAATTTTTATCATCTCTCCTTGAGATCAAATTGAAGCTCTTGGGGTAAGTTTGGGTTTTTTTCGGAGTAAGGGATGGAGAAGCTTGGGAGATTTCTTCGTCTATTTTGGTAGGCTTAGAACGGCCCATTTGACTTAATGGGTGTTTTTGTGTGCATAGAATGTAAACGGATGGCCAGAAGACGAAATGGGATTTTAAGTAAGCTTTATTCCCGGCAAAATGTCAGCTTTTTCTCTCTGTCTAGTTAAAGCATAGATGTCCCCATTTTGTCTTTGTAAAATGTTTATCAACACTCTCTCTCTCTCTCTCTCTCTCTCTCTCTCTCTCTCTCTCTCTCTCTCTCTCTCTCTCTCTCTCTCTCTCTCTCTCTCTCTCTTTTAAAACC
>NC_090728.1:105723404-105728404 GCF_036898095.1 Palaemon carinicauda
TGAATCCTTTAAAGGGAATTAGATCAACAGGCAAATTAAATTTTATACCTAAATTGTATTAAAAAAGATATTGACATTCAAATATTAAAAGTACTTTCTAATTGGTTGGCATTTTCAATTACGTATCCAAAAGGTCATGGGGTAATAATAGAAGTTTATTTTTTTTTATTATTTTTCATCGTTCGCACTGCATTTTTTTATGACTGAATTTATGAACAGCTGTGTAACCCGGTACATGTGTAAGGCAATGAGGCCAGTGATGGCTTCACAATAAATGATTTCTAACCTTTCTTTTTTGTCACTATTTTTTATGTTCTTGAACATCTCCTTTGAGGAATAATTTTTTCATTGCTGAACTTATTCATTAGTTCTTAGTGGTTATATTACCATTTTTTCACCGTAGTACAACGTCATAAATACACGTTTTTGTTTACCTTGATATGAACTATTGTTTTGATTAGGAAAAATTATGTTGATGCAAGCCTTCAAATATATCGAATACATGAATGTATGTATATGTATGTATATATATATATATATATATATATATATATATATATATATATATATGTATATATGTATATATGTATGTATATATATATATATATATATATATATATATATATATATATATATAAAGATGCGTGTATATATATATATATATATAAAGATGCGTGTATATATATATATATATATATATAAAGATGCGTGTATGTATATTATAAACACACACACACACACACATATATATATATATATATATATATATGTGTGTGTGTGTGTGTGTGTGTGTGTGTGTGTTTATGTATGTATACTATAGATACACACACACACACACACACACACATATATATATATATATATATATATATATATATATATATATATAAATGTGTGTATGTATATTATAAACACACAAATGTATATATATATATATATATATATATATATATATATATATATGTGTGTGTGTGTGTGTGTTTATGTATGTATACTATAGATACACACAGCCACACACACACGCACACACATACATACATACATACATATATATATATATATATATATATATATATATATATATATGCATATATATATATATATATATATATATATATATATATATGTATGTATGTGTGTGTGTGCCCTCGAGCGTGAGTGTGCGTGTATATATGTTTGTGTACGTGGGGGTACATATTTTATGTGTACTTAAGTAAGACCAGATTTTTAAATTAATGTATATATTATTGTCTTCAATGTTTTCAGTATAACCAAGTGTGGTAAAAGACTATTTCTGACGTAGAAAGACAAGATTATTAAAATATCTTCACAGTCTTCTCAGGGGTTGGGAAGTTCAGATTTGTTTATTGCCATTAGACGTCATGAGTAAATTGGTAATATACCCGTTGACCAGAGGTTGAATGGCATAATGGTGTTCTTGAGGTAAGGAAACCGAGATGTATAAATGTTATTATACCTTTATGTTATTCATATAAACAGGCATATCATTTAATATTTTAGCCCAGCAATGAGCATTATCTGTTGTGTCCTTACTTTTATTGGAATAGGTTAACGATCTTCCACAACGGTAGTATGATATTCATAAAAACGTTTTATACATCTGTAAGAAAATTCAAAAAATATATTTTTCCATACCATAAATGAATGCTTCGACTGAATTGATAAGTCAGAAAGCTATCAAAACACTGACTTCCATGAATTAAAAACAAAGGCAATTATGGCAAATAATACTAAGTTTAACGGGGCTACATTCAGTCAACGATAATAATGCATACCGGTGCATGAAACTGAATTTGAACATTTTTGCTGAACTAAATAGAAATATTAAGGAAATAAGAAAGTAATTATCTGGCCTATAATGCATTTTTCATATTTGTTGCAGTAGAACTGTGAAAACAATTGGTAAAGAAATTGATAGGATGAAAATATTACATGAGAACGCACTTCATTTTCTTCACTACATTAGCTTTAATTCCATCAATTCAATCTTGAAAATAATAATTGTAAATTTGTTTTATTGACAATCTAACTGCATTAAAAACACTTTTATTTAGAGCAGTTTTCAACAGAATAGTAACATCGTTAACAGATTTTTTTTTCATTGAATATGGTTCATTTAATTTACGTAAGACGATCAAAGAACTGGGTAGCGAAAGAAATTAAACTAAATACTTTCACACAACATAACTAAATAATCAAGCACTATTTTGCACACCTTGGGAAAATATCATTCATGAAACATTACAGTAGTCCCTTTGTAGAATACCAACGAGATTTAATGACATTTTCTCTGTAACCTATTTGAAGCTGCATTAATACAGCTAGCAATTGAAAATTGCAATGCACTTAATTCCGTCCTGGGTTATATACAGTATTCGCTAGTGATTTTAACTGCAAATGATGAAAGTCATTTCCAAATTCTCCTTTGGTTATACAGTACCCGATTCATCCAGATGAGCTCTTCCTCATACGAATCTCAATCATTAAAGTAGTGTATAGATTTCTTTTGTATTTCTTGTTTGTACTACAAGACGAACTGTTTTACTTCATCGTTTCACTTCCTTTGTGATCATAATGTGTGTGTGTGTGTGTGTGTGTGTGTGTGTGTGTGTGTGTGTGTGTATGTGTGTGTGTGTGGGAGAGAGAGAGAGAGATATTGCGTATCCTGGGGCTTATTTTTATATAAGTACCATAGATATGACATGGTCACCATTTTCAGTTACTGATATAGATTGTCAGTTTTTGTATCCTTCGGCGCTCTTGTCCAAGTTTGTTCTCTCATCGTAAGATGATTAGACTTGTGGATTTTGAACATTCGCCCATTTCGAATGTAAGCTGTAGAAAAATACCTCAATTTTTTAGCGTAGTCAGATATTAAGAAATTCCAGGGTATTTTCTCTGAACATATTCTTTTTTACCTAAAATGCATTTTAAAAGCTTCTGGGTAATCAAGTAAAATGAGCCCCACAATGTTAAAAATCGCAATGATGATTATAAGGTCAGGAACTGAATGAAAGTAAAGGAATTTTCTTTTAGAAGAAAAACATTCTTGCCTCCTGAATCACAAAATGGTTATTGTTGAAATTTTCGAGGAGGTTTTATTTTCATACAAAATCACTATTGCCTATTACTATATATCACAAATGCATTTTATGTAATGAAGGAGACCCTGTATGGTCACTGAATTGGGTAAAAAACTTGCGGTTAACATTTTTTGTAAACCTCTACCGTAAAGATTTGATGGACTTCGTACAGAAAAAAAAAAAAATTAATTCGATGCATGTGTGTTTCTTTGGAAGTGAGTCATTAATATTTTCTGAAATATTCAAATCTCTTCGTGAACTATTTTACTATGTTAAATTGGACAATCTTAAAGTATAAGCACACACACGCTGGGAGATAGTGTTAAATAACAGAAGACGTTTACTTTATAGTATACATTTGTTTACTTTTTCTTTTCGATGCACAAACCAAAATATTATCCATTACCACGTTTACTGGACTCCTCAAATCAGTTGTGAGTTTATAAGTATTATTTTGCTGAAATCATACTTGCCTATTCTTTGAGCACCCTGGAATCTCTTTAGACTCGTTTCCACCTTTTGCTTTCATAGAATAGGATTTATTTAAAAAAACTTTCCTTGTCATATCAGCACCCATAATGTAATAATTTCTATGAATTAAAAAACTGCGTGTGTCAGACACCCAATCTCGTTTCTTTAAAACCCCAACTCTTCAATTTCTTAACTGCTAGAAGAAAGAAACCAACCAATTTTCTCAGCCGACGAGTCTTTTCATATAGTTCTTTATTCCTCAGATTCATAGCTGAAAACATTATTAACTTTTTCTATATCTGTGATATTCGAATCCATGATTTCCACCTATCAGGTCCGTATCCACGATTATTTTTTATCATAAGTGTTTGCCTAAAGCTTATTATTTGGAATCAGGTCTTTCAAACTGAATTTCATGATTAGATCCGTTTCCATCACTTTTTTTCTGTTATCAATTTTCGAGGGGTATTTTTGGGCGGCTCTAAACTTTTCTTTTGCGCTTTACCTCTAAGTAATAATTAAAAGTTGTCTCACATTTCCTTATTACATTTCGCGTTTAATATGTGATAATTTTTCAAATGTTAAAATACGCTATAATATGAATGAAACTGGCTATTTTATTTCATTTATGAAATTATTTTAGACTTTTCAAGATTAAGGCACTTAACATTCTTGATATATGATACCCTAGAAACAGAGGTGTTCTGGTGTATGGGCTAGTTATAATTACCCTCTTTCAGTTGTTTTAATAATTTTCCTATATTATCTGTACCAAAATTTAGGATCCTTATATAGTTACCTTTCGTCTGTCGGCAATTATATAGCCATAGTTCTTAAATCTTAGTATGAGTATAGACTTGGAACCATGAATTTAAGTTTTTTTTTTTTCATCTTTTCTTTACATCTGCGTTTATTACTTTTATTTTGATGTTAAGGTGTGTATATATGCCAAGGCTACTTTTTTCTCAGTCTTTATTTATTTATTTTATTTTTTTTTTACATAATTTTGGTAATTATATTCCATTCCAGTTTAAAAGGCGAACTCATAGACTCTTATGTTTCTTACTTTACTTTAAGACGGTGCTTTTCTGGTCCTATACGGCAGAGGAACTCTACTCTCTACAGTACCTTCACAGTCATTCTATCATATGCATTTGAAGGCATTCGGCATTTCATATCGCATATTGCTCGTTCATTGTCAATTCCACACAATCAAAGAACTTAGAGAACAAGAAAGTCTTTAGTTTGCTTTTAAAAGTCTTAATATCTTCAGTCTATCGGATGTCAAGTAAGAGTGTAATGTAAAGTATCGGGGCTGGGTATTTAAGTGCTCTAGAACCTACAGTTCGAATAATTTGGAGCCATCTGTAACTATTCTCGTATCAACACAATTTGTTGGATGCACAATAAAAACAATTCTCTTAG
>NC_090728.1:105733404-105738404 GCF_036898095.1 Palaemon carinicauda
AGAAATCTGTCAGCAAGATGGTACCAAGAAATTTGACAACAGACCAAAAACTGACTTTCGTGAAAACGTTCATGTCAGTTTTGACATGTTTGTGTGCTAATCCAGAACAAATACCATACATCTCCCCTAAAAATCGGGCTCAACCCCACTCTTTTTCTTTCCCATTGCTTTTCCTGATTTACGTGGACCTGGACTAGATAACTTTAGCAGATCTCCACATTTGCCTTGACAACAAAGCTGTTATCATTATTCAATTCCGATCGTTTTCTATCACAACTGTTGTGTTCACTGAAAGGTGCTATGTTGTACCCGTAGATTATCTTGAGAAGGTTATTTAGTTTTAGTGTACACTTTGCAGTATTGAGATCGTCGTAGAAAGAAAGGAAACACCATGAACCAAATAATCCTTAAGTGTCTGCTTGATCAAATCCGCAGTAACCCAACACAAACATTTTGCCGTGTTTTAACTAATCACCATTATTATTATTATTATTATTATTATTATTATTATTATTATTATTATTATTATTATTATTATTATTATTATTATTATTATTATTTTCCTCTGCAGTGATACTGAGGACCCATATTCATTGTTATTTTCATCTTATGTCTACGTTCCTCTTACCGAGTTTCAGAAACTCATAAATTTCTCCCGACTCCGCCGTGCGATATGACTAGCCAGATGATGTTAGATGGTTTATGACTTATTAACTAAAGGAGAAACGGAAATAAATATACTGAAACGCGTCTGGGCTGCCAACTGATTCAGTCCTACGAGGTCTTAAAGAACGTGGACTCTTTATCCATGTCACGTTATAAGATTTTTCTCTGTTTATGGCTGTGTTATTAGCAGTTATTGTAGTTTTGGTCGTTATGTATTGGGACAGAGAGAGAGAGAGAGAGAGAGAGAGAGAGAGAGAGAGAGAGAGAGAGAGAGAGAGAGAGAGAGAGATAGAAATGTATAAAGCAACGCAACGATGAAACAGTAAAATGGACTGATTATCCTATTTAACAATGCCAGTTGCAGAAGACAATTCTGCCCTTTGCGAAAGGCTTATTTATTAAAGATTAACGTAATAACCACAAGCTTATTGTAGCAGATTTATGTATATCGTAAAGAAGAAATGCCAATTCTGTGTTGTCACGAAATCAAACTTAGGCTACAACTAATCTCATAACAACACTTATTATGGCCTTTTTGTTAGGTGGTAATGTACCATTTAGTAGGGACTTTAACTGTTATGCTCCAAGGACTTTCCATAAATTACAACAATGGCCTTGAGAGTGTTAGAAAATCTCGAATTCTAATGGTAAATTTAGTCACTGCAATTCTTTTTTTTTTTTTTTTTTTTTTTCAAAATCCAGTTTGCATTACCTAATGCCTTAGTTAGTGCTTTAAAATGGGTAAAAAAAAATCCAAATGGTTACCTTATGAAGTTTTTGATAAACCCTTGAGTTATGGGATTTTTGCTACTACTACTACTACTACTGCTACTACTACTACTACTACTAGTAGTAGTAGTAGTAGTAGTAGTAGTAGTAGTAGTAGTAGTAGTAGTAGTAGATAACGTATTTGAATCACGATTCGTGGGTCGGAAGTTGGAACCCTACCGCAGCTCGAAAAAGTTTTCACTAGCATTCACAACTTCACCGTCCCTGTGAGTTAGGGATGGGGGCTTTAGTAGAACCTATAGGTGTACCTGTAGTATTGAGTCATCAGCAGACATTGCCTAGCCCTTCATGGTCCTTTGGCGCTTATCATATGTAATACATCAATGGTGTAGGGCAATTCCCTGTTTGTACTTTTCCTTGCCTCTGCCTCTCATGAGCAACCTTGAAACCTTTACCGTTGTAGGAACATGATTCCAGTCTTTTATATGTGATAGTCAGATATTGCACCTCTGTTAACCGTTTAGCTCAGAGCCTATATAGCCCGGCGTATCAGTAAGTATCATGATGTTGGTCTTTAGAAACGCTAGCAATTGAATACTCACGCTAGGGTCGAAAACGTGTCATTCTATGTAATGAATGTGCAAGTAGCGTGATATGTCATTTTGTTAAAAGAATGATTTCCCAACTCAGAATGACTGTCTAAGTCAGTGATTTGTGAGCTGCCAGGGAGGAAGTACGGCGAATATTTTCCCGGGAAGGAAGCATTGGCGACTACAATTAATTTTGCTTTTATAACCTGAAGTCCAATTATCGGTGACAGGGGAATCCATTTTCGTGATAAAGATCTTATTTATGTGTATGATTAAGTAATTACACGTCACAATTTGCATAATTACTGACAGTCCAATCATGGAAATGGTTAGGATCACAATTATATTTAATACATGTGTGAATTGCGCATGCGTATTACATTATTATTTTGCATTTAGGTATGAAAATATAGGTAGATGCCTCTGTACAGGTGGATGCCTCTGTAGAGGTAGATCGATAGCTAAATATATATGAAAACCTTCATCTCATATTTCATGTAAAGGGGTTTCATCAGGATAAGCCACATTAATATTTAAGCTAAAGGTATTCAATATGCTATTTTCGAGCTGAGGTTATTTTGATGACCATAATAATGTACAAATAAAGCTTGAGAGCAAAGATAACAAGAAGTCTTGGGAGACGAAATAGCAAGGCCCTTTTCCCGAAAAATGTCTACTAATAACATTCCCATCCAAATATCTGGATGCAAATGTTGTACTGCTCTTTGACTTTTTAGAAATAACTGGTATAAGAAAATAACAGTTTATCCTTTTATGAGAAAGTCATTTGACATTTTAAAGTTATTTTTATAGTAGTGGTGAAAATCACAATTATATGTGATATGTAAAATAAATAAAAGAAATAAATTCATTGCTATGCCCATCACATTTGACTGTATGTGTATTTGTATGTATGTAGGTTAGAGGAAGCTACCATGTTACTAAAGTGGTTCCCGTGTCTCAGTCAAAGAACTGAATGAAGTCCATCAAAGAAAAAGCTATCCGTATTAGTGAGAGATGGAACCTTGCTTCCAGATCTTCCTTTTCCCTGTTCACGATAAAATTAAGGGAACAAGAGAAAGATTTTTCAGGTTATAGTGGATTATTCTTAAAAGAGTTTATTGTGTTAATTATTTTAAAAAGGTTTTAGGATTTGTAGCAATCTCTTATTTGGAAATGAATAGCATACAGACAAATATATATATATATATATATATATATATATATATATATATATATATATATATATATATATATATATATATATAAGTACATTGTTGTGGGATTATAACGATGAGATGAAAAGAAATGGTTCTTTTAATAGCTGTATAAATTTTTATTTAGGAGATGACCTTGATAATGTCTGATGTGAATTATACTAAAACCTAGCTTTTCTTTGTTCACATAGAATCTTTAATAATGAGTAATTTTTCTTTATTAACCATACAGTATTTTGGCGTTGACGTACAATTCTTTACCGAAGTCTCCTATTTCCAAAACCTAGGCAATCCATCTAAAAAATTTGCTATGCCTTCCCTTTTCGTCGCCAATGCATTTACATCATGTGTCCAATTTTTTCCTGTTTCCTTCATATTTCTTTAACTAAATTTTCTTCACGCACCGGGTCCATTTTTCTCCTGCCTAAGCAGTTTTACTACTTCCCCATCTCTTTCCCTATTTCTCACACTGACAGTTTCATTTACTCCTCTCATACTTCTAAGACAATTCGCTTCAACAGATCCCTTCTTTAAATTTCAGAATAAGTGCAATAACAATGTGTCTCCCTTTATAGCTTCATAAGCCCCACTTCTATTCTATTTCTTTCCTCTTGCTAAGCTTCTGCTCACAATCTGAGACATTTTATTCTGTGGCTCATACTCCTTCAGTTGCTTCATGCAGTGCACGTGTCATTTATTATTATTTAGCGTGTAAATAATATCTTTTCCATATGCTTAATAATTATTTCATTTAACGTCTAGCTATTATACTAAATTTTGCAATATCATTTTTATTTTTACCACATTTATTTAAAATTGTTTTTTGCAAGTACTTTCCTTCCGAAACATCTCCATCTTTGTGTGTCGAATATCAACTCGTACTGTTTAACAAACTGCTAACTTTTCATCTTGACTTCTTATGGTCCCCCAGATATCTTCAATTACCATTTTCATCCTTTACATGGATGTAGTTAAAATATTGAAATCATCAATACAATACGTATACTTTTAATATACTAATACAATATATTGAAGCATGATTGTCTCCCATGGGCACGATATATAATGACAATACAGATAATAGATGACAAAAAAGAAAAATAACAGAATGTGATCTATATATCAAAAGCAAAGCAGAGGAAGTAGGGGAAGACTTAGGATTAACTAGGTAAGGAAATTTGCTGGTATAGATTAGCATAGAAAAACCGTGAACATACTGTAACGGAAGGATATGTCTGAGACTTTGTCCTCCAGCAGTGGACTAGTAAGAGTTGATGGTGATGATATATATATATATATATATATATATAATATATATATATATATATATATAGATATATATATATATTTATATATATATATATATATATATATATATATTCATGAATGTCAACACATGAGTGAATGTTTAAGCATGACCATTTTACTTCGGTATTACAACTGTGTTTAGGTTATAATTGAATTAGATGTTTTTAATGACTATTATGACTATGTACAATATGACGAAAAAAATATCGTTTTTACTAACAATATTATTCTTGTTTAATCGCAGATTCCGAAGTCGTAATTTTTGTCAGTGTTCGCCTTTTCTTTAATAATGGTGTGTTCTCTCTCTCTCTCTCCCTCTCTCTCTCTCTCTCTCTCTCTCTCTCTCTCTCTCTCTCTCTCATGAGTTTATTAGAGAGTAAGTGCTTGCACCGAAGCGCTACCTCTCCCACCTTGATTGCATGCCAATATGCATTTTACCGTAAGCGACACAGGCTATCATCCTGCTTTTAGGGGACTGCGGTTTCTGGTT
>NC_090728.1:105743404-105763404 GCF_036898095.1 Palaemon carinicauda
TAAAGGTTAAACCAGGATTTTCCTTCAATTTTTACCTATTAGGAAGAGTTAAGAAACAAAATGGCATTCAACCAATTATTATAATGTAAACCTCGACATTTAGTACGATTTATCAAGTGTCATTTGCCAGTTTTTGGCATTTGGAAGAAACATAAAACGAAGCAAAACTTTCTCTGACATTTAGATCCCTAACTTACCATGTTAGGCTAATCACTTAGAAATAAGAGCTACTGTAGTGGTTGTGCGGGATACTTCCAGAACACTGTTTCTATACAGTACAGGGTGCCAATGACTTGAAATTTAGTATATTATATCGAAAGGCAGAGGAATGGCTGATGGGATGGTGGGCTATGAACCACTTGATAGAAAGGAAGACTTACTAAATGGCTAATAAATCATCTTTTTGGTGGCCAGAGGGAACCTCGTATGCAAACTCTGTCATTTTGTTAAGATACAAACTACTTTTAGAGTTGATGGTGCAAAGAGAATAATTTTGTCTTGATAAGAAATAATTAGGTAGGATACAAACACACTTGGCCCAAGGTTACAGCATCTTCAGGCCGATTGTGAAAATTTCTGCTTAAATCATAGGTAACATCTTATTTCAATACAGGAAGCACTAGATAGATGGAAAAGAGGTATTGGAGAGGGTCTTATCAACCAGATGGCGTTTGCGTTTAGGATACAATTGAATGGCATATTTTATTTTTAAGGAATTTTAATGTTTTGCTGATAAACTTTCAATAAATTTGATAAACAAAATGCTGCTGCAAAAGTTTCTTGTACTTGTCTCAGTCACTAATTAGCAGTTAAAGTAAATACGTAAATATGGCCTTTGTATTATTTTCTTTCTGAATCCAAACCAACTCCTTTAGGAGCAGTAGCATGCTATTGGGAAAATGTATATGTATGAAAAGGACCGTAATATATACATTGAACAGCCAAGTAGACTATCAAAGTAATCGCCCTCCAGCGTTCTCACAAATTGACCTACAGAGTTCACGTGTAGAATGCTCGAGAAGTTGAGAACCATTAATCGTTGCCTGGAATATACAGTGCTTTTTATAGCAAAGATATAACTGGCATTATTCAACAGAGGCCTTTATTGATCTCTAGCTACGTCTAGCCATGTATCAACTTAACCTTCTTTAATAGGCCGGGAAACTCATCTATATTTTTCCGTGTAGAATTAATGTTATTTCTTATGTAGAATTTTTCATCTGTGATTATTCTCAAAAATTGCCTTTTAATACCAGACTCCTTGATTGCTTACGGGTTCTCTAGTTGAGGTAAGGGAAAATATACGTTATATCCAAGGGAAAACTTTATTTTGATTCCAGCGGGTGTTGCATTGCTCTTTAAATTTGAAGTATTTGTATGTATGTTATGAAACACTTACATGCAATTCACCCTTTGGATATAACTTATTCCCAAGGTAGGGTAAATTCAACATTCAACATTAGTATGAATTTTTGGCTTATTTTAAAAGTAGTAACATCACGGTCATAAATAGCAATGTGCTGCAAATTTAACAATCAGCAATGGTGCCGGCGATGGGTTGATTTCAATTTTTAGAATAGAGACATGAATTTTAAGGGAATTTGTACAGCACAAGTGAGAACAACCCGCACATATCTGGATAGCCGATTTGATAAGTCATTTTATTTTACTCCGTATCAAGATCCAAAGGCATTTATTCGGATTTTGTCCTGAGTAAACACACTTTTCATATATGATTTACTTTTGCGTATAAGTTATTCCCAAGATAGGCTGGATTTGATATTAAGAAATATTTATAGCTTAATATTTTTGAAAGTATAAAGGTCACCTGTGTTACTGACGAATCATATATATGACGTATGTATGGTAGAACTGGGACTTCCGCCGATGAGGGCATTAATAAAATCGAGGCAAATGAAATTCTTTAAAAAGATGTGGTTTGAAAGGAATAATATGGATGATGACCCTTTAATTCATGCCATGCGAATAGTGATGAACTATAATGACTCTGTTTCGAGGTATATACGAAACCTTATCTCTAATAATACTGATGATATTGAGGAAGGTAAATGTGAACTGCAATTAAGGGTCAGAAACTCAAAATTCCAATAGGATTGTATTCTATAAAAGTGTTAACCCAGAATTAGTCGTCCCTGACATTTATACAAACCAATTAAGACTTAATGAGATAGAACGTGTATCATGAACAAGAATGCGGTTAAGTGATCATTCATTGGCAGTTGAGACAGGTTGGTGGAACAGAAGAGGTAGAGGCCGTCTGCCAATGGATGAGAGGTTGTGTTCATGCGATGGAGTCCAAACAGAGACTCTTGACATTGAAAATTGTCCACTTTCGTTACAGATCAGGCAGACGTATAACGTTACCACAGCTTTAGACTTGCTAGTAACCAGAACTGATTATGATGTAGTATGTAAAATTGTACATGACTTTGTATTGAATGTAACATTATTATAATGTGTAAAATTGTAATTACAGGAACTTGTTGATAGCGTTTAGTTAAATTGGTTTTGTTTTTAGTTTTAGAACAATATATTTGTAGTTGAAATTCCTTTACTTTGTATAAGAGATTGTACAAAATCTATTGTATTTAATTTTGTAATTTGGACCAAATATTCTTTTGTAAAATTCAGATTATTGTATATATATATATATATATATATATATATATATATATATATATATATATATATATGTATGTATATATATATACACCATGTTTATACATACACATATGTCCTAATTCATGTATGTAGATGTGTCTTGTATGTCAAGGTAAATGAACTCTTTAATCCTGAGTATTCCACAAAAACTTATGTCCCAGCATGTTAATGTACAAGATTGCATTATGGTAGCGAAGGGAGTTTAGTTGCCTTTGGGCGCTCGAGTTGAAAAGTCCCTCACCTGAAATGGTAGTTGTGTACGGTGTATTTACGAACGAACCTTTTGTAATAAATGAAAAAAACTCATATTCCGATGTCTCATTGTCCGTCTACATGGGTCATATTGGTGTCAGGTGTAAAAAAAATACATCTGTTTGTGTATGCTGTGAGTGAAGTTGTTCTTTGAACCGGTGAAATAAAAGTTCAAGATACCTTAATTTTAATACACAAGGACTAACATAGCAGACGCTGCTGCTGCAGGAGATGAGTACGAAGGAGCAGTGGGATATAGAGTTACCGATGAAGAATATAGACAGGAAATTAGAATGCTAGAATTGAAAAATAATTTAGATAACTTACAACAGTTAATGAACAGATTGTTGGTGGAATGAGAACAGGAGCGGCGCGCCACCACAACATATCCGACGTACATGGACAAAGTTCAAACGCACACAAGTGAAAGTACACATGCACAGCCGAGTGAAGATACGCAAATCATAGTTCGAAAGTTGCCAGAACTCCAGGCAAGTGTTAGGCCTTTTGATGATCAACGGCCTAACGAAGGGTTTCAAAGGATTGAAATGTTTTTGAGAGACTTTGAAGTAGCCACATATGGGTGATCGAAAAGAGAAAAAGCTATTCAAATAATTAGATTGCTGAAAGATGCTCTGGCAATGGAGGTAATGTGCTGGCCGTAAGACAGTTTAAGAAGTTATACTGAAATAAAACGATGTTTAATTGTGAAGTATGCCTTGCCTTATGCGAGAAAGAGAGACCTAAAAGAAAATTACAAACCCGAAATACCGGAAGGTGAATCCGTTCTTAGTTTTGCAACTCGCATTTTTCGGGATTGCGATTTGTTTGCTACCCGGAGTGCCAATCTTCCAAAAGGTGATAAAAAAGCAATTGCCCGTAAACATATTCGCAGATTAGTAAATCCGTATTTATGCGGTTGTTTGTTCGATGACAATCGCTCGTTAGCAGACGAAGTGAGTGCGATACAAAACATTTTAGACAGTTTGCCAGAAGAGAAAATGACTGGGAATAACTAGCCCGATTCCGAGAAGTTGGCAGCTATGAGAGGCACTCGACCCCCGAAGAGAGGTAGAAGAGAATGCAGTCAGCAATGCTAGCAATGTGGGGGAGAGGGGTACCAACGAGTGGAGTGCCCCACCCAAGGATCCCCCCGCTGTTACACTTGTCAGGCCTACGGTCATCTGTCTCGAGAGTGCTCAGCAAAAAACGCCGAGGGCAGGTGGGCTGTGGCACACACACACCTCCCCCTGCCCAACATAAGAGGAAAAGGAAACAGGGGAAAGGGGAGACGAGGGAGTTCAATCCCCCCCTTCCCCCGCATTACATCACAAGCAGTAGCCGAGTAAGCAGTGACGACAAACGTGGTGACAGAGCAGGCACTGGGACCTCAATCGGTAACACCGACCTCACCCATGCAGCACTAGGGAGCAGCAGCATTGCACCTGAGGTTATTGGCCCGTGCTCCATATCTCGTAATGGCCGTCTAGGAATGTTAGCAGTGAGGATAGTCCTACCAGATAAATCCATTCGAGCGCTGATCGACACAGGAGCCAGTGTTTCACTGATTAAAAAAAAGATTCTCATCAAACCCACTACAGTCGGCGACGTCCATCATTCTTGACACGCAGGAGGAAATAAACTACACATAAACCATACAACAATCGTCAAATTTAAGGTGGGGTCTGTGAAGTTCACACATGATTTTTTTGTCTTGCCCACCTTGGGAATTCCAGGAATCGAGGCTATTCTAGGAATTGATTTTATCTCTGATAATTAAATTTGCATTTTTGGGAGAAAAGATACAATAACAGTAAAAGCATGAGGGTACATTTTGCTGATAGAAAGCCATGAGAGAATAAGTGTGTTTGTGGGCTTGGAGAGACATGTAACTAAAGTAACAGCCGTACCTGAGAGAGGAGAAGTTTTGTCTCCCCAGACCTTTGCGAGCATATCAGAGACCCCGTGTCGCTCTCTTGCGGAAGGAACCATGGTCGTTTTTAAACCCCATGACGATTGGGCCCATATGATATTAGAGGGCTTGACAGAAATAAAAGAGAACAGAGCTGATATAACGAAAGTAAATTTGTCAAATAAAAGAGTTGTTTAGGAAGTGATTCTGTGTGTTAATTAGAGTTATGTGAAATTACTTATAATGGGATGTTGGGAGCCACAACTCAAGCCCGCACAGACGAACGCATTCAGAATTTAATTATGCAAGCGCGAAAACTATGTCCGTCAGAATATCAGCCTGTAGTTAGTGATAATATCAATAATTATTTCGATGTAATTGCAATTGGAGATGAGCCACCCAGAAGGATTGATCGATGTCCCTTTAGCATTGAAAATGGGCAAGCGGAGCCGATCAGGTCAAGGCCTTGTAAGATACCCATTGATTTCCAGGGAGAGATAGAAAGGGAAATTAATAAATTAAGGGAACAAGGGGCAATCGAGGAGAGCGAATTCCCCTGGGCTTTTCCAATTGTAGCTGTTAGGTAAAAAGGATGGTTAGGTAAGATTGTGTTGATTATAGGAAGTTGAATGCAGTCACTAAGGCTAATGCATTTCCGTTGCCCTCGATAGAAGATTTACTTCTTAAAGTACGGGATTGTAAATATTTTACAACTGTTGATTTAAAATCTGGATACTATCAAATGCCCATTCAGGAAGACAGTAAATGTAAAACGACATTATAGCTAACGATCAACTATTTCAGTTTAATTTTCTTCCTTTCGGTGTTAAAAATGCTCCAAGTCATTTCTCTAGAGTAATGATGGCGGTTTTATCACCCTTAATTGGCCATAATGTTCTTGTTTATTTAGATGATATCATAATTACAGGGAAAACGGCCGAAGAACATAATAATAATATTTGTAAAGTTTTAGAAGCATTGCCACGTAATGGTATGAAAATAGATTTGTCAAAGTGCAAGTATTTCTGTAAACAGGTCGAATTTTCAAGTCACATAATAACCCCAGAAGGTATCCAGCCCTGCCCCAGTAAAGTAGCGGCTATTGGACATTTCCCCAGGCCACGTAACTCTAAGGAAGTAGCTGGGTTCCTAGGTATTGCTGGGTATTATAGTAAATTCATGAGAGGTTTTGGAGAGATAGAGAGACCCTTAGATGCTTTAAAGAAACAAAAAGTAATAAATTGGGGAGGGGAGGAAGAAAGAGCCTTTAACCAGTTGAAAGCTGCCTTAAATAGTACTGAATTACTCGCATATCCTAGATTTGATCGCCCGTTTTTAGTGACAACAGATGCGAGTAGCGTAGTTATTGGTGACATAGTTTCTTAATGAGATGATAAAGGCAGAGAGCGACCCATTTGTTTTGCTTAACGGGCGTTAAAAGGGGCAGAAAAGAATTATAGTACATTCGATCGAGAGGCTTTGGCTATTCTTTGGGTTCCAGAGAGGTATCGGTTCTTTTTATTAGGTCAGTCGATTGAGTTGCAAAGTGATCATCGCCCTTTACGTGGTTTGTATCATAAATATGATTTGACCTTTCATCAAGCGAGATGGATTGAAAGATTGTTAGAGTTTAATATAAAGGGTTTTCACCACATAGAAGGTAAAGCTAACAAGGTAGCTGATGCTCTCTCTAAAGGTGCAGTAATAGGAGTAACAACTAGGGCACAAAAGAGGAATGAAGAATGTAACCACAATATTGAAGACTCCCATCAAAATAGAGAAAATAGAGAACAGTGTGTAAATTCTCCCGAGGCACAAAAGGAATACGGTAATGGAGAGAGAGAGAGGGAGAGTGTTGCAGATATGATGAGAGAGAGAGAGAGGAGACTCGGGAGAGAGAGAGAGGAGAGAGGAGCGATGAAGATGAATATATGTGGGTGACTGAGGACATGACCAGGGGTGTCCAGAATGAATGCCCTGATGATGCAGGTTTGATTGACTTGAGAGGTTGGAACATAAAAGAAGTCCGAGAGGGACAGAAAAAAGAGGAATGGATGAAAAAAGTGCGAGCATTGATTAAAGGGGAATTGGAGAGTTATCCGTAACTTCTGAATGTGCCTTGTGAGAATTTTTTTATTGAAAATGATATCTTATATTGTGCTTGCGAGAAGAGGGGAGGGGAATTTTGTGCACAGATAGTTCTTCCTCCCTCTTTAATTAATCAAGCCATCCTCATTGTACATGCAAGTCTGTATGCAGGGCATTTAGGGATTATTAGAACATTAAGGAAAGCACGTGAATCCATCTTTTGGTTAGGAATGATAAAATCTATTGAGAATTACATAAAAGGTTATTACGCTTATAACCGTTTCAAAGAACATAAAAACACTGTACTGGAAGCCAAAAAGTGGCCTGTGATTACTATTAAATTTTATAGTGCATATGGATGTAGTAGGACTATTTCCAACTGGGTTAACACAACATAAGTATATATGTGTATTTGTGGATGCATTTACTCGGTACACTCATACTTACACAATGTTGGATAAATCGGCAAATTCATCAGCCCAAGCGCTGTGCTCTTTCATTACTAGGTTTGGTTGCCCGAAAATTTTGATAAGTGATAAGGTGGTGAAATCGGTCACGGACTTAATGAAAATTGAACAATTCTCAGTGACCGCATATAGGCCTTCAACAAATGGTTTAGTGGCATCGCATAATAGGGAAGTAGTGCGAATTTTACGTTACTTAGTGGCTGATAATCCCCTTCATTGACACGCCATGCTTCCTACCACTGAGCTAGCTTTGAACATTGCATATAATGCTTCGCTCAGGGACACGCCTTTCCTTTTAGTGTATGGACAGGATCCTGTGTAACCATATACCGTACTCATTAATTCGCAACAATTGCCAAATTATTCAACTGAGCAATACCGTACATATTTATTAAATCTATTGAGGAGAGTAATGAAAACCACTGAAAGTTTTCTAAAAAGACCTAATGAAAATCACAGCTCAAAGTATGATGCTTTGTTCAAAACCACACCGGTAAAAGTATTTGTCGGCGATCGTGTGTATTTGAAAGATTACAACCTAGGAAACACAAACTAGAGCCAGCGTATTTGGGTCCGTAGCCAGTAAAGATGGTTAAATCTAACACAGTTGTGTTACAAAGCATTATAAAATGGGGCAGTGTCTGAACATCATCAGGCACACATACATGTGGTGCCTGAAGAGGTAGTTTTCAAAAGTGTTCCTCCTTACCCCCTGCATACGTGACATTCTTTGTGTTGATGAGTAGAAATTTTTTTTTTTCCTTTGCTGTTGTTGTTTGAACAGACCTCATTTTTTCTTTTGACGTGTTTTAAATAAACTTGATGTTAACAATGTGTTCTTATGTTGATGCTTAATGTATATGTAAAATGTTGTGGTGATTTTGCTGAGTGTGGAAATATGTATAACATTGCTGAGTGAACCTAAAAACAATCAAGGCTGGACTTTAATCCCGCAGCCACTTGCCATTCGGGAACCGCCCCGGCCCCAGCAACAAGGATATCATATAATACATGAATAATACAGCATCCGCCTGAGGGTGATATCCGCCAGGCTGATGCTGTATTATTCTTGTATTATATGATTCCTTGTTGCTGGGGCCAGGGCGGTTCCCGAATGGCAAGTGGCTGCGGGTTTAAAGTCCAGCCTTGAGGATAGGCAGTGTTAGAGAATGTGTAGATGTGAATACCTTATACTTAATGTTATAAGAGAGGGGCGGGAAGATGAATTATTTTCTCGGGAAAACGGCTAGTGGCCACCGGTTGATAATTACAAGTGCAATTGTTGTAGTGATTTAAATAAATGGCGAAACGGTGGTGGTGAGTTGTGTTGCGAAATTGTGCCGTAAACCCGGACAAGTAAAATCGAAGGATGAAGGAATATCTATTCCTACCCCTGTCCCGCCCAAAAAGCCCATATTGCCCGCATCCGTAAAACGGATGTTATGATTAATTTTCACTTTGGGTATTCTATATTTTAGTTGCAGATGTCTTAAGAAGAAATGAGTGGAATTATTTATATTGTATTGTGTAAATTTTTTAAAACAATATATATATATATATATATATATATATATATATATATATATATATATACATATATATATGTATATATATATATATGTGTGTGTGTGTGTGTATATATATATATGTATATATACATATATAATTATATATATATATATATATATATATATATATATATATATATATATATATATATATATATATATATATTTCATGTTGCATTTCTGTTTAGTACGTGCCATGCGTATTCCGGGTCAGAGTGTCCTCCATATATCATAGACTAGTGAGGTCGAGTGCTCACCTCCTCCCGGAGTGAGGAGCTTGGGAGGGTTGTGAGTAATGTCTTAATTCATGTATGTAGATGTGTCTTGTACGTTAAGGTAAATGAACTCTTTAATCCTGAGTATTCCACAAAAACTTATGTCCCGGCATGTTAATGTACAAGATTGCATTTTGGTAGCGAAGGGAGTTTAGTTGCCTTTGGGCGCTCGAGTTGACAAGTCCCTCACCTGAGATGGTAGTTATGTACGTTGTATTTACGAACGAACCTTTTGTAATAAATGAAGGAAACCCATATTCCGACGTCTCATTATCCGTCTACATGGGTCATATATGTATACATAAACATGTGTGTTTGTTTGCAATATACAGTAGTGAGATGATGAAATATTATAATTTATAAAAGCCTTTACAATCAACTAATTAGTTAATACACCAAAAGATATCCCCTAAGGCATTGGGCACAACTGGCCGTACTACCAGCTACGGGCAAAACTTGTGTGAAATCGTGGGTGTGACGCAAGTCTTGGACCTTGTAGGCTGCCGTATACCAGCCGCAGAATCTTCAGTTGCTGCACTAAAATATTATGCGGCAGTCAAGAAAATTTGTAGTCGCAGACAAGACGCACGTCTGACGCAAGTTAGCTGTGCGTGTGGCTTACGTGCAACTTACTTGCCGTAGGATTTTCTGTAGCATGATCTCCGCACATTGGTCGTGCATGTAAGTTGCGTGTAACTTGCATCACAAGTACAAGCCACGCACGTTTGTCGTACGGAATTAAAAGAAGTACGTGGTCCGTACGTGCACCGTACGATGCAATTGCGGCAAAAGTAGGTGTGTAGTTTAATGACCGGACGACGTTAGTACTAATGCACGATATTTACATGATTTTTCAGGATGTATATTCTGCTGCAGCAAGTACATCATCATTCTGATGTACATCCCTTTGCCAAATAGGTAGTCTCTCTCTCTCTCTCTCTCTCTCTCTCTCTCTCTCTCTCTCTCTCTCTCTCTCTCTCTCAGTATTCTTATATATATATATATATATATATATATATATATATATATATATATATATATATATATATATATATATATATATATATATTTCATGTTGCAATCCTGTTTAGTACATGCCATGCGTATTCCAGGTCCGAGTGTCCTCCATATATCATAGACTAGTGAGGTCGAGTGCGCACCTCCTCCCAGAGTGAGGAGCTTGGGAGGGTTGTGAGTAATGTCTTAATTCATGTATGTAGATGTGTCTTGTATGTCAAGGTAAATGAACTCTTTAATCCTGAGTATTCCACAGAAACCTATGTCTTGGCATGTTATGGTACAAGATTGCATTTTGGTAGCGAAGGGAGTTTAGTTGCCTTTGGGCGCTCGAGTTGACAAGTCCCTCACCTGAGAGGGTAGATGTGTACGGTGTATTTACGAACGAACCTTTTGTAATAAATGAAGGAAACCCATATTCCGACGTCTCATTATCCGGCAATTGCGGCAAAAGTAGGTGTGTATTACAATGACCGGACGACGTTAGTACGAATGCACGATATTTACTTGATTTTTCAGGATGTATATTCTGCTGCAGTAAGTACATCATCATCCTGATGTACATCCCTTTGCCAAGTAGGTAGTCTCTCTCTCTCTCTCTCTCTCTCTCTCTCTCTCTCTCTCTCTCTCTCTCTCTCTCTCAGTATTCTTTATTACTATCTCTCCAGATCCCCAATTTTGTACAAAGACGGTAATCAGCTTTCTTGTCCGTGATTATTTGAGTATATGTATATATATATATATATATATATATATATATATATATATATATATATATATATATATATATATATATATATATATATATATATATATATATATAATGGATATCCACGCTGTAGAACTTGCAACCCTTGAGTGTGGAGCGCGGGCATAGCACGGTGGTATTTATATACCCCCCCCCCGGGGGGGGGGGGACGCTTAACATACTTAGTACTCTTCCCGCATGTGCCGTACGCCATAATTTTCCCACGCATTCATCTCACGACACTTGCGAACCGTGCGGGCCCCGTGCGTCACACGTACTTAACCCGTACTGAACACTCAACACACTCACCTCCAATTACATCACAGGAGTTCATGGCTACAACTGAAAAATTCCCAGACACGTACGGCTAAAAAATTCGTATGGGGAGTTGTGCCCAAGACCTTACTTGTAGATAAACATGAAAATGTGTAAGTAGCATGTAGAACGGTATATATATATATATATATATATATATATATATATATATATATATATATATATATATATATATATATATATATATATATATATATATACAGTACACGTATATATACGTGTGTATATATATATATATATATATATATATATATATATATATATATATATATATATATATATATACAGTACACGTATATATATGTATATATATATATATATATATATATATATATATATATATATATATATATATATTTATTTATTTATATATATATATATATTTATATATATATATATACATATATATATACATATATATATATGTATATGTATATATATAAGGGATGAAGAGGACAGCAAGAACACTTCGGATCATCTTACATATTTATTCTACACCAACGTTTCGGGAATCCATTCCCATCATCAGGGCTACATAAAACACGAAATTTTATTTACATTAGTAATTAATGATACATTTTTTGCTTAAAATTGCTTTGGTATCAAAAAACAAAATATTAAAAAACGGTTAAAAGAATAAAAATACAGAAACCAGACGGTATATAAAAACATGTGGCTAACTGAGGTCTTTTACAATTATTATAATAAAAACACCTGTGATCAAAATGGAATGTCAAAAACAAAAATATACATAATATAAATGAATGGTTGAACTTACTGTCAAGAGATGTGGCTGAAAACTATAATAATATTTGAGAAATTTCTTAAAGAAAAGGCTTTAACTACGAACAAAACAAAATAGATCAAAGGAATGGAAGTTGATGGCAGTTAGGCAATATGTAATGGTGTGGAGGTGGTTTGGTTATTTAAGGAAGGAGACAGTTTCTTGATGAAAAGAGATTCCAAGAGAAGGAGCGAAAGGCAATCGGATGTTTGGGAAAGAATTTCGAAATGGTTGTATTGTATATGAGTTTTACATGAGTTTGAATGATTTCTTATTGAGGAAAATTCTTGGGATTTTAATATGGAACCAGTTCGATGACTGACACCCCTGTGGGAATCGATGCAGACCTTCAGTAATCGTCGGGTAGACCCGATATAGTTTCCAAAATTACATTTTGGACAAGTATACTTGTAAACAACGATGGACCGCATCAACTCCGGGAGGGTGTCTTTGAACCTAAAATGTTTCCCAATACTTAAAGGATTTTTTAATATAAACTTAAAATTGACATATGGATACAGATTGCTGAGGGCTGTGGTGAGCTCGTTTCTGAAAAGAGAATTCTTTTTGATACCAAAGCAATTTTAAGCAAAAAATGTATCATTGATTTCTAATGTAAATAAAATTTTGTGTTTTATGTAGCCCTGATGATGGGAATGGATTCCCGAAACGTTGGTGTAGAATAAGTATGTAAGATGATCTGAAGTCTTCTTGCTGTCCTCTTCATCCTTAAACTTAAGCTTGCCAGAAGCGAAAATCTTACTAGATATATATATATATATATATATATATATATATATATATATATATATATATATATATATATATACATAAATACATAAACACATATATATGTATACGTCGTGTCTGTATATATATATATATATATATATATATATATATATATATATATATATATATATATATATATATATACACGTATATATGTATACATGTCTGTGTATATATATATATATATATATATATATATATATATATATATATATATACATATATATATACACACGTATATATGTATACATGTCTGTATATATATATATATATATATATATATATATATATATATATATATATATATATATATATATATATAGACACACACACAGAAATTCAGATATCACAATATCAGATGTCCAATGCACTTTTTAAAACTCGTATGAATTTCAATAGAAGTAGAAATTACGGATTATTTGAATCTGTTTCTAATGGTGGGGTATTGTACAATTACGCTCGTAATAATTCGTGAAATCAATCTAGAAATGGACAATAAAGAAAATGTCCCATGAAAATATCAGCGTCCAGGTTTTCTATTGCAATTTATGGTTCACCACAAAGCTTTAATCCCAACACCCTAAAAAAATCAGTGCGTCCGGACAGATCATTTATTAAAGTCTGTATGGGGGACCAAATATTTTTCCAATCACTATTAAAACTTCGCTAATAATACCCTAGGGTAGTTAGGATTCTCTCTGGAATTATTTCTATCTATAGTGATGGATTTTCCATTCACTTTTCCGTCGTTTATTTTAGGCCGCAAAAAAAAAATTGTTGGATATATGTACTCATAACTACTGCTTTCTGTTTCTATGTTCCTTCTACTGCTGCCAAAAAAGGTAAAAGATGAAAAGGTAGAATTCAACTTGCTCCCTTTATATTTCTATAAAAACTGGAAGTTATTTTAAATGTACTCAGCTTGATAGGAAATTACAAAAAATCTATGAAAATATCCGTTTTCCAGTAAAATATTCACTCACAGAAGAAAAACTGTCTGGAAGGAGATGGGTGATTTTTTAAGGATTTCTATGAAAATGAACTGGATGAAATGTATAGCCCAAATATCCTCAGCGCACAATATCCCTGGGAATGCGAAGTATTTTGATGTGTGAAATTCATCATTGTGCCGCTCTGATATAAGGTTCATTTGCATTTCCCATCTTTTATATGCCGCTTGAAAGGAGATCCGATTTTTTTCCTTTTCACTTT
The DNA here is from genome assembly GCF_036898095.1 of Palaemon carinicauda. Taxonomy (NCBI): domain Eukaryota; kingdom Metazoa; phylum Arthropoda; class Malacostraca; order Decapoda; family Palaemonidae; genus Palaemon; species Palaemon carinicauda. The sequence goes on from NC_090728.1 coordinate 105,757,538, forward strand.
TTGAAGGGAGGGGGGAGACTGGGTTAGGCAGAGAAAGCGCTATTAGTTCATGTTGGAAATGAAGTACGATTTTGCATTACGCTTCAGGCTTTGAAGAGATAAAAATATTTTCCGTCTGTGCTCACTGCGGGTATACATACACACAAAACGAATATAAACCTGCAAAAGGTATAAGTGTAAACAAAATTATTTTCAGTAACAGTTTCCCAGAATAGGAAAATCTCTTGCAAGGGAGTTTCCTCCGAAAGTTTATAACAGACTTCTTTTTCATAAAGAGCTCAAGAATGTTTTAAATTATGGAAAGATGAGAAGTTATAGAATATACAATTTATGAAAACTATAATGACCATCAATATCACTAACGTTTGTAATGTACGTACAGGTCTACTAAAACTACCAATATCCAGATGCTTAAAACCAGCGCGGTCTAAAGAGTGTGAAAAATCCTAATATCAGCTAGAATCTATCACCCAGATCCGAGAAATGCTAGGCCAAGCTACCAATATCTGAAACGGCACATATAAAGGAAATACCTGGGAATACGGAACATGTTTGCAATAGGTAGTGACCAAGGTTAATATAGGTACTGAAACGAGATCTTTACTAGTAGTTATTTGACAATTAGAAGCACAGGACGACTAACTTTATATGGACACCGAAATTATATATTCAACCTTGAATTAGTTTTAATTTGGGATTTTGAGGTGTGTTTTCTGAGTGTAACAGCTACCCTACGTAAAAAAAAAAAAAAAAATTACAGTATTATGAGGCTTAGAACAATAGGGTTGTCAGGTAGATAAAACAGCGTGTTTACTTTTAATTCTCATAAGCTACTGAGAGCAGGTGACCTAGATCTTTTTTCATAACTATATCAACCTGAAAAGCAGGGATTTAATTATAAGATTTTGGTCATGAGATTCGAAAGAAAAGAATGTACAAAAAGTTCATCAACAGGTCATAACCATGACAAAAAAGTGGTAGAATTAACACCATCCGTGCATAACGACAACACTTTTTCTCGAGACTTAACTGGTAATAAACCTACGAATTCTCGTTTTGGAAACTGTCGAATACTAGAGTCATTTTGAGAAGAGACGGAACATTTCGAAAAACCTTAGAGGGCATTCCCAAATAAGCCTAAGATGTGAGAGGAATTCATCAGTGAACCACTGTTTGTTGAACCCTGACTCCAAAAGTTACGGATAGGTTTGAGAATCGACCATCTTTTTCGGGGTTACTGTGTTCCTCTCACGACCCAGTCCCAATTTGAACTTATATGAATTTGTGTGTATGTTGGCGTGAGTTTCACAGAGGGATCACTGTAATTAAGTACATTGCCTAATTTCATGTTCAGAAAGTAATTAAGAATGATAATGCAAAATATTCGACCAGTAGGCATTCAGTGCAATATTAATATTGATGATTCATTAGTTGTTACCGTAAATATTTTTCTTATTCAGTTATGGCCAACAGGTACCTAGATTTCACAATATGAATATATATGAGTCTGTTTCCGTCATATGAATATTGTAGTTCTGACATTTCTTGAAAGGCTTAGTAAAAAGTTACGCTTTACTTCCAAGGATATTATAGATATATGCATATGTGTATTTCACTATTAAAACTACAAGTTTTTTCAGCTTTTTTTTTATTTCACTTGAAATTACGTAAGTTTATTGGCTTGCAACATGTCTTTATGCAAATTAAAATTCATTTTGTCTTTATTATTATTATTATTATTATTATTATTATTATTATTATTATTATTCCAAACGCAACGTAGATTTTTTAATCGCTTGTCTTTTAGATTGTGTCCCCTTGAACGATTCTTTTTAAAGTTTACCGTTAAAAAAAAAAATCCTTCCAGAGTCTCTATAGCCCGTAGAATTTAAAGTTTGGAAGTGGTCCCTTTACTATAATCGTAAAGGGAATGAGAATACTTTTATATTTTTTTAAAATCCCCTCAGTCCTGGCATAAAACTAACGGTGATTTGAAATTCCCATTTCACACTGGTTGTCTCAATAAATCTCATTGTTGTTTTCCTCTCATGTTTTTTCTCGCTTTTTTTTTATTTACACTTTTTTCTTGCTTATCCGAGACGAGAATATTGCATGGCTATAATATTCTTTTCATGCAATCTTTATGAAAATCCCGCGTATTTCTGAGTGCACATGAATATTCATGCATTTATAACGTTTCAACGCGACGCTATTTCACATGTTCATCCGCACCATTTTCCATGTGTTCCTCCCCTAGTGATAAAGTTTGCAAGTTTTGCGTGTGCGAGGGGAGTGGGGGGGGGGGGGGTGCACAGTGGTTGCCATTGTTGAGTTGGGGATGCTGGTGTAAAGGATATATATGGCATGTGGGGAGGTTACAATGAATGGGGTTCTCGGAGAGTTAACATCTCTCCTTAGCTCATATTCTTTTTTCATGTTAATGACTCCGCTATCTCCCTTTGTTAGTTATTATTACCAGAGCCCCCAGATACTATTGCCAAGGAAGACACTGTCTTAGAGCCTCTCTGTATTTGTCTCAGGAAGGACGTATTTCACCAATATTTAGAGGATATGTATTCTTTGGATATTGTATTTTCACAGAGCTGAGGGATTCTTAGTGGACATGTGGCTGCTGCGATGTTATGATTAGGATTGCTTTTCGTTTTATTTTTATTCCAATGTTAAATATTGTGTCGTCATATCTGGGTTTCCGAGTTATTGAACTCTTTGTCATTAATATGCTGCTCATATCAACTTTATTGAGATTATTTTTTATTTCAGACAATCAGTTGTGAATATCTTTTGTAACATCACGGATTTGGAATAAAATTTTCAATGATACCGTATTTTCTCGCTTTTATCAGAATTTTATTTTTGGTGAATATGATGATACTTACTTTGTCACAATGAATTTACAATTCTTACCAGAGATTTTATATCAAAAGGATTTTCTAAAAAGTGCATCGCAACGGAAAGGGGAATGTGAGTGATATATCGAGGGGAACATCCTTAAGCTCCTTTTAGGTGTGGGAATTCAGTAGGGAAAGAAACAAAATGGGCTCTGTCCTTCATCCTAACATATACTTCTATAAATGATTTGGTGCTACTCTTGTAGTACTTTCTGTGCCAATAACATTTGCTGTTTTGACGCGGGTTTATTTTACCAGTAGATCCATTTCTCCAGTGAAATAAAGATTTATTGAGTTTACCCTTCATGGTATTAGATGTATTTAACCTTGTGGGGTTAAATAAAGCCACATCATTAAAAAAAAAAAAAAAAAAAAAAAAAAAAAAAAAAAAAAAAAAAAAAAAAAAAAAAAAGATTCTCATGTCAGTTACGCAGCACACTAAATTTTTGGTTAGAGGAGTACAATCATATTTATTTGAAAAGTCGGAATAAAGGTTATGTTCAGGGGACAATTATCTATAATAATCCCACACCACACTTTACCGGACTCTGGCTATTTTTTTCTTTTCTTACAAACATATGAAATAAACTTTTTGTAAGAAAACGGCGAAGTTTAGTAGTTATGCATGATCACGTGAATGCTAAAGGATACCTAATACACAATATATATATATATATATATATATATATATATATATATATATATATATAGATAGATAGATAGATATATATATATACATAAATATATATATATATATATATATATATATATATATATATATATATATATATATATGTGTGTGTGTATATATATAAATATATATATATATATATATATATATATATATGTGTGTGTGTATATATATATATATATATATATATATATATATATATATATATATATATTTATATGTATATATGTATATATATATATATATATATATATATATATATATATATGTGTGTGTGTGTGTGTGTTTGTTATTATTTTTATGATCATTACTAGCTAAGCTACAACCCTAGTTGGAAAAGCAAGATGCTATAAACACAAGGACTCCAATAGGGAAAAATAGCCCAGCCAGAAAGGAAGTAAGGAAATAAATAAACGACATGAAAGGAAATAAATAAACGATATGAAAAATAATGAATCTGAATGTAAAGAATGCTCAGAATTAAGAAAAATCTTATGTAACACGCATAACGAACTAATTGAACGACGGTGCCAGAGATTAATGTTTAGATCATCATCATCATCTCCGCCTACGCCTATTGACATAAAGGGCCTCGATTAGATTTTTCCTGTCGTCTCTATCTCGAACTTATATTTGAGTACTTCACCATTCATCATCTCCTACTTCACGATTCATAGTGTTCAGCCATGTAGGCCTGGGTCTTCCAACTCCTCTAGTGCCCTGTGGAGTTCAACTGAATGTTTAGATCAGGAATAAGAAATTTATTAGACAGTGAGTTTCTGCCCAACATATTAAGATGATTCAGTAGCTGAAGACCAAACAGGAGAATAATACTCGAAACAAGCTAGAATGAAAGAATTAAAAAAATTCTTCCAAATAGATTGATCACCGAAAATCTTAAAAAACTTTCTCAATAATCCGATTTTTTTGCAATTGAAGAAGATACAGACCTAGTCTGTTTCTAAAAAGTAAATATGCTGTCGAGAATCACACCTTAAATTTCAAAACTTATACAGAGTTAAAGAAACATTATCATTTCTGAGATCCGGATGTTGTGGAGCCACTATCCTTGACCTACTTACAACCATACTTTGAGTTTTGTCAGGATTCCACTTCATGCCCCATAATTTGCCCCATTCACTAATTTTAGCTAGATCTCTATCAAGGGATTCAGCAACCCTAGATCTAAACCCAGGAGATGGAATTGATGCAGAGTGTAGCATCATCTGTGTATGCAACAAGCTTGTTTTCTAAGCCAAACCACATGTCATGTGTATATAGTATGAAAAGTATTGGGCCAAGAACACTACCTTTAGGAACACCAGATATAAAATTTTTATACTCACTATGGTGCCCCTCAACAACAACTCTGAGATCTATTACTTGAAAAATCCAATAATGATGCTAAGAAACGACCCACCCATTCCTAACTGTTTGAGTTTGAAAACAAGGGCATCATGATTAACACAGTCAAAGGCTGCACTAAAATCAAGGCCAATCATATGAACTTCCTGACCACAATCAAGGGATTTTTGTATAGCTTTGGAGATTGTAAGAAGGGCATCACAGCTCCAAGGCATTTATGAAAAACAAATTGCAGTCTAGGGTACAGGTGATTATCTTCCGTAATGCTATTAAGACTTTTAGCCGAAAGATGATCAAAAACTTTAGATAATATTGTAGTTATGGAAATTGGGCAGAATCAGTTGGACTTGAGCTACCACAAAGACATTTACATCGAGAAGTAACATTACCAATTCTCCAAAAAGTGTTAAAAGCTCCTCTTCTTGCTAACTTTTGCAAAAATTACAGTTAACTTTGGAGCTAAGAAGTCTGCAGTCTTTATAAAAAACAAAGGAAAAATACCATTGGGGTCTACATCTCCATAAGCATTAAGGTCCATCTAGAGAGCTTTCACGAGATCGAAAAGATAAACTTGTCAGTATAGCCTCAGGAAACAGGAATGAGGAAGATTAAGTTTCTCATCACTCTTCTTACTGCCTTTTCCTATGGACAGTGAGTGACAGGGCCATCTGGTTTAAGTAAAGGAGGAACTATTGCATCTACACCAAAGAGTGCAGATTTAAGGGTAGTCCACCCCTTATGTTCCAGTGTTGTACCAGAAAGGGTTTCTTTTAGTGCGTGTGTGTGTGCATGTGTGTGAATATTAGTTTCAGAGTTATGATGAATATGTATGTTGCGTAGCTATCAGAAAACCCTTTTCTATCATCAGCCCCTAAAATATTGAACATAAATACTCTATGTAT
>NC_090728.1:105768404-105778404 GCF_036898095.1 Palaemon carinicauda
CAGGATTTTTATGTATCTCTGCACAGGAATTCGGTCGTAAACTTGCTTTATTTTGCAAAATATTCCGCTTCATATTTTGCTCAATGAGTGACGTGATTCTTCAGTAGGAGAACGTTCGTGCTGTGTAGGCTACCAAAGCATCCCCAGATAGCAAATTCCATCGGGGAAATAGTAACATTAATTATTAATTCGGAAAAAAAGAAAAACCATGAGAAACCTAAGCAGTAAAATACTGAGTAACAGCAACATCAATATTACTCTGTGTTCATACTCTAATATCTTTAATGGACTTGGAACAGAAGATTTATGAACGTGAGTATAGTATTTTTACGATTCGCTATGAATTGGTAGTATTCGAAGTATAATTATGTTAGAATGGTAGCACTTTCAAGCTCTTACTATCATATAAGAAGATTTAACGATATTTTCTCTGTGAGAGATTATAATATCTTCATGGAGACCGTTTATTTTATATAGAAATACTTTCATATATGCCTCAATAAAACAGCATCATACCTCTCATTAGGAGGCAATCAATATGCCGAGGGTATTATTAAGGTCGACTACTTTCCATTCAGGCGTAACTGATTATTATTATTATTATTATTATTATTATTATTATTATTATTATTATTATTATTATCCAAGCTACAAACTTAGTTGTTCTTGATGCTTTCTCTTTTTTTAAGTTTTACAGCACTTCTACCTCTTAGAGTCAAGTGGCGAAACCCCATCTTCTGTTTTTAGAGATGTAATGGTTGCACTATTCTTCGAAAATTACGAACAGTAAAATTCTTGTAAAATAAAATTCAACAGTGCATTTAAACCGGAACTCGTGGTCAAATAGCCGTTTAACAATTCAGATAGAAAGTCCAAAGAATCTCATTACTATACACAATACTTGGTCTTTTTTTTCACATTTATTTGTTATTAAATCAAGAGTAACTATTAATGTAACCTGATGGTAATTGGCAGACTTAAGTGGTTGTTCATCTACGGCAAACTAGTTACATGGAGCCGTAGAAATGGAAAATCTAGTCCAGGTTGAATATGATGATATACCTGGATAAAGGAAATTAATTACCTGTGTGCTAATGCTTGTATCTCAATATCAGTTTGATGCGAATCTTTTATCATTTCGTCACAATGAATTAGATTTGAGATCTAAGACGAACTTAGATCCATACAGAAACACGATGGTAATTGTGATTTTTTTATAAATTGCTTCACATTTTATATAGGGATAAATCATGAATACTAGTATTTAGATTTTTTTATTTTTTTTTTACATCCGGCTAATTCAGGCATAGACTCAATAGTGTGTGAAATTTATTATCATGCACGAATATATATATATATATATATATATATATATATATATATATATATATATATATATATATATATATATATATATATATAGTTCTCCCTGAAATGTTCACATCAATATATTATTCATGAAGGAAAAAGAAATAAGTTAGAGATGGAAAAAATATTACTTTTGAGGCATGTAAAATAGTACACAATCATCAAGTTTATACGTTTACCACGAAAGTTTCAGCTGTGATACCAGAGAGAGAGAGAGAGAGAGAGAGAGAGAGAGAGAGAGAGAGAATTAAGTTTCTGATATACGCCTAGTTGCAAAATGTGGAGTCATTTCAGAGAATTCCATAGATAGATTCTCCGAAGTCATCTAAATGCTCTGTGTGATTCATGAAATAATTACGTATGGCAATCATCACACCAATAAGCTGTTTAGAAGATGGGTCACCTTAAGTAAAGGGATGTAGTCAATATAGATGAAATCTGTGTCAGCAGGGGTTCCTGCTTTCGGAGCAGCCCGTGAGTGGTGAAGTTCACTGTTCTTACTTGATGGGTTTGGTCGACTATTAATTTTCCTACTCATCTGCCTCAGAAAATATCATATCTTTACACTACTGTTTGCTGAGTCTCTCTGCGAACAATTATATTTAGTAAATTTTTTTCAAGTTTATTTCCAAGTTAAAATCGTAGAGTTTTGATGCTTTACTGGTGCTCTGGAAAATATCATATGCTTCCAAGAAATTGGCTCAGCTAAAAAAGATCAGAGGTTTTGAACTCTTAAAAATTCTCTAAGATGGTCCTTACTTCTACGTCATGTCTAGAATTACAAAGTATCTTGCTTTGAAATTCTGGATAATCTTCTCTTTTATTACTAACATTAGCAGTACAGAATTGCCCTTCTTTCAACACTTTTAACTACTTGTTCCCAACCTTTAAAGCCGCATGTGCTGCCATTTGAATATATTACTTCAATATTTACTTTACTTTCAATTTACTTTAATGGCTGTTTTCCTGGTTCTACAAGACCTGTTTGCCTTATACATCCTTGAGTATTTAGAATGTTTGTACAGCGTAAGCTGCGTTTATTGTCAAAACCACTCTACCGAAGGACTGCGAAAACAAAAATGTCTTCAACTTCTTGAAAACCTTAATATCTTCAGTCCTTCAGATGTCAATTGGGTCGCATATTTGAAAGGTACATCTTGGTTCTAATAACTTGAAACTAGCTGTAACTATACTTATGTCGACCCGATTTGTTGCCTGCACGACTGTGTAGCAATTCTCTTAGATATTTTGTACGTCCTGTTTTGATGACTTAATGAGTCATTGAGAATATATTAAGATCTATTACAGTTTTAATATGCAGCCACCATAATTCAATTAGTATATGTGTAATCTTTTCTCTGGGTGGGACACATTTTATCAATTTTGCTTCTCTATTTATATTATGTATTTTCTTGAGTTGCACTTTTTGTAGGTAGTAATAGATATAGTTACAGTAGTTAACCCTGGTGATAACACAGTTAATGACAAGGTTCTTTACAGAACATTCGTCCAGATACTTCTTTACAAATGCAATGTTGCTAAGCTGATATCCAGTGATTCTTACTTCATTGTTATTTGAGCACTTAGAGACAAATTACAGTCCAGATCACATACTCTACAAGATAACGGGTCCAAGTTGTCACTATTATTTGTTTGGATGACACCCAATCTTTTTAAATTCCTACCACCATAGACTCTGTTTTATTCAATTTAGTTTGAGTTGCTTAGTGGTCATCCATTCAATACACTATTAGAGCGTTATTTATCATCTACTAATAACTTGAAGTTCATTTTATGTCTCTGTAGTACTTTTGATTGACCAAAATTATAGATACAAAATAAGATTCGGGAATATTTTCATCAACAAAATACTGTAACGTGTGTGTTAATGGAGGTCAAGCATCTTATTCCTAGTAGTTTCCCCGATAGGCAAAGAAAGTTGAGACAGACATACAAATTGGCCAATGGATGGGAGTTTTGATAATATTGTAGGAATTATGTTTTAACTAGTTTTTTCTTTCTGGAAGAAAATTTAGTTTAACCAATATGTTATGTAATCCTTTTCCTATTTTCTATTGCAATTTTTTTCCAACCTAATTTAACCATTCCGGACGATGGAGAGGCAGTTTGATTGAATAGGAATATGTAGGACAGGTAAAGATTATCAATCCAAAAGAACTTGGAAGATTCACGGGTTAGCATTCACCACGAGATTCCTGCTAGAATTTTGCCTGTAATATAACATATAGGAAAATAATTTTCTACCAAAAATGTATTTTAATTATATAAGAATGTTAATAATAATGTAATATTAATTCAATGTTTATTGTGAATTTCAGCGACATATAGATTTTCGAATTCCGGCAGGGAAAGTCCCGATGCAGACTGAGGATAGCAAATGAGATTCATTCCCTCATTGTCGCTCCCTCATTGTCGCTAGTTGCCTAAATTAACGACACCTCCGAAAAGAAAAGAAACCAAAAAAAAAGGAAAGCATGACATGAAAAGCAACAAAGGGTAAACTCGTAATGCTGTGTGATAATAGGATTATGAAGGGAAGCTTCTGCAGAATATGTAGAAGTCACTACTTTGACGTCGTAAATAGGAGAGTCGTTTTTGAGCCGAGGGATTTAAACACAAATAGGAAAGAGTATTTAAAGATTTACTGGGCATTGTTTGCTTGAGAATCAAATGTTTCTCGTAACAAGGGGTGGAAATGCATTTTGGAGTTGCGGGTCTTTTCAATGGGAGGATGGTCAGCTTCAGAATGCATGATTTCGCAGTAATGCAGTGGATTTTATCAGGCAGAGTTAATTATTACAGATTTACAAAGGCACTTGAATGTCCATATTTATCGTAATTAGCATGACCATCACTGGTAGTACTAGAACCAGAAGGGGGTGTACAGTATATGAAGCGAGATTGCCGAATGTTTTAAAGATAAAAAATGTTTTGCCATGTAATTCAGACTCATGTTTATATAATTGTTATGTATGACCAGGTCTTACTAGAATATAAACAATGTTAAATTTAATGGAACTCACACTTCATGATTTGCTTTTATCCTTTAATTTTACCTTATTAGTATATTGTTTAAGAAGTTAAGAAGAGCCTTGATAGTAAGTGTTAGCATTATATTCCCTTCTTGTATTCAAGCTGTGACTGAGTTTTAGATTTATATTGGTTTGGTGCGACCCTTCAGTGCCGTGATTTTAGCAATCTCACATTAGTCTTTTACATAATCCGTAATTTTGCTCTCTCTCTCTCTCTCTCTCTCTCTCTCTCTCTCTCTCTCTCTCTCTCTCTCTCTCTCTCTCTCTCTCTCTCTCTCTCTCTTTCAAGCTGTCTTTCACTACTTTAAACTAGTTATGTATGTATGTATATCGGTTGCTATATTTTTTTAGCGAATTTCACATTTATAAAAATATTTAGATTAAATATTTTTGTATTAGGTGGATTAATAAGTCATACTGAAGTTACTTTAATCATATTATTTTGAATAGCTTAGTTCTATTATGTATACACATTTTCCAGATTATTTTTATTATGTTTTTATATTATATTTCATATTTTAACCCCCACCTCTCTCTCTCTCTCTCTCTCTCTCTCTCTCTCTCTCTCTCTCTCTCTCTCTCTCTCTCTCTCTCTCTCTCTCTCTCTCTCGTGTTAAAAAGAACTCCCAATAATGATCATTTGTTTTGATTGCATGAAATATACTGAGTATAACTTTTCGGTTTCTTCTTTTCTCTTATATCATATTTTATGTACCATAACTTTCATTTTACCCTTTTTTCCCTTCTACAACGATTCTCGGTGTAATTGGTTCCCTCATCTATCTACTATGTTTTCTTCCTCCTCCTTTTCCCTGTCTCCAGTGTAATCGCCCATTCTCTGATTCTTCCCTTTCTTAGTGATCTTTTCTTTGTCTTTTCTCGGGCATTAGTTTTCTTTTTCATCCCTTTGAATCCGTCACGTGCGACCATTCATCTCCATTCTACCGTGCTTTCTTAATTTCTATAATAATTCCCCATTCTTTCTCCCCGTGTCACCCACTGTCCACCTGTTTTTTGACCGCCCTTCCTTTTTATGACCTCCCCTTATGTTTTCGCTCCCGAGGAAGAGTTTTCTCTCCTCTGTTCTTTCCAAGAGGAAGAGCAGCATGAATATTAGATTTGTGATTTTTATAGGTCGTGATATCCAGTTTATTAATTGGACGCTTTATAATTCCCTGATTATAAATTCATAAATTGGAGTCGGAGAGAATTAGAGCTACCTTGCATGGATAATAGGTATAGTATTTAATTAATCAGCCTTTGGATTAGTGAAATAATTTATTCTTAATAAACACATTGACAATTGGTATTCTGATGGAAAGCATCCGGCTGGCGAAAATATTTCCAGAATGAATTGGGTTGCCAATTAATGCAATTTAGATTTTGTTGTAATAAAGTTTGATGAATGGTTTGCTAACTCAATTTTGACCGCTCAGCATTGACCAGGGAAACTGATAGGGATTTTGCAACGATGCCATAATAAAAAAAACACGGAAGGCTAACACAGGCACACATGAAACAATTCAGCAAAATATTCATTTCCTATTTTTATTTTATAATTTTAATGCGTATAAGATATGACTGGCCTTGGTTTTATACGTACCCATCACACAGAAGGCTAAAATACGTTTTAAAAATCTCATCTTCTTTACATTTGAAATCTTATTATCTTTCCTTTGATACATAGGCTATAATGAAACCTCCTTTTAGAATTGGGTTATTAAAGCCCTTTCCTGTGGAAACAATCTAAATGAGGCAGGTCGTTTAATTGGCTGACTTAATTATTATTGGCCAATCAGGTAACTTCATTATCGGACTCATGATCAGGTAACCAAGTCTATTGGTTTTTATGGCAACATCCCAGCAAGGTTAATGGAAGAAGGAGAAAGGGCTAAAAGGGGAGGATGGATACAGGGGAAAATAGAATAGAGAGTACTGAAAGAGGAAGGGAGACAGAGAGGGTGTGCATATTTACTATTCACCCTGCTGTTAGTTTTAATGCTAATGATAATTATGCATCCCATTACAATTTTAATATACTCTTAATGGTAGAGGTTACGATTACTCATGTAAGCCAGTTTTCTATTTTGTCAAAAGGATTTTATTCAGTTTTTTCCAAACATTAATAGTATGACATTTTATTCCCTTTTTGTCCGCCTTAAAATCATTATGAAAATTTAATTCTACCATTAATTATTCGCGGTGAATATTCTTCTCTCCTACGTTGTATTTTTCATATCCTCTTCAATTTTACTGCAAAATAACCTTCAAAACGAAGGTGTTTCCTTCTTATATGTGTGTTTGAAGGAACAAGATATATTTCAAGAAGGGCTGAAATGCAACTCGTTCCCTAGAAGATAGTACTATTTCGTAAACATCAGTAATGAAAACTCTTCATACGAACCGAAATATCACCGAAAAATCTACAAGAAAAGGGGACTCATAGTCCCTAGTAATTCATGAAATATTTATGTTGAAGAATTCGTAGTTGTAATGTACAGTAGATGGAATTATTAGAATTAAAAGTTGTAGGATGCAGAAGTGGAGTGAAAAATGTCATAGTTGTTGGGCAAATGGATTGATTGAAAATATTTATAGTTTGAGGACAGGGAGTGGTTTAGTGAAATGATTGAGTTGAAAGCTCAGTAACTTTTTTTTTTTTATTGTATTAGAATAGTATGGTATTTATAAAACCATTGAATGTTTATCACACATTACACTTGACTTTGATTGATCTCAGGAAAATGTTAATGAGGACGAAGAATTCCTTAAAGTTGGTTAGAATGAGTGAAATAACAGGACTTGCAGTTGTAAGATATGAGTGAAGCCTAAGAATTGTAATTTGTAGAAAATCAGTGATGAAATATTAACATTCATATTTGTTTGGTAGAATAAGTGATGTGGAATACTTGAGAGTTATTGGAAATGCATGTCAGTAAAAGAATTCAGAATCCAGAATTTTAGATTAGATCAACGACTACATTAGTACTTCAGGGAAAATACTATATATATATATATATATATATATATATATATATATATATATATGTATATATATATATATATATATATATATATATATACATATATATTTACTGTATATATATGTCTGATGTTGACGGATAATGAGACAGATGACCGCCTTGTCTACTTGAGCGCACGAAGTAAACTAAATACCCCTCGCTATCAAAATGCAATCTTGCTACAACAACACGCTGAGTTATAGGTTTAGTGGAATTCTCATGATTATAGAGTTCATTCACCTTGACGTACAACACGTATCTACATACAAGAATTAGGACATATATATATATATATATATATATATATATATATATATATATATATATATATTATATTTGCGACCATATGTATATTGTATTCTAGTCACCTTCGAGCCTAAACGTAAACGAATGAAATAACACCATTGGGCGAAAACAGATGCTTATTTTAATTTCTATAGGCTACTGAAATACATACACGCATACATACACACATGCATATCACCGTTTTGTTGGACTAATTGGAATATTTGCTAGTCTGATGGAGCTTAAATTTCAGCATTCGTGATTTTTTTTTCAAAAAGAGTGTTTTTACCAAAAGGTGATAACTCTGGTTTATTTATACAGTAAACAAACATTCTGTAAAATGGTGATATTAAATGTTTTTATACAACTGCATGCAATGTAAATATCCCTTGATGAAATTATTCTATTTATATATATATATATATATATATATATATATATATATATATATATATATATATATATATATATATATATATATATATATATATATATATATATTTACCGAGTACCAAGTTGTTCAGTGATTCACTTATTTAGCTGTTGATTCATTGCATAACCAAAGCGATTTGTCTGTACAATAATGATGTTTTCATGTGGGGCAAGTAAAATGAGCGAAATTCTGGTATATACATATGTTCATATCCCTATTTTCATGTTCATAATATTTCTCGTTTACTCCATTTCTCTTGTACAGGACTTTTAAGATTTGTTTAGGGTTCGGGAAACTGATTTTTACTGTATTAGAATAACTTTTTATTTCAAAAATTATTTTATGTTTATCACACTTTAAGCTTACTTGTATCGTGCTTAGGAAAATGTTAATGAGGATAAAGAATTGCTGAAAGTAGTTATATCAATAAAATCCTGCAACTGATATTTAGTAGATTTCTTTTTTTACTCATCATGTTGTTCAGTGGAGTGTTGTATTTCCTCTTCTAGTGTTTTTCCTGGAACATATTCATAGGAAAATTCTTCCTCTTTTACGAATATGGCGAAGTTAATTTGAATATGAGCACGATAATTTGCCAATAAGGCAGGTCTTCCCCATAATTTTACAGATGCAGATAGTGAAATTATATTTATACGAAACAAATGGGTAATTTGCAATAGTGGTATCTAGAAGTAATAAAACCTCGCTATACGGACTAAGAATATAAGATTCTGAATATTGTTACTGTTAGGGCCGTAGTCCATAATAGATTGCACAGTCAATCTTTGGTGATTCAGCTTTAAATGATGAAGTAGATTCGTCTTCCAGTATATCCCCAGTTTTGGAAACTGTATTCAAAGAAATGATTCCACAAAAGATTGCCTTTTTATAAAATTTGCATACTCATTTACCCTTGTCTCTTTTGTTTCAATTGAAATAGATTATAGCGAACGATTAGACTGGATATTTCGATTTTTTTTAGCAATAGGTTAAGAATTGTTCTTTGTTCTTTTGTACTATAATCTGATAATTCTGTCCAAGATAATAACTGAAATATTTACTCTTTTGTGTAAATAACAGCTGCTGTATAAATACATCATATGCCCACAAACATCTCGTACATAATTGCATATATATATATATATATATATATATATATATATATATATATATATATATATGTATATATATGTATGTATATATATATATATATTTATATATATATATTTATATATATATATATATATATATATATATATATATATATACATACAACTAATGCATCCATTTTTAGTCTTCTGTAGGAGAAAGGCGATAGACATGTCTTTATTCATCATCTGAGGTTTGGCCAGTTTTCATCACCACGCAGGCCACTGTGGATTAGCAATGGTGAGACTTTAGTGTGATCGCTCAAAGCAAACCTACTTTGTATGGGAGGCCTGGCTAGTACACCTTTGCTAATCATAGCGATACACAAACCCTTTTACCATGTTAAGGTATCTCCATTCAGAAAGTGAGAGATATGTGTGTGCATATGTGTGAGTATATACAGTATATATATATATATATATATATATATATATATATATATATATAGTGTTAGGCGGTATATCTTAGTAATTCACGTTTATGAACGGCTATATAAGTGGATGAACAATCTGGAGAAATAACGAGAATTTTGGATGTTGAGGAAATGCTCACCTAAATTTCGATGAAGTCACTGGCAGCAGGATGACGGATTAGGTTTAAGGCGAGAGACAAGCTATCTCCTCGGCTTCTATTCCTGCTGCCTGGCTGATGATCTTACTGGGATCAGTATGGACTTGAGGGGTCACTTG
>NC_090728.1:105783404-105808404 GCF_036898095.1 Palaemon carinicauda
GAAAACTCTATCTTCCTACTTTCTAATATTTTCTAGAATTTGGACACATCAAATTATTATTATTATTATTATTATTATTATTATTATTATTATTATTATTATTATTATTATTATTATTTTCCGGTGTTTGATCGCTAATATCTCAATTTTAAAGCGTTTGCTCTCAAACTTAAGCAGCGGTATGACCCATAGGGGGAAAGTATAAATCAAGAAAATCACGCTGATACATTCAGCGTCCTCTGTGCACAAAGCAAAAGTCATTTAAAACGATTGCTCTTCGAGATCTTAAGAACTGTTCTATCATTTTTTTTTTTTTTTTTTTTTTTGCTAGCGATACCTTGAACCATGGTCTAGTGCAGGCTCAAATCTGAGTTAAATCTGTCAAGTAGTTTCTGAGATATCATGAAATTGAAAATGGGGGCCTCATGGACGAAAATTCTTAATCAGAAACCACGTAGCAGATTTGAACAAAATTTGGTGGAAATGTAGAAGGTAATGAGACAGCATAAACTCTGCAATATGAATGACCTTAACCTTGAACTCAAGGTCACAGGACAATTTTTGTAAAAAGATCAATTAGAAAAAAATTAATCTACGGTGCTATCCAGCACGATTTCACACAAGATTTCACCCGAGCCTAAAAGTAGGAGTTAGGTGGCCTTGCAAGGCAACCTAGACAGTGAAATACTGGGTAATTGTTAAGAAGTGTAGTTTAGATCCCTTTGTAGGCATATAATCAATAATATACTATTTCCAATCTTCCTATTGTTTCAATATCCCGAAGAGCAAATTATTGGCAAATTGTGTGTGGAGTTCTTTCTAAGAATTGCATCAGCAATTTTAATGTTCTCTAGTTATTATTATTATTATTATTATTATTATTATTATTATTATTATTACTATTATTATTATTATTATTATTATTATTATTATTATTATTATTATTATTGATGTTGTTGTTGTTGTTGTGTTATGATGATGATCGTACACCACATGAAATATGATATTCAATATTCTTTCGACCATGAGGATATGAAAAAAGAAAAATTAAATGTTAAATATTTGAGTTCAATCCAAATTTTATGGCTTGTCCAGTGACTATTTTATCATTTCTCTAAATTAGTTTATCTCTACCTAAGGTTTCTTGATGCAATAGCTTTCAAATATTTTCCAATGTAAAAACACATGATTCCTTTATTTCTTTTCAGGTACGTGGGAAAGTGAAAAGTTCAGTCTTCGGAAAATGAAGACAAAGGGCACGTAAGTATAAGACTGCTTTGTTTTGCGTAATTTTTTCCGAACATATATTTTTGTATTGATGTGCTACACGGAAATGAACTTTGTAATGAAAGGACACAATAGTCCTAACTGAAAATAGCCTGTTGAGTTTTATAGACATTTTCCGCTTTTAGAGTGCTAATCAAATTACCCAGAATGCACCATGTTTGGCGGCGCATCCGCTTGGAGAATCTTGTCCTGTGGTTTCAATAGTCGAATATTTTCATATGTATGAATATCCATATTTTACACCTTTAGATAGCATCCTATTTTAAATTTCATGTCTTAAGGTGCTATACATCTGGGGCGGGGGGTGGGGGGGGGGGGGCGGTAATATTCATTGCGTTCCCATGACCAGATGATCCCAATCCCATCGTTATTTTTTTTCTTTATTTTATTATTATTATTATTATTATTATTATTATTATTATTATTATTATTATTTTCTTTTTTTAGGCAAATGTGTAATCATATACTTATTTTCGGCTACTTTTAGCAAGTTTTAATTTATTGGGAATTATGATGCCAATTGGCATCAAAGGGTCGAGTAGAGATCATGCAGAGAAAATGTTTAAGATTAAAAATTGGCTTCTCTTACTTCTGTTGGTGTTCTCTTCAATACTATATCCTGGCACTTATCCTTTATGGAGTAAAAGCATTATGTCGTATGCGTGTTTATGAATATAAGTAAACATGTTCTCATCTAATTTCGTATGTGTATGTATACTCTATTTTATATATTCCCCGATTTCTCTTGCGAATTATTCTTTTATTTCATTCTTTCTTTACATACAAAAACAGTTTCTATTGTTTTAGTGAATTCCCTTTGTATTCACTTCTGATTTCATTCAGGTAAAAGAACAATTTAGTCTTTCGTTCCAAAATATTACTCCCTCGGTGTTGTCTTCTGTTCATCATTTGCTCTCCACGTCATCAACTCTCTCTCTCTCTCTCTCTCTCTCTCTCTCTCTCTCTCTCTCTCTCTCTCTCTCTCTCTCTCTCTCTCTCTTACTTGTAAATGCTCTTATAATCAATATTACTATGAATGATTTAAGACAAAAAAAAAAGTTTATTTAGAATGGACAGTAGAGTGATACTGTTCATTAATATAAGAATAAGAATCCATGAAGAGAAAATGTTTAATGGCACATCCTTGCTTTGCGATTTATGCTATTGTAAATAATTTGTATTCTATTTTAATCAATAGATTTTGTAGATTAAGGTCTCTTACTTTGATTGTCAAACAAGCAATAAAGCTGTATAATACATTGAAGGAATTGAATGATGGCTTAGGTTAGGTAGGAGTAAAACTACATAAAGCAGAGCTATTAGGAGGAAATGTTTATGAGAATTAGATTTATCATTATTATTGTAAAAGTGATAATGAATATAATTTGCAAGAGATTTCGGGTGCAGTTATACCGAGGCATCAAAAGGTTTTGCTAATGAGAAATGTAGATTCGGTTTTTAAGATAATGATTATTAAAGGATGAATTATTCCGAGGAATTTGAACGTGTCAGAAATCCATTGTATTTTTTTTTCACATAGATACACCAAAAATGAAGCAAACATATTTGTAAACTTAGTTTTAATCTAACTAAGGATATATATTAAAAAAAAAAGAAAGGCTTCAAATTATTATCTCCATAAACAGCATTTATATTAGTTATATAAACACACACACACACACACACACACACACACACACACACATATATATATATATATATATATATATATATATATATATATATATATATATATATGTTATATATATATATACCAAAGGCACTTCCCCCAATTTTGGGGGGTAGCCGACAACAACAAGAAACAAAACAAAAAGGGGACCTCTACTCTCTACGTTCCTCCAGCCTAACCAGGGACTCAGCCGAGTTCAGCTGGTACTGCTAGGGTGCCACAGCCCAACCTCCCACATTTCCACCACAGATGAAGCTTCATACTGCTGAGTCCCCTACTGCTGCTACCTCCGCGGTCATCTAAGGCACCGGAGGAAGCAGCAGGGCCTACCGGAACTGCGTCACAATCGCTCGCCATTCATTCCTATTTCTAGCACGCTCTCTTGCCTCTCTCACATCTATCCTCCTATCACCCAGAGCTTTCTTCACACCATCCATCCACCCAAACCTTGGCCTTCCTCTTGTACTTCTCCCATCAACTCTTGCATTCATCACCTTCTTTAACAGACAGCCATTTTCCATTCTCTCAACATGGCCAAACCACCTCAACACATTCATATCCACTCTAGCCGCTAACTCATTTCTTACACCCGTTCTCACCCTCACCACTTCGTTCCTAACCCTATCTACTCGAGATACACCAGCCATACTCCTCAGACACTTCATCTCAAACACATTCAATTTCTGTCTCTCCATCACTTTCATTCCCCACAACTCCGATCCATACATCACAGTTGGTACAATCACTTTCTCATATAGAACTCTCTTTACATTCATGCCCAATCCTCTATTTTTTACTACTCCCTTAACTGCCCCCAACACTTTGCAACCTTCATTCACTCTCTGACGTACATCTGCTTCCACTCCACCATTTGCTGCAACAACAGACCCCAAGTACTTAAACTGATCCACCTCCTCAAGTAACTCTCCATTCAACATGACATTCAACCTTGCACCACCTTCCCTTCTCGTACATCTCATAACCTTACTCTTACCCACATTAACTCTCAACTTCCTTCTCTCACACACCCTTCCAAATTCTGTCACTAGTCGGTCAAGCTTCTCTTCTGTGTCTGCTACCAGTACAGTATCATCCGCAAACAACAACTGATTTACCTCCCATTCATGATCATTCTCGCCTAACAGTTTTAATCCTCGTCCAAGCACTCTAGCATTCACCTCTCTCACCACTCCATCAACATACAAGTTAAACAACCAGGGCGACATCACACATCCCTGTCTCAGCCCCACTCTCACCGGAAACCAATCGCTCACCTCCTTTCCTATTCTAACACATGCTTTACTACCTGTGTAGAAACTTTTCACTGCTTGCAACAACCTTCCACCAACTCCATATAACCTCATCACATTCCACATTGCTTCCCTATCAACTCTATCATATGCTTTCTCCAGATCCATAAACGCAACATACACCTCCTTA
Organism: Palaemon carinicauda; assembly: GCF_036898095.1. Classification (NCBI taxonomy): domain Eukaryota; kingdom Metazoa; phylum Arthropoda; class Malacostraca; order Decapoda; family Palaemonidae; genus Palaemon; species Palaemon carinicauda. The sequence continues at coordinate 105,787,822 of NC_090728.1, forward strand.
CCTTTTGCTAAATATTTCTCGCATATCTGCCTAACTGCAAAAATCTGATTCATACAACCCCTACCTCTTCTAAAACCACCCTGTACTTCCAAGATTGCATTCTCTGTTTTATCCTTAATCCTATTAATCAGTATTCTACCATACACTTTTCCAACTACACTCAACAAACTAATACCTCTTGAATTACAACACTCATGCACATCTCCCTTACCCTTATATAGTGGTACAATACATGCACAGACCCAATCTACTGGTACCATTGACAACACAAAACACACATTAAACAATCTCACCAACCATTCAAGTACAGTCACACCCCCTTCCTTCAACATCTCAGCTTTCACACCATCCATACCCGATGCTTTTCCTACTCTCGTTTCATCTAGTGCTCTCCTCACTTCCTCTATTGTAATCTCTCTCTCATTCTCATCTCCCATCACTGGCACCTCAACACCTGTATGTATATATATATATATATATATATATATATATATATATATATATATATATATATATATATATAATATATGTATATATATATATATTATATATATACATATATATATATATATATATATATATATATATGTGTGTGTGTGTGTGTGTGTGTGTGTGTGAGTATACGCTATTGGAAAAGGTCTGGCTGGAGAGAAAATACCAAAGGACTGGGAATTGGTTGGAGAATTAAATTGTATAAACAAAAAGGAGACTGATTAAACTGTGGGAACTAAGAGGAATAAAGCTTTTGGAGCCTGTATTCAAGATACAAGAAAAAAATGATGAAAGGAATTTGAGAGAGTTGATAGATGTACATGAGCAGCAGTTTGGGTTTATTAAAGGAAAGAGCACAGTGGAAGCTATTTTTATAATAAGATAAGTCCAAGAGAAGTATCTAAAAGGAAACTGGAAAGTTTACAAGTGTTTTGTGGATCTTGAAAAGGTGTATGACAGGGCATCAGGAATTTTATTCTATTAGTGTTTAAGAAAGAGAAGAGTATAGGAGAAGTTGGTAAGGTTAGCGAGTCTGATGTATGAGAGGGCAAGAACAGTTAGATTTTAGTTTTTAAAATTTCAGAAGATCAGTCAGAATAATCATTTATCTGAAATGCTCAAACTTAGAGTTCTCTTAGGTCTACGCCCTAAATAGATTTAAGGGTAATAATGACCAGACTCGAGGTGATGACAAAGATATACGAAAACATGTCAAAAATTTAAATAATACGGATGGCTGTCAGAAAGATAATCTTATTGCATATGTAGATAGAATGTACATTTTTTATACAATATCACTTAGCGAAATAATGTGATTTAAAAGTTTAAAGGTCGCTCACAAATGACAGAGCCGAGGGACAGTGCCAATGCCCTAGCAAGCTGTACAATGCACTAGAGACTGACTATATATATATATATATGTATATATATATATATATATATATATATATATATATATATATATATATATATATATATATATATATATATGTGATCAGCACCCAATCCCCTGCTCCACCCAAGCTAGGACTAGGGAGGGCCAGACAATGGCTGCAGGTAGACCAATAGCTCCCTCAAACCCATCATCCTTAGCTCACAAGGATGGTGAGATTTCAGACATTATAGAAAATATCTTGAGTGGGACTCAAAGCACAGCCCGACAATCGTCAGGCAGGGGCTTTTCCAATAGGCCACCACAACGTTTTACTTCAGATATTTTACTTGATTACAATCTTACATAACGATCCACATTCGACTGTGTTAAATCGTGAAAAATCTCAAAAGCATCGTATTCAATTACAGAAATATAAAATACTCCTACGTGATGCTGCAAGAAGAGCATGAGTCCAAATTATACAATTGGTTTCGATTAACAGATTAATATCGTTAAAAGCGCGGTATGTAAAAATTTATGTTTAGTAATTAGACTGACTAACAAGGCAATTCAGACAATAAGTGGTACCAAGCTTTGATAGTTATAATAGCACTTGAGTACCATAAGAAACTCAAACTCAGTATATTTCCCTAGGTCTCTATTATATAAGTTAGTCACGTGATACCTCACAAAATCGCGTCCCTAAAATTGTCTCGTAAGAATATTAGTAATAAAAGAAATTTGCGTTTTCATAATATTAATGGAAGTAATTAAAGATAGTTTTATTCTCTTGATGGAAATAGTTTCACAAGGAAACCCCTATTTACTAAGATAAAACATAATTTTGGAATCGAGACTCATTTCCAATATTGTCACTTCCTTTCTAAACTCCACATAAGCAGAATAAGTAAGCATGATTGTTCCTTCTAGAACCTTATAAAGCATTCTAGTTATCCTTGATCGCCATATATTTCTGTACTTCGTGTCAGATCTGCAAGCGTAGCTGTAGAATCGTTATAAATCACATTTAATTTATGTTACTGATATTATATGACTAAACAGTTACATAATAATAATCTAATGATAATGATAAATACTGCTTTTGCTACTCATATCATGGTGAATATTTTAAGCTCTTATTATATAAGTAATAATCCTAGTTCCAATAGTTTATTTCTAACAATATCACTTTAATGATTTTTAGCTCTTGAGACACACTTGATAATCCTCCCTTCAAGAGATAACTCCTAACCAAAACCACTGTAAAGATAAAATATGTGAAGACGGATCAGCTCCCAGTCCACTCTTGTTACTTGTTATTATAGACATCTTGGCATTTGAAAGAACTCCGAAGAATTATGAGAACTAATGTTTGCCGATGGTTTGTTATTATAGAAAATTCAGAAGAATTGCAAAAACACTCTTTTAGGAATGGAAAAGATCCCTAGTAAGGAAAAGATTCAAATTGAACATTGGCAAAAAGGATATTATGATTAGTAGTAGAGAACACATACAATTGGATGATGGTGCAGTGATAAAATAAAATAATGAGTTCAACTACTTGGAGTACTGAAGCACTTGTTCTGAGAAAGGAGTGAAACGGAGAGTGAAAGAAGCATAGGGAAATTGAAGAGAAGTAACTAAAATCGTTTTAGAAAAACAAAATTGCCATTAAGGCTGAAAATGAAGATTCATAAGACAGTTTCCAGGCCCGTATTTCTATATGGGGTAGAAACTTGGGATAATATCAAGAGGAAAGATTAGGGAGAAATCGAGATGAGGTTGGTGAAATGGATTGCTGGAATATCACTATTGGAAAGGAGAGAGAGTTAAGATATACTCTACTTACTTTGATGGCTGCTTTTCCGGTCCCATACAGTAGGGGAACCCCATTCTCTACAGGATTTCACTGTCGTTTTACCTTGTTCGTTCAGAGTATATAACATTTCATATCATTTATTGTTCATTTACTGTTAAATCGTCACTGTCAAAAGACTCATGAAATAAGAAAGTCTTCAGTTTCCTCTTGAAAGCCTTAATTTCTTCAACCATTCGAATGTTTCGTGGGAGCTTATTAAATAGTCTCGGGGCCGCATGTTTAAAGGTTCTGGAGCCTAAAGTAGACATATATCTAGGTTCCAACAGTTTGAAGCCATCTGTAACTATTTTCGTGTCTACACGATTTGTTGGCTGCGCAATGTGTACCAATTCTTTTAAGTATTTTGGACGCCCGGTTCTGATAACTTGGTGGGTTATTGTACATATTCAAAATTCAATTCTCGCTTTAATCCACCGCCAGTATAAATCGATTAGTATAGGGGTGATCCTTTCTCTAGGTGGGACACCTTTTATCAGTCTTGCTCCTCTGTTTATTATGTTTTGTAATTTCTTAAGTTGCACTTTTGGTAAATTGTAGTAGATAGAGTTGTAGTAGTCAATCCTGGTAATAACATAGTTTATCACAAGTTTCTTTACAGAATTTTCGTCCAGGTACTTTTGTATAAACGCAATATTTCTTAGATGATAACCAGAAGTTTTTATTGCATTATTTATTTGGGCATTTAGAGACAAGTTACAGTCAAGAAATACACCTAGATCTCGAACTTTACTAGATATTGGCACCGAGTCATTATCTATGTTCATTTGAGTATCACCTACGTTTCTCACGCTGTTTCTCTTGCCCACCACCATGAGTTCAGTTTTGTTCTCATTTAATTTCAGTTGTTTAAAGGTCATCCATTCTCTAACACTATCAAGGATTTGGTTTAGAGTTTCAGTAGTGTCATGTATATCATTTATGGAGAAGTAAAATTGTGTGTCATCTGCAAATAGTTTAAACTTCCCGCCATGCCTTTGTAGCATTTTCGATAGACCAATAGTATAGATGCAGAATACGATTGGGCCAAGACGAATTTGTACACAGTAATTTCTACCAACCAAGTAGTCTTTTGGGTATTCGAAGGCTTGATCTTCAACGGCGATGGACCGTAGATCATTTAGTAGCAGTTCATGCACCACTGTATCAAAATCAGCACTGAGATCGAGCAATATTAAGATACCACATTTATTTTCATCCATCATTTCTAGCATATCATTTACAACAGAGCAGATGGCTGTCTCCGTAGAGTATAGTTTTCTGTAAGCAGATTGGTTGTCAGGCAAAGCTTCTATTACTTCCAAGTGGCTGACTAGTTGTTCAAGAATTATATATTGAAGCACTTTTGAGACAAAGGATAGATTTGAAATAGGTCTTTATGAGCTTGAATCCTGGTAGTTTGTGGCATTTTTCAGAACTGGTGTGACTATAGCCATTTTCTCAGATTTAGGAAACTTACATTCATCAATGCTTGCATTTGCTATTCTCATTATTATTTCGGCTAGACTAGAAAAGTCTCTCTCTCCAATTACTTCAGATATTGGCATAGGATCGATCGCTCAGTTTGTTTTCTTTGCTCTCTTGATAATTCTGGTGATGTCATCTTGTGTTATGTTGTTAAATCGTATTAACTTTGTCTGCATGCCTGGTGTCTCATTAATCTGATGTTGAGTATTTACAAATGACCTGGTTATGTTTTCAATGTTGTTTTTAAGAAATACTAGAAAATTATTTGCTAGTTCGTGGTCACTGTATCCTTCAAGTAGCTTATTTTCTTTTACATTTCCCAAAATATCATTCAACAGACGATATAACTTATTTACGTCTGTTGCTGCTTCGAGGATCTTTCTCTTATAGTATTCACTTTTTTTCCTTCTTAGTACGTAGTTATATTAACACGCAGCAGTTTTGTGTTCTACCCAAGTACTTTCAGTTTTCAACCTATTCCACTTACTCTCTTTACGTCTTTTTTCCTTCTTTTCTACCAAAGTCTCTCCATCAAACCAAGGAGATTGGTCTTTTACAGTTCTAGTCTTTTCCATCGGTGGGCACAATGTATCATATTCACTTTTACTCACTTTATTGTAAGTGGTAATAAGACAGCTAGCACACTTAACTCCTAATAGACGTTGGTCATCATGATCACAGGGAATGTTGATAGCATCATTTATTTTTTTTGTAACCTCTTCAATGAATACGGTAGGAGAAAAATTTGATTTATGTCTAAAGTTTATTTTCTTTACTAATGCATGTTTCTGTAGAGGTAGACTAAACGTAATAAGTTTGTGTACTGGGGAGATAGTACATTTCTCTTCAACTTTTATATCGGATACAATATTATTCATGTCATCACTTATAACTTAAGTCTAGCGTGTGCCTAGTTAAAGTAGTTGTGCAGTTGACATTATTCAATAGTCGATATGATTCTAGTATCTCACTAAATGCCAAAGCGTCAGGATTTGATGCGTCATTCATCCAAAAATTGAAGTCTCCACAAATAAATAATTTGTTTTTCTCCATGATAATCTTCTCAGTGAGAGCACCGAATTCTTAAAAAGAGATACTAGAGTTTGTTTTAGGAGGTTTGTAGATTGTTACAAAGGATATTCTTCTATTTTTTTTTTTGGCGTAAATTTTATTTCTATATATTCAAAGCTTGTTACACTAATTCTTTTCAACGTTTTGATATTTGAGTAACTTTTATGAATAAAGAGTCCGACACCTCCACCGTACCTACCTTCTCTCGGTATGTGAAAGAAGGCATGTGTGGGGGGCGTCATTTCAGTGATATTTGCGTTGTCCAAGTTATTTAGTCGTTTCAGATAATGCTAGTATATCGAAATATTTCTCATTTATCAATTCTAGAATTTGAACAGTCTTATTACCCACAGATTGTATTTTTACATAGCCACAGTTTATGACATCCCTAGTAACCGTGATCAGTATTTTCCGCTATCCTTTTCAATTCCAAGTCAAAAGCATTGCAGTCTGTAGAATTTACTGTGTGGTCACTTGGTCTGTTTAACTTTGTGCAGTTTATACACTTTGACACTTCCGAATTACACTCCCTGGTGGAGTGTCTCCCTGAACATTTCCCGCAGACTTTATCTTCATTCTTAGACTTGCAATCTTTTTCAAAACGTCCATACCTCTGACAGTGGTAGCAGGTGATCACGTGGTACCTATCACGTATGTTATAGATACCTCATCGTAAGGAAACTTTGTCCCCATTATCATGAATAGCCCTCCGAACTTCGGGATCCCATTTCAGCACATGGTGGGTGCCCCCCCCCCCCCCCCCCACCCCAGGCATTTTTCTTCAGGACTACACTTATCTTCTATATTTGGGATATGGTCCAGGTAGCTATTTTTTTTATCAAAGCATTACTACATAATCTTCCTCATTGTATACATTGCATATCATTATTTTGGGTTTCAGTTTTCCGATTTTTCTCGTTTCAGTGTCAGCCACCAATGTCTGAATTTTGTTTGCCGCCTCTTCTCTGATCACATTGTTTGCAAAGTTTACAACATTTCCATTCGTAGTTGACCTCGTGTCAAGTATAGGAATGTCTTTAAGTGCTTGTTCAACCTCACGTTTTCTTTCAGTAATTTTAGTTGTTGTATTAGTTGACTTGATTATCAACAGATTTTTTTTCCTTAACTTCGTCAGCAAATGTCGGTTTCTCCGGTTTTGGGCCTATTAGTGTTTGAAGTGTTGCTTTAATTGATTCCATATTCATGGCAAGAATGTTAACCTTCTCAGTGGGGTCGGTGATCTTGATGGAATTTGCTGTGTCTGCGCCAAGGTTCGCAAGTTTGTTTTCCAAGTCATCTATTTTCGCATCTTGTTCGTTCAGGGCCAGATTACTCATGTTTACATCTTCCTTTAATTTTTATATTACTAAATTGTTTTGTCTGGCATCACGTACGCAGTGAGGGCATAACCAATCTAGGTTATTCCCGTCAATCTCACTGATGCCTGTCACTATATGTATGCATCTCTTATGGTAGGGTCTGTTACATTCACATACTATCCATTTTTTCTGTTCTCCATCCGTTTCATTACATTTGAAGCAGATATAGTTAGAAGCAGACATGGTATACTGTTTCTTATCACTTAGGTTTCTCCATAAGATTAACTAATATCTTTTCCATGATATTCTAAGCGAGAAACACAAAGCTAAAACATGACTCACGGCATTAATAGCAGAGCTCGACACAAGACGTCCACACTCTAGCACTGACACTGACATTCTAGCTGCCATTCATTACTGTATTTGCCCAGTGGTATTTCTAAGTAAGTCTAAAGGATATCTTGAGATACGAACTGTTCCTTTTGGGTGTCTTTGTAGGATAAAGAAGTCATATCACTCTAGCTGCCATTCATCACCAATAGACTGTCCCACTTCATGCAACTCTTCCGAGAAATGCTTTGTTGGTAATAATTACGAGATTCTTCGTGAATAAAACTTCCATAAAAACAACGTTGGTCAGCTGAATCTTATTCGATATTCGGGACGGATCTAATGTGTGGTATGTGTGGTGTACAGAAGGCTTCGGAAGCTTGTCTGAGATATTATGGCCATGTATTAAGAAGAGAGGAGGTGGAACCAATCAAGAAACCTAGGCAGGTGGCAGTAATGGGGAGGAGGAGTATGGGACATCATCGGATCAGATGAATGGATGTGGTGAGGAGGGATATGGGCGAGGTGGGCCCTGGGGGAAGAAGAAAGGTGCAAGAAGTAGAAATAGATGGAAGAAGCCGACTTTGTAATACAGTGGGAATAAGATCATAAGAATATATATAAATATATATATATATATATATATATATATATATATATGAATATATATATATATATATATATATATATATATATGTATATATATATATATACATATATATATATATATATATATATATATGTATATATATATATATACATATATATATATATATATATATATATATATTATGATGTACGTATCTATTTTTCATATTGTTGTAAACATGGCTTGATGTTGTGCGTACAGCATTGTATTTAAAGATACTTTTTAAATGAAAAGTATCCGGGTTATTTTAATGGACGGCAAAAGTAAAAGCTAACTCGTATAAGCTCCTTGATTATATCAACCTTGAAAAAAAGTGTGACATTTATGTTTATGGTTTCAACAAAACTAAAATATTATAACCTAACATTCTACTTGCGTGATTACAGAAAACGTTTTATCACCTTAGTGTACATGGCTATCCAATAGCTGCCTTTAGTGTTTGTTTGTAATATATGTATAAATATGTATATGAATATTTGGAACTGTATTTGTATAATTTGTGCGTATAATATAATGGCATGTATATAAAAGAAAAAATATATACCAGCACTTTTCCTTATGTAATGAAATTTGATAAAATTCTGACCGTGTGACACAAAAACATATGTCACAATTCATGCAAAGGACGACATAAATTTCCCGAGCCTGTTATTTGCAACGCAGGGACCTACTGTTGATGAGAGCAACAGCTAATTATGATGGATTGAGATACTTAACACTCATGCTTCATCAATCTTAATTAGGGAAATGTGATGACAAAAATTCAATGAATTCAGCTTAATCCTGAAATGAGCTTAACTGCAAATTAGCCAAATTAGATGAGCTGAATTACATTTATGATTGACAAAGGAATGAAAATCAACAGTATTTTGATTCGAGGGGTCAATTTTGTCACCCTCCAAGGGCCATTTGTTTTCCGTATTGACGTAAATTCTCACGACAAGGCAACATGTCTTGTGCTTGTTGATTTATTGTGAGTTATTGACTCTGGAAACCAGTTATGATCACACATTCGTGTCGTAATTCACATCAAGGGAACCAGAGGTGGTTAGAGAGTTAGTTTAAAGTGATGATGGCGATATTGTTTTTGTTGATTTATTCGTGTCCAAATTATTTATAGATTTCTTATTACCTTATTTTGGTTGAATGAGACATGTTAACTTCCAAGCCTTATTGGCGACCAATTTTATTTTATATGGTTTTTATTCTGGGGTTTTTATATGAACGATACGTAAATATCTTGGATCGTCATGAATAAAAAAAAAAAAAAAAAAAAAAAAAAAAAAAAAAAAGCATTTATTTAAGCTTCTTATCATCTATCGATTCCTTTTAAAATTATCCAAGATCTTACGTGTTTAAAAAAAAATAGATTAAAAATGATTTCCTTTGCCTCGATTGCAATCGCGGTTTTTTAATGAAAGTTTGGTCACTATGATTATGTGCAGCATAGTAGTATAATCCTTGAAAATGTGTTTCCCTGGTGTAATTACTAAGAGTAATTATTCCAGTAAACGTCCCAGAAGTAAATGCACTAATATGGATTAAAATGCTATTGGGCTACAGTAACTCCAGGAATTTTTATGGAAATATACTTTTTCCCATCCGTATAAATATACGAAAAAATATTTTTTCCCTTTTCGTTCCCTATTTAATTTTTGACTTTGCTTATGTGTGTTTTTTTTTTATAGCTAAATATACTGTTTGAGAATATTACCTGATAATTGTGAAGAGCACAACGAATAGATGCCGATATTGATGTTAGTCTGCATTTTTCTATTTATGCGATAATACACATTAATTACTACCCAATGCATGTTTCTCATTCACACAACTATGTATCCCATATCCTCAATTTATTTTTAATCTTTAATTCTTTGAAAATTGAGGAAAATAACTTCCATTTTTTCGGCCTTTTACTTGCCAAGATACTTATGTTATTTGTATTTGTATTAACTTCATGGATCGCCGATTGTGGTAGTTTAAGAGTTCACACTATATTGACATGCTAGCAAATCCTTTGATTTCCCATGGGGAATTATTGCTTTGGTACCTTAACACCGTGCGTGTGGCATTTCACTTCGGGGAAGTCGAAACCATGGATTATTCAAATGCATAATCCCTCTTCTATTAAAGCTTTCTGTGATGACTGGTAGTTCTATTTCTTTTCCCTAGTCGTCTAGTTAAGCTAGCAGATTGATGATGATACATGCCATACTTAGCTTCTTCGTATGCAACCATTTATTTCTTTTAAGTATACTAGAAATGGGTATACATTTCATGTATTTTGGAAACTATACATCAGTCATGCTTAGCTTCTTCGTATGGCACCACCTATATTTTTCAAGTTTACTTGAAATCGGTGTAAATTTAATGTATTTTGGATACTTTTTCTAATGATAAGGAACCTGGTCCTAAGTTTTCATTGACATCAAATTTTATCAGTCTAACCCTCCAGTGCTTTCCCTTCCTGGATCCTTTGTGTGCTCTCAGAAAAGGCATCTCTTCTTGGCCCTCCCTTTTGTTCTAGTTCATCTCTCATTAGCTCTGATGTAATTGCTCCGTCGATTATGCCCAATGTAATCATTTGTCCTCCGCATATTTTCTACCCCTAATTAACAAGGCTCTTGCATTCCTAAATAAAGCGGTGCATTTTGTTCAAATCCTGTTCAATCTCAATTCTTTTAGTACACATAAACCTGCATTGCTTATACCAAAGAGAGTGACCGCTGTAATCCTGGAACTCCACTTATGTTTTCGAAGCCTTTTCAACAGATCATTGGTATTGTGCCTTCAAGACAAGATCTCCTGAAGCCTTAGGCTCCTATTTTATTGATGATTGCTAATTTTCACATTAGATTATTATTTGATAACTTTTAGGGGTTTGTGGTGTTTCTAAGACATTCAGTATATTCTGGCGTAAGGATTACTTTTAAACTCTTTGCTTTTGTCCATTCAGGTGAACTTTTAACCAGATACTTTTGATTGGACAGGTGCGTCTTCTTCTTTTAGGAATATTTTCTTGCTTACCAGAGAAAAATCAGTGTACCTATCGCCTATTCATGCCCTTGCTGTTGTATCACACCTAAATTGGAATTACTTTCCCCCAATCAAATAGATTTGATATAGAAGATATAGTTAACTTTTAATCGCATGATCTAGAAAAGGTTAGTACTGTGCCTCTTAATAAAATAGTTCTACTTACTTTTCTCTTCGCTTCCACCTTGTTCTTAGATTCTGATAGCGAAATCTGAAATTAATTTTCTTCTCATCATTACCACTCAGGTGTTCAAATCGGTTTTACTGAAACGTTTTCAGTATGTGGTTAATTTATGATAATAGCCTTTTACATCAGTTTTACTCCCTTTATTCTTTCTTGATTTGTTTTATTGATGATAAAGCAAAGCGGGAGTATATTAATTGGTGAATATTACCCTATGTACACTAAGCGTGTCTTAGATATGTCTGAATATTATATTTGGGCTTTAATGGTTAGATCCCAATCTCCATAAAACTGAAGTTACTTTTCGATTCTTATTCAAAGAAAGGATAATCATGACAATAATAACAGTAATACCATCGCCTCTTTTACATATTTATATAATCTGTGCATATCAATAGCATTTTTTTTCCAAAATGGTAGTGGGAAGTCATATGGGAAAGCTTATTATAGTGGGCCATCAAAACTGAATGACAACCATCAATTTATTCGCTAACGGCCCATAAACTTTGCGCTGCTGATATCAGTGTAAATAGCGCATTAGTAATTGATTTCATGGCGTGACATTCATTTATTCATGGGTGTTGCCTGCATGGTAATAAAAATGCCAACTATGCATAAAACTCTCTCTCTCTCTCTCTCTCTCTCTCTCTCTCTCTCTCTCTCTCTCTCTCTCTCTCTCTCTCTCTCTCACTGTATACAGTCATACACGATTGATATGTGTATTTGTTTAATGTCCACAGTTATACTTTTGTGAATTTATATCTTGAAATATGGTTAGGTAATTGTAACTTATGGTTCTTTTTTATCTGTATTAGTCTTTTTCATACGCTTAATTAATTTTGAAATAACAATCTTTCTTATTAACAGTCTTAGTGTACTAGTTTTCACAGGAAATTTAAGAACTATCAGATTCATTAACCAAAGACCTCACGTTCATTTAAAAAGCTGTCAATATGATGTTCGAAGTATTTTCTTTAAGAAAACTTAGGTTTTTAACTATTTACACAGAATTTATTCCAGAGTGAAGGAAGAAATTAAAATTAAAGAAGTAACTTTTTATCGGAGGCAAAGAGAAGGTATCCTTACTTTAGTCCAAGATGGGAAATCTTAAGAAAGTTAGGCATTTTGAAGAAAGGAAATTACCTCTCCGATTATTAGCACCGTTTACAGTACTGTATTAGCCGTCCATTTCTTGGGTATATACACCAACCTCCTTGATATACACAAGGAGAGCAAAAAAAAATAAATTCTAGTTTTGGGAGCTACACGTGAAGGAAAACGCTAGCTGTTTTGCATCATTTTGAAACACCTGTGCGACTTCCTAGCGAGAACAGCAGTGACGCTGCCGTTATCAGTTGAGAGATAAATACAAAGTTTATTATTTGAAGTAGTGATTTTAAAGATATACTTTGTCATGGGGCCGTTCACATAAAATCCTTGTTATGTGCAATTTTGATCACTATCACTTGTACCTGCATGCATTCCATGAATGGGCAATTTTGTTTAAGCGACTGAATATTGAGATGTGTTGTTATTATGTGGTGACCTAGCGAAGAAACTTCAACCATTTTTACAATCACAGATGCCCTTGAACAGGTTTTGAAAAGATGTAATTAATAACTACATTTATAAAAGTGCAAATTTTGCGTAAACCCAAGTACTAGCTATGGCTTATGTAGTTAACTCACCGTGATTAAACTGATTTCGGTATAGCTGATAGTATGTGCAAATTTCAACTTTATCACTTTGAAATGCTTAATCATGCGCTTCTCCAAGTGTCCTCAAATTGTTTAAAAAATCGTGACTGGCTACCAAACTTATTGGGATTCAGGAGGTTTTAAAGATTGGCATAATTGTTTAACGGAAGACAAAAACTGGAACTCAAAGGGAACAGATTTTTTAAAAATAAGAAAAAAAAGAAGTTAATGAATAGAAATAAATCGATGATGAAAATAAAGCCTTTAGGAAAATTACAACTGTTACAAGGTTTATTTCGGTATAAATACACGAATAAAACTTTATTTCGACTAAAAGTTATTCGAGGAAATTCATATATCCAGATCCGAGAGCGTATAAATTTTATCGAGATCTTTTCCATTTCTTCATAATGCCGTAAATCTTGTATGTCTGCGAGAAACTAATTTCCTTATTGGAGCTGCCTTGAATAGAGTAAAAACGTCCTTCAGTAGCTTTTGCTAATTACGAAGATAATCTCGTTTTCAAGCTGGTATAATTTGCCAAGTCTCAGCTGTGTGCAAAAAATAGTCTCTTAGTTATCTCTCCTTGCTGTCGTTTCCTCTTTCTTATCTATCTCTCATTCTGTTCTCGCTCTTTCTCTCCGTATTTCTCCCCTCCTCCCTCTTATACTTTCACATTCAAAGTTTCTCGGTTCATTTCATCTTTTTTTTTTTTCTTCCGTATCTATTTTCATAGAGTCCGGTGTCTGATATCCGTTTGTGTGTCTCTCCTCCATCCTCTTTGTTATTATTCCCCAGTATCGATCTCCTACCTTCCTCCGTCTTTCGTTCCCCTTGTGCGTTTTCTTATCATTAGGGCAGGAACCAGTTTTAATAATGCTTTCAAATGAACAAAGGTTCCTAGATTAGAGTTAGAAGCTGAAAAGCATAACTGGTATTTGAATATCATTCAATGTATTCCTATCGCTTCTGATAAGGCACGAAAGGACTTGGCATTAGAAAATGAAACCTGACCTGATAAGAGCTGAGGTTTTTCCTTTTTTTTTTTTCGCTAAATTTTTGCTCGTGGATCTATTCTATCACACAAGTCGAGTCAAAAATTACCCAAAATTTAAATTGCATATTCGTTGATTAGAATTTTTTCCTCCTCCCCCTTTTATAATTGGAATTTCACTCGCTTCCTGGGAATTATATTTTCCCCACGTTTTTGCTATTTCCTGAATAGCTACATTTTATATTCTCCTTTGTTTAATCCAACACTGAATAAAAGATAAAAAAAAAGATTCCCCTAAAGAACAGGACCTCAGCTCACTTGAGGTAGTTTTCACTCTCATTGCGCTTACTGTTCTTTACAGCTCCCACAAGTAACATAAGAACTCTTCTTTTGTCTCCGGTGGAAGTGGAGAGGCTGAGACTGTATCTCTGACGGCCCGTTGGGTACCAACAGTTGGGTTTAGAATTAGGTATATATGTATTGAATATATCAATTCAAGTTTGTATATGAGCTTTTGATAATAATATTCTTGGGAAAGGGGTCTTTTAGTCGTGTTACGCTTTTGGTGTCCTCATTAGGTGACCAGGAATGCACTCTGGTCTTATTACTAACTTATCTAAAAGAGAATTCCTCTTTGAATGCGAATATTTAGCATTATCTGTTTCCTTATTATTTATTGTATATGGAATTAGAAAATAAACATTGTTATTATTATTATTATTATTATTATTATTATTATTATTATTATTATTATTATTATTATTATTATTATTATTGTCTAAGGCGTATCGAATAAGTCGCTCCAAAAATATGTTACGCAAATGTTATTGTAATTTTCTAAGAAGTCTAAAATTTCTTGGATCAACAAAATTTCTAATATTGTTTCATCATTTGCTCAGATCTTATCTGTAGTTTATTTTTACTTTTCCTCAATATATACTAATTACGTTTGTATTTGCGAATCAAATTTTGTTATAATATTTAATGGAAGATTAATTGTAAGAATAAAAATCTGGCTTTGAAATAGCTTTTCAATGTTTACCTCTTGCTTTCTTCTTACCGCTCTAGTAATTCTCTTAGAAGAGGGCTCTTTATTTTGTTTTCTGGTAAAATCCACGTATCAAGACAAAACTGCGGATAATGTGTAGTATAATTTTCAAAACACACTTTATAGTACTTTGTTCATTCGTTAGATTGTCTGGCCCTAGTGGCCAGATTTAAGATTGGCTTAGAGTGGTAAACCAATAGCCACCAAAATATTTTGGTATTTAACTAATTGTTAACGCAATTTCAAGTTGAAATTCTGAAGGAGTTCTGTATAGCTTTCTAAATGCTATTTGGCGAAACACATTGCTATAAATTTCTCGAGAACATTGGAACAATTCAATATTATCTTGTGTATGATTGTTAGAATATTTTGAGTGATTCTAGCAAAATTGTAAAGAATTCTGGAAATCAAAATGATTTTCGAATAAGCAAAGCCTTCCTGGTTATCGAAATATATTATTTAGAAGGTTTAATGATAGAACTGCAGCCTTAAATCTTTATGATAAAGAATAAGCGTGTTTTATTAATTTCTTACGCCTTAATTTTATGATTAAAAGTTTAAAATGATCCCATGATGATTTTCTGGAATTAATAAGCCTGAATTATTTTCCCTATAACAGAAACATATTTTTTTATTTTGTTACTGTATATATTATATTCCATTTGCTGATCAATGTACAATGATTGCTTAAACGTGTTACGGTTTTATCAAAATGTTATGAAAGTCTGGAACAGAAGTATTTGTTGATTGCTCACAATTATAAGAAAAATACTTCGATTATTTATATCTTGCCTGTTCCTATGAACTATTGTGTATTTCATATTTAGAGGCCATAGTCTATTTTAATACAAAATGTATTTCTAGTTCCTGTAAAGGTGTCGTTTCGAAAGCATTAGTTTCTGGGAAATGTCTATTTATCATGACATTTTCTCCTTTTGAAGTTGATAAACCTTTATATTCGAGATATTGTTCATTTACATCTTTACATTTTTATCTACACTCTCCTGTACTAAATCTCGTAAAATCTCAATATTACTGCATTCAATTTTAGCAATACAAAAGATGGAATAACATAGTGAGACCGTCGGTCGTTTGGTTCCCGCACTGTGACGTCACTGGTGCACGTCGACTAGGCAGTGCACTTATTGGTTATGTTTTGCCAGTAATTTGTTACTATGCTGATGTTCACAATTTCCATACACGGGAATATCTCTCTCTCTCTCTCTCTCTCTCTCTCTCTCTCTCTCTCTCTCTCTCTCTCTCTCTCTCTCTCTCTCTCTCTCTCTTTAAAACAGCTATATCAATATATCTAAGACCTTGCCATACAGAATGTAATCTTGTTGGAATACAAACAACTAAATTACGAGGGTGAATGAATAAAGAAAAAAAAATCCTGATTTTTATTGAATTAGCACAATGTTCTTTTATTTACAAAATATTACTGAAGATTTTTTTCATCTTGTTTACACCTTTTTTTTTTAAGAAATTCTGACTTCCTTTCAGCATTTAATATCTTCACCCTAAAATGTATTCTGCACCTAATAAAGAACTTCATTATTTCTTCAGGAACATCAATGTTTAATTCCCCGAAAACATGAACTAATTTCTTAATCCCATCAACACCTGGTTTCAACTGTTCTCCATGAAAAGATTTAGAGTTGTTCCATTTCCTTTAAATTATTGAAAAATTCACGACTGGGCCTAAACAACACTTTCCTCCTAACTTTGGAGATCCAGTCGTTGTTTAGGCCTTCATTATCTGGAAATCATAAGGAAGGATATTTATTTCTGTACTTATGAGCTATATAACCTCTCTGATAATTCAAGGCTTCCATTTCAATACCACTCGCAGACTCTATTCCAATTATCTGCACAGGGAGAGTACTCTCAAATAGGTCATTGCACATGGGCCTAAAAAGCTTCTGGATGACTTGGCTAATGAAGGCCACTTAATTTTCCATACACTACGTGACTAATCGATAGATTTATACATTCATTACAAGATTCAACGCTCCGACCACACGATATCCCTTAGTGTGTGTGGTTTTTTTTTTTTTTTTTTTTTTTTCTTTTTTTTTTTTTTTTTTTTTTTTAATAAAGAAAGGAAATGGGCCTAATTATTGTTTGCACAGGAAGACTACTCAGAAATAGGTCACTACGTTTAGGCCTAATACATTTTTCGATCGACTTTACATTCATAAACAGAAAAAATGGATGGCCTTAGTCTGATAATTTCTTCATATATTGCAGAGGATAGGCCTATTCTAATTTTGTACACCATTATAAGAATTTGGTCCAGGATACTTATCGATGGAAGTTATGTCACTAAAAACTGCACTAATGAGATTGTGAACAAATTGTTAAACCATACCTGACTCTACGTTCTTAACAGGTAAATTTAAAGAGGGAACTGCGGTTTTCTTCAATCTGTGGTAACTTCTCTGGTAAAGTCATGGTAGCATTTCATGTTGCAGATTTCTTTGGTAATCTTCTGTCCGGAAATGGAGAAAACAAATCCTGGCATCATTAACATTAATGCTATCTTTTCTTTTACATGCATTAATCCATACTTTGGACACCTAGGGGTCTTTAGGGAACCTGTGAAAACAAATCCCTTTCTGTCTGGAACTACTAGTGCACCCAAATATGAAACACACCCATAATCGTGGGGTGCAACAATGCAACTCACAGAATGACACTGTAACAAGCTCAGTCGATGAGCTCCAGTGACGTCACAACAGAGGGAAATTAGCGATCGGATCCCTCGGTGAACACAGCTAATATTATTCTGTCTTGGGTGCTACTTTCACACAAGAGCACTGGTCCATTCACATTTGGTTTCGATCAACAGATTAATACACGCTCAAATGACGTTAACCGTAAGTTACGTAAATGTTTAGGCTTACTGATAGACTGAGTGACAAAAACATCGATAATAGAGACTTTTTAACACTTGGAAAACAATTCTCACAATAATTTAAACACAATAGTTAATTATTGAGATTAGAGGCATGCGAGAGATCACTAGAGAAAAGTAGAGAGCAGAAGTATCCTTAGGCGAAAGGAAATTTAGCCTATGGTGACGTTGTGACTTTAGTAGACCAGCCAAAGATGTGTCTTCATTGTAGGCTGACCCAGAGGTGTCACGATTTGCCCAGCTATAGCATATTACCCATGTTTCAGTTCGAATTATATGAATGTGTCCCACGATCCTCACAAAACTAAGTCCTAAAACGTAACTCAGAAGTATCTTTATAATTGAATTTTGTTTTTTATAATATTATTGGAGGTAACTAAAATATTTCTATTCACTTGGTAAATACTTTATCTTAAAGAAACCCCTATTTGCTAAGATAAAACATAATTTCTGATTTGAGACTCATTTCAAATGACGTCTCTTAATAAAAAAAAAAAAAAAAAAAAAAAAAAAAAAAAAAAAAAAAAAAAAAAAACACTAGATTTGCAAAGTGCCGTAGATGATTCTTCATAATTCACAATTCATTTGCGTTACTGACATTTATATTACTGAGTGATTACATAACAAGAACTTAACAAAAATATTGGATATGAATACTATTGCTACTCATATCATCGTAAGGATTTTAAGCTCTTAAGAGATACTTGATACTCCTTCCTTCGAGAGATTAATCCTAACAGAAGCATCCCACTCTTGTACCATCCATATTAGAATTATTGTTTTGTATTCATCATTTTTTTTTATTTATTTACTATTTTTCTTATCTTCTTTTAACTGCTTCCTTTTCCAAACTCCTTAAAACTCTATCACTGTATTCGGCAACTTATCTCTATCTCAAATATTTTTTTGTATCATCGAAAGACATCACCTATTCCACACTTTATTCACATTTAATATATATATATATATATATATATATACATATATATATATATATATATGTGTGTATATATATATATATATATATATATATATATATATATATATATATACACATATATATATATACATATATATATATATATATATATATATATATATATATATATATATATATATATATATATATATATATATATATAGTTTGAACTTCTATCTTTCTTTTATATCTGATGTTTTGCATCACCCTTCTCTAAAGATATTAAGTAGCCAGGCAGTGATACCAACCCTTCTCCAAGATTAACATTTAAACCAAACTATCACTGTTCCAACTATATATTATAACACATGCTTCACTTCCATCATAAAGAATTGCAACCTTTGGCAACTGAGTACATCATATATCATACATTCTCAATAGCGTCCATATAGTCACATTATCTGTTCTGTCATAAGGTTTTTCTAAGTTCGTGAATACCATGTTCAGCTTTTCTCCTTAACTTTCATACTTATATGAAACTGTCGAATTTATCTTTAGGCAATTCTTTTGTTATCTGCCCTAATTTATCAACGTTGATTTGCCGAGTATTATTACACGTGTATTTTTACATTCGATTACATTACGACTGAATATATTCTGTACAAAGGATTTTTTTTTTTTTGCCTGCGTGGACCCTAGCTATATGCGTTTATTATTTTTAACTATTTAATTTATCAAAAAATCATAAAACCATTATATTTGTAATCTATCACCCATCACTAGATCTTGTACAACACCAACCTTTCCTAATGCCTGTCATCTCCTGCATATCAGAGACCATCATTCTTTGACCTTAGCCTCGTACCCCACAGCGCACTTTTCTCATTCATTCCAAAGCAATTCAGTCTTTTTAAAGAAAAATCCTATATCAATGTTTTATAAACCATACCCATTCTCATTCAAACCCCCATGTTAATATTTTGTTAAATTGTTTAGCAATATTAGTATAGGGTAATCTCTTGGTCAATTAGAATATCTGGTTATCCTATAAACACAGTAAATTAATGTTTGATTTGATAACCATTTGGACAGGTGACCGTGAAGCAAGACGATACGCATTAGCATATGAGCCTCTAGTCCAAGTCTGGAGCAGGGCATGGGCTATTTATTTCTTACCAAAAGAGTTTGACTTCTTGCGTGCTTGGTGATATGCATACATACACACACATATACAGGGTGCCCATAAAGTCTGGACACAGGTAAAAATAAGTTAAAATATAAAACACTATTTTAATCTTTATTTTTATTCAAATAACATGTTCACTACGTTTTCCGATATTTGAAATGCAAATATTAATGCGTTTCACAAAATTTTCACGAGCTTGATACAATAAAATTTCGTTACCCTCCATTTTCGCTGAGGCAAGTGCACTAAATACTGAGTACACTTTCTCCTTTAGCATACTCTAGAACAATAGATAATGAGGGCTAAGGTCAGGTGAACGTGGAAACCACTACACATGACCACGTCTTCTAATTCAGTTGGGGAAATTCATATTTAACCAATCTCTTACATTCATAGCATAATGCGCAGGAGTGCCTTCCTGTTGAAATCACTCAGGAATTCCATCACCAAGACTTTCAAACAAGGGCATCTGCTTATCTTTAAGCATTGTTATATAAATGTCACCAATCACATGTTCCTCCAAA
>NC_090728.1:105813404-105815904 GCF_036898095.1 Palaemon carinicauda
AAAAGTTCATTGCCTTGCCACAAAAATTCTTAGAGACAAGGGAAAGGCAATTGCATGATCATAGATTACCGTAGAGACAAGGGAAATGTTGTTGTGCTAGCGCAAAATGTCTTTGACACAATGGAGTCCATTGAGGGCCACAAAATATCCAAAAAACAAAGAAAAGGGTATTGCACTACCATGAAATATCCTAGACCTAGAGACAAGGAGAGGGCCATTGCCTTAACATAAAATATCCTATAGACAAGAAGCAGGTCAATGTCTCGCCACAAAATATTCCCGATATAAGTAAAAGATTATTGCATTACGCAAAAATGTCCTAGAGACAAGGGACATGTTATTTTGCTGACACAAATTGTTTTTTAGAGAAAGAAAAGGCATTTGAGCTACCATGTCCTAGAGACAAGGAACAGGTCATTGCGCTACCACAAATTAAATTAAAGACAACGAAAGGGTCATGGTACTGTCACAAGATGCGCTGGAGACCTGGAGCAGGTGCAACAATTTATCCCAGAAACAAGAGAAAAGTCGAGTATCCCAAAATGCCCTAGACACAAGGAATAGGCAATTTCATCACCAATAATCTCCCAGAGACAAGAAACAGGTCATTACAAAGCCAAAAAAAAAAATTGTCATGGAGAAATGGGAAAGCCCATTGCACTGCAACGAAGAACTATAGACAAGGAAAAAGTCATTACACAACTAAAAAAATTTAATGGAGAAGGGGGAAAGCCTATTGCACTACCACAAAATAAAAAAAAATCTCTAAAGACAAAGGACGGGTCAATGAGCTGCCAAAATGTCGGGGAGACAAGGTAAAGGTTATTGTTCTACCACTAAATAACCATAATTGGGAGATGTCATGGCGCTGTCATAGATTATCCAAGAGAAAGGAAAGGATCATTGTGCTAAATTGCCATAGAGACAATGAAAATGTAATTTTACTACCTCAAAATTTCATAGAGACAGGAGAAAGTCCAATAACATGCCGCAAATATCTTAGCGACAAGGAAAAGGTCATTATGCTGACAGGAAGTGATTAAAAGACAAGGGTAAGGTTATTGAGCTTCCACAAAATATAGGTAAAAAATCTTAGAGATAAGGGAATCTCATTATCTTGTCACAAAATACCCTAGTAACGAGGGGGGATATTTTCAACACCGAACATATAACATATTGTTAGCCCTCAAAGTCTCTATGCTACTAAGATAGGACCGTGGATTACTAGATAAGACTGTACCTGATGATGACTTCAAAGTTAGACGTATGAGTCTCCTAAACTCCCCATTCTTAGCTGAAACGGACAATATGATTGAGGTCACTAAAGGAATCTATTGTGTTATGAAAGGATGTGATCCTTTGTCCCACAGATTTCGAGTCTCCGACTTTTCACTAGTCTAACTACAACCTTAGTTTATTTGTACGTGTAATCCCTGGTTGTTAATTCTTTTTTTTTTTTCGTAAGAAAAATTAGAATATTTATGGACAACTATATTGTTCAATAGAATTTTTTATACGATTACTAAACACTTAATACGTGTGTGTTTGTGGGACTATACTTGCATGTGTATATAATGTGCTTACCGTTCCCTAGGTTTGTCGAATTAGAAGTTTGAAATGGCGTCACATATACATCCTGAGTTAGAGAAGTAAGGCCCAAGAGAAATCTTCTACCGTCTTCTATGTTTTATGTATCGTAAAAATTGAGGGAGAAAATTAAAACTTTCTTTCATAATTATCTCCTTTTTTTGGTCAGTATTTTGCTTAATTCTAATATAATATTACCATCATGATATAGTAACATGTCTGTTCAAGGTTTTGAAAGTGCTTTACTGTCTTTTTAATCTCTTCCTTGAAACATACAAATTGACATCGTAAGGAAATATTATGATACATAAAAGGGCCATTGTAAATGATGAAATGTAAGAAAATCCAATATATATATATATATATATATATATATATATATATATATATATATATATATATATATATATATATATATACACACACACATATATATATATATATATATATATATATATATATATATATATATACATATATACATATATATATATATATGTGTGTAAATATATATATATATATATATACATATATATAAATTATATATATATATATATATATATATATATATATATATATATATATATTAGAAAAGTTATGGACGTTGATTGTTGTATTGTGAAAAAAGATAAATAATTTTGTTCAGCATATATTTAACTCCACCCACTTCGCATGTTTCCATCCCACCCCCCATCCCCCAGCCATATCTCCCCCTTCCTCCTTATCCATAAGCATGAATAAATGAAATGACAGCTGCACGCACTGAGCAATGTCGCGTGTGCTCACACTAATATGCGTTTCAGTACAGAATAATGAGTTATCGCCCATTTAATCGCATATTCTTCATAAAACGGAAGCCAGGATGTCATAAAAGCTCGATGTGTGGTCCATGGCTCATATTTTCCCCTCCTTT
>NC_090728.1:105820904-105823404 GCF_036898095.1 Palaemon carinicauda
CGCTGAAGAGTTTTGGGGTCCTTTGACTAGATTGGATCCTTCTCTCTGGTTACGGTTCATTTCCCCTTTGCCTACACATACACCGAATAGTCTGGCTTATTCTTTACATATTCTCCTCTGTCCTCATACACCTGACAACACTTGAGATTACCAAGCTATTCTTCACCCAAGGGGTTAATTACTGCACTGTAGTTGTTCAGTGGCCACTTTCCTCTTGGTAAGGGTAGAAGACGCTCTTTATCTATAGTAAGCAGCTCTTCTAGGAGAAGGACACTCCAAAATCAAACCATTGTTCTCTAGTCTTGGGTAGGGTCATAGCCTCTGTACCATGGTCTGCCACTATCTTGGATGAGAGTTCTCTTGGTTGAGGGTACAATTAGGCACACTATTCTATCTTATGTCTCTGCCTCTTGTTCTGTTAAAGTTTGTATAGATTATATAGAAAATGTTTATTATAATGTTACTGTTCCTTAAATATTTTATTTTCCTTATTTCCTTTCCTCACTGGGCTATTTTCCCTGTTGGAGCCCTTGGGCTTATAGCATCCTGCTTTTCCAACTAGGGTTATAGTTTAGCAAATAATAATAATAATAATAATAGTAATAATAATAATTATAATAATAATAATAATAATAATAAGACTATTCCACCTATCTCTTATACTGATTCCAATACAAATTTTGTTGAATTACTGTCTATTTATTCTCCTTTACTTGCTGCCATATATACATACATACAGTATATGTGTGTGTGTGAGAGAGAGAGAGAGAGAGAGAGAGAGAGAGAGAGAGAGAGAGAGAGAGAGAGAGAGAGAGAGAATGTGTGAAATTTCTATTTCTGATCTTAAGAAAATAGATGTGTTGTATATATTAATTGAAAATAAATATGAGAAAGAATAGAAAGGAAGACAGAAAGCAAACAAGTATCGTGTGCAGGGTCTCGTTATCGTGACATTGGCGCCAACCCTACCCATTCCACCGCCACCTCTTTATCCCACTATAATATGAATCACTTCTCTTCATAAAATGGACAGTAACATGTTCCTTCCGTCCCTAATTAGCTGCATATCTTGCGCTCGATCGGGTCGTCATAATTACCGGTGCAATTTCAAACATGACACGTCTTCTTGTGACCCCAAAGTCAGACAAGGTGACAATAAACTTTATTATATATCTATCCATCCTTTAGTTAATTAAACCAATGGACTGAAGTCAAAGATACCTCTTGGGATTCAGGAGTCGCATCCCATTCTGTTTCGCTAATCGTCTTTGAGCCAGGAAAAAAAGTTTCCTTTATACAGTACAAAAGAAAAAGAAGAGACATTTGAATGACAAGAATGGTAAGAAAATGGCCTTCTCTTGCAAGCGAAAAAGAATAATGATAATGATACTTTGCGTGATACATGGCGTTCCGTGGACGGCTGTCGCCATCAGGGCAACCAACCATTCTCAGTGAGCACGCCATTTGTCCTCCCAAGGGCTGCCTATGCTCTTTCCATAAAGGTTTCCGTATAATATTAGATATAACTGTTATCGTTTTTCTATCTGGTTCTGTTGATTTTTACTTTTTTATCAAAATACAATCATAGCCTTTGCACTAATTTAGCATGAAATGATCAATGTCATGCGTATGAAGGAAACCTTTAACAGTTATTATTGATTCATGGAAAGTAATGATAATTACAGATTCTTCATAAGACTAGCATTCATTAAACAGTTGTGCTATTGGAGTATAAGATCATGATCCTCTCAGAAATGGTTTTCCATTGGCTTTTGCTCCGTCCATTTCTTTTTACCAACCTGAAACGTATGATTTTTCTGCATACACGGATGAGCTAAACAATTCCTGGTAACGAGAGATGGAAATCGAGACAAGAAAATGGCGCAGTTTTTGTATTGGGGTATGGGAGCCCTGAAGACGAACATTGAAAGTTGGTGTTTGTAACGGCTAAAGCTGTATAAGTTTTCTGAAAGCGCGTTCATTCTGCAAACCTTGAGTCCCAGTACGGAGGTGGTTGTGAATAGTAATTTTTTATTTTTTTCTTATGGAGTTACCCCTCTCACACATAAAAAAGGCTTCATACGTGTGTGTGTGTGTGTGTGTGTGTGTGTCTGCGTTTATAACGTCATGTGCGCTCCTTTAGCAAAGGCATATATTTTTAGACTGTTAAGCTTATTATAAGTGCTTCTTGTAAAGCAATTTTAAACTGCTTCCGTTTGTAATGTCATGATGATATATATATTTTTGTATTATTCTTTTTTTCATATTCCTAAACGCTGCTTTAGGCTACTCACCCGTTAAATAATTTTTTGTCACTTTTTGCGTCGAAAATTTGTTGAATACACCGAAGTACTTGGCATTGTCGTTTCCGTTTATAGTTATATATATACATATATATATATATATATATATATATATATATATATATATATATGTATATATATACATATATATATATATATATGTATATATATACATATGTATACATATATATATATAT
>NC_090728.1:105825904-105830904 GCF_036898095.1 Palaemon carinicauda
AAGAACTTGAAGTATGTATATAGTCAGTTAAGAATTACTTCACAAAAGTTATTTGTTTAGTAAATAGATGTAGACTACGGAAGAGGAACATCCATGATTACATATAACGGAAGCGTTAACTTTTTTTGTCTACAGTTTTGAATAATGAGACGCAAAACAATGAGCTGAAAAGAAAAACATTGACATGAATCGCCCTGAAGAAATCAAGCCTTGGGGTTTTATACGCTTCTTTAATACTAACTGACTATGTTCACTAGTCTTGGGTAGTACTCTAGTCTCTGTACCATGGTCTTTCACTGTCTTGGATTAGAGTTCTCTTACTTGAGGGTACACTCGTGCAGACTATTCCATTTAATTTCTCTTCTTCTTGTTTTTTTTTTTTTTTTCATAGTTTATATATGAAATATTTATTTTAGTGATGTTACTGTTCTTAAAATATTTTATTTTTCCTTGTTTCCTCTCCTCACTGGGCTTATATCATCCTGCTTTTCCAACTAAGGCTATATCTTAGCAAGTAATAATAATAATAATAATAATAATAATAATAATAATAATAATAATAATACCATTTTCCTTATTTCATACTGTTAATTTTACAAAAGATTCCATACCGAGCAATCGAGTAGAATTTGCTTAATCGCTCTCTCAACTAGAAACTCCATCTTGTTGAAAGAATAACTCTCGTTGGGTATCACTAGACTGATATAAGCAAGAAATATTTCTCATGCTTTTTGCTAACTCATACCCATAAGCAATTAATATAAATTAACAAGGTCCTATAGTTGATTGATTGATTGATTGATTTATTGCCAGGAAACCTCAAATCATTCAGTTAATCAATCAATCAACCATAGAACCTTGTTAGAGAGTCGGATAAGCTGGTAACCGTATGAGACTAAAGTAGCTGCGCTGATAGATTTTTTCCTTAACTGAATATAAAAGTGATCGAAGCATCAGGTGTGAATTGTGGCTTATGAACATAATTAGGCGGAAGTATTTTTTTATTATTATGAGCCATCGTCACATCACTAATTAGGCGGGGAGACTCTAGTGATTAGTTTACCTTCTATAATAATAATATTAAAAGATTAGGTTAAGAAAAAAAGTACCCTATCAAACCCACAGTAGCAAAAAAAAAAAATGCAGAACGTCTGAGATATCAAGAACTTATGAAAATCCGAGAGTGTTTCGTTTACTATATATATATATATATATATATATATATATATATATATATATATATATATATATATATATGTATATATATATATACCGTATATATTTTTTTTTCTTTTTTTTATTGTTGTTACAGTACATGTATTATCTCTGAATAATGGTATGAATAGAAATTTATGAGAATATTTGCGTGACACAGGTTTAAAATATATCCTTATTATGATAATTTAAAAAAGAAATAGATAATTCGACATTAAACAGATTAAACTAGGCATGTAAGTCTAGTTTCACAGCCATCATCATCATCACCATTATTATTATCATTATCATTGCAATTATTATTATTATTATTATTATTATTATTATTATTATAATTATTATTATTTTCTTTTTCATTGTCACCCATGTAACTTAAAAGTAGTTTGGTTACTGTTAATAGGAGAAGGTAAAATAGTAAAATTGCGAATATTCAAGAAATTGAAAATCAGGTTTATGGTCTTCATTCGAGAATTATCAGGCTTTGATTGTTTTGAATTAGGTCATTGGGTTTGACTTTGAATTTTTGCAAATCATCAGGCTTGAGGATCGTGCTCTATATTGTGTTTAGGATTTTCATTTCTAACATTTTATTGGCATGAATTGTGCATAAGTGTATTTATTTTTTCTTATTTATCAATCGTGGTTTTGGATAACCTACCCTTATTTTGTCTCGTCAGATTTTCATTTCAGGTTGAAACAGTCGTTTTTAACATTCAAATAATGAAATATATGGATGAATATGCATTTAAATATTTGGGTGTTTTTTTAAGGTTTTTTACATTGTGAACCCCAAAAATCACATTTGAATAACAGTAATTTTGATACCCACTGAATTCCTAATTTCACAACCTCTTGATTTCTCCCCACTCGCGTAAAAGGACCACTGAGTTTCTTGCTAAGTTTTAACAGGCATTTTGTATAAGCCAATTACTTTCTCTTCGCTGTTTGTTTCAGAATGTGCAGTATTATGTTACTGTGGAGAGAGTTCGCTAGAATATATGAGATTCTTCTTTTTATTGGTATTGTTATTACTTCTTCTGTTTCATTCTCTTTATTTTCTTCTGTTTTCTTCTGATTTTTCCTCTTCTTCTTCTGTACAAATTCTAGTCATTACTGAAGTGAATTTCATTCATTCCTGCCTTACTTTGTGACTCTTTATGTGAGTATTTGAAATTTCTTTAGAGTGGATGCATAATTTCCCAGCCATTTGCGAAGGATTCTTGAGTTAATGACTTTTCTTCGTTTGATTTCAAACCATCCAACTGCAAAATGATGAGTGATTGCTAGTTGAATATATGAGGCAGCTTTAATCTTTTTATGCGACGGGGTTTGGTGCTTGCTGTTCAATACTTGAAAAAGAAAAGTAATCATCAGTTGAAATGGGTTTTGAAGTTTAAATATCATTTTTAGTTTTTATTATTGCCGATGTTCCTTTTGCTGTAGAAGTTCAACATTTAACATATATGCCTTTAGAATGTTTTATGAATACAAACACTTATATAAATGTGTGTGTACATATATGTACATATATGTATATATATATATATATATATATATGTATATATATATATATATATATATATATATATATATATATACTTTATATGTATATATATATTTGTATATGAATATATGCATATACACAGTTACGTTTAATTGTGTGTGTATATATATATATATATATATATATATATATATATATATATATATATGTATATATATATATATATATATATATATATACATATATGTATGTATATATGTATATATATACATATATATGTATATATATATATATATATATATATATATATATATATATATATATAACCTTCAGTAGTACAACGAACAACGATATGGCTAAATGGACCAAGTTCGGTTTTGGGTAGTAGTTTTACTTCAAAATCCATATCCCTTGTTTGAATATGATAAACTTTGCTTCTTAGCATAACTCCAGAAACCTTCTTGAGTGTAATTTACGATAGCTTTTATCTTCAAAAGACCATAACCATTAATCTCAAAGATTACTATAGAGATGAGGAGACAGTGAGAATGAAGTAGGATTTCCATATATCCTAACCCTGTTATATTTCCTTTCATAGATATATATTTATGTGGAAGGAACCTGTACTATGTTATTGCATAAATACTATGAAAATAGAAATAAACCCTTTATGGTAATCGTACTTCACTAACACAGAAAATCTATATAAGACTTGAGTTTCTTGTCCATTACACTGGTCTTTCTTCCCCAGATACTTCAATAATAAAAATCTTATGTTTGTTTTTCCGAGTATTTTTTGTCGACGAGAAAGAAAGATCCTTCCCTATAATGAAAATGATAGTAAGTCACAATTGTGTCTGCACATGAACATATGTATATACTTTTACTATGTATTTGCAAACCCTCAAACATTTTTATCATTGGTGAGCAACACACTGTAATTAATTTTGCATAGTTTAACTGTTACCCTTTTTAATTAAAAGATAATTACGAAAAGAAATATTCTTTATTAGGCCCACGATAATCTGCATTGTATGTTTCTCTCTCTCTCTCTCTCTCTCTCTCTCTCTCTCTCTCTCTCTCTCTCTCTCTCTCTCTCTCTCTCTCTCTCTCTCTGGGGCGTAAATGTAATACAAGGACATAAGAAATATGCTTAACAACCAGTATTTTTTGGGGGGACATATACATTTTTCTCCCTTACTGGAACTCTCTGGATGTGCATTATTGTAAGCTAATATGCATGCATTTACATATAGAAGAAAATGGACTAAAGTTTGGCATGTTGTATAGATATTAAAGCAAACAGTATTTGCTTGTGTGCAAGCAATCGCTCGTTGACACCTTAGTTTACAGATCGCCTCGTGCTTTTAAAGGAAGAAATGCGAACATTTAATGTGTCACAGCTTGAGGGAAATAAAAAATAAATTTATTTTTACGTAAACTTCAGTTCCAAATGTCAAGGATGCCACAGAAATGTGGTTTCCCTCTAAATCTTGAATTGATTATGGAAACCTATCTGAACTTGCCTGGATTTTATCCTCTCTCTCTCTCTCTCTCTCTCTCTCTCTCTCTCTCTCTCTCTCTCTCTCTCTCTCTCTCTCTCTCTCTCTCTCTCTCTCTCTCTCTCTCTCTCATTGCTTTTGTCATGCTGACCTTTGTTTAAGGTGACCTAGGGTTGAAAAATGCTTGCTGATTAAGAATGCAAGGGGATGCTAGTCTATATAAAAATATGGAGATATTTAACCCATCACTTTTGAAAATAACTCTTGCTCCGGGTCTTTCCATTAGGTCCACCTTTACCGAAGAAATTGGTGCTTGCTTCATTCAATTTATATTAATACAACTATTACATTTTAACAGAGCCGAGAGCAGTAACATACATCGGAAGTTCTAAAAGTTTCTAAGTATTGACAAATGTTTTAAGACAAGAAAATATAAACACACTCGGAATGGCCTTTTAAACAATAAGTAAGTGATTTGTAATGCTCTCCAGGCTTTGTATTATTTCAGAACTTTATGTATCATTTGCTATTTAAATTGGCATTAATGGATGCTTCTTAAATTTGTATTTTCTTCATTTGAAATGCCACATATTTTATTCTTCTAAATCTTAAATTCTTTTCTTTCAATGAATGGGCTACCACTATATACAGACTAGTTAGCATTATGTTATTCCCAGTGTGAATCACGAACTTATAACTTACGAATCTCTTTGATAAGTAAAATGTCATCTTGGAGAAATTAATCGAGGCTCGAAGCGCTGTCCATGAAAGTGATAATC
>NC_090728.1:105845904-105850904 GCF_036898095.1 Palaemon carinicauda
ATCATATCTACAGCTGTATAGAGGATTTGTACAAGTACAGGATACTTATGAAATTGGTTATGACAGTATTCTACCAGCATAAATGTCATAATTTTTCCTAATCATAGAATATCATTCCTCAATATTTTGCCTATCGTGATTTGTTGATCCATGGTAAATTTTATTTTCAGCTTTTCAATCAATATGGTGTGATTCACAACAATAATAAATTAAAATTCAATTACGACATACAATTTTTTTATGTTGGAGGGTTCACGAAAGATACTGATCACTTTCAACCTGACAACGGTCCACTTTCTACAATGCAAAAGCGGTTGGGAGTGAGAAGCGACTTGAAATTAGGCCTTTGAGAAATTCAAGCCTGACATTGTCTTGTTTTTAGGAAATCTTGGGGACGTTAACACAAAGCTAGGAAAACTGCTCTCATCAGTCAAGAAAAGAGGGGAGGGATCTGTCAGAATTGCACTGGATGACCTTCTTTGTTAAAAAGATTATCTTTAGACGTATTGTAAAATAGGTGACTCAGGCTGACCCTGCTTAATAGAACTTTGAAAAATATATTCCAAATGTACACTAATAAGGACCAAACCTATCAATAATACCAAGAAATTAAAAATTTGTAATATACATTATATATATATATATATATATATATATATATATATATATATATATATATATATATATATAGATAGATAGATAGATAGATATATATATGTACATATATGTGTGTATATATACACACACACACACACACACACACACACACACACATATATATATATATATATATATATATATATATATATATATATATATATATATATATATATATATATATATATATATATATCACGGTCATTTTACAGAACATCCGACCATTATGCAAAAATATCAAATTCGTGGTCATATAACAAATTGGCCTAAACATCTCGACATTTTACAAAAGGACCATGAATTTTGTTCAATTTACAAAATTCTTAACATTGAAAATTTCCAAACAGAAAGTATCCAGAAGGAAAAAATAGGAAATGATAGAAGGTAGGGAACATAGAATAAAATAAGCTTATTCCTTTTTAGGAAATACACATTTCAAATACATCAAAATTTAAAAGTTTTAGCAAGTGGCTAATTGAAAGAAAAGAAGGTAAATGATATACGTTAGGTGACTGTGAAATACATTAAAGAAAATACATTACAAAATACTTCGAACTTTGAAAAGTATGTTTAAAAAACGGTCTTATAATCTCAATCTGAGATTGCTAGATAATTTTTCCTCGTTCAATGGGTTAACTACTGCAATGTAATTGGTCAATGGCTACTTTTCTCTTGGTAAGGGTAGAAGAGACTCTTTAGCTATGGTAAGCAGCTCTCTAGGAGAAGGACAATCTAAAATCAAACCATTGTTCTCTAGTCGTGGGTAGTGGTATAGCCTCCGTACCATGGTCTTCCACTGTCTGAGTTCTTTTGCTTGAAGGTACACTCGTGCGCACTTTTCTATTTCATTTCACTTCCTCTTGTTTTTTTTTTTTTTTTTTTTTTTTTTATGAAGTTAATATATGAAAGATTTATTTTAATGTTGTTACTGTTCTTAAAATATTTTATGTGGTTCATTACCTCTTTTTTAGTTTATTTCCTTATTTCCTTTCTTCACTGGGCTATTTTACCTGTTGGAGCCCTTGGGCTTACATCATCTTGCTTTTCCAACTAGGGTTGTAGCTTAGCAAGTAATAATGATAATAATAATAATAATAATATGTTTGTGGGTCGACCTTGTTAGACCAAGTGGGACCGTATCTACATCTACTGCTGCATAGTGAAAGTTTTTTTTTTTTTTTTTTTTTTTTTTTTTTTTTTTTTTTTTTTTTTTTTTTTTTTTTTTAACAAAATACGTTCTGATCTGCATTTATCAAATCCTTCACTTCATCCATGGATTCTGCAATGGCTTACTTCACGCTCCTGTACAATATTATCTATCAAATCTATTAAAAGGAATTTTAAAAAATGACCATAACACACACACACACACACTCATATATATATATATATATATATATATATATATATATATATATATATATATATATATATATAAAACTAGACAAATTCTCTTTATCATATAGGAGAGATTAGTTAACAAACGGTTGATATTAGATCTCATTCATTTTCCTCAGAATGCGGTTGATTTATTTGTTTGCAGCCTTTTCTGTCCTGTGTTTTTTCACTGTTGTAAACATGTGATCTTGTTTATCTTTCTTGCTATCTTAACTTTATAGTACATGAGATACGTGCAAGACCCGAGACTGTCATTTCCTCCTTAGAATGGCCACCAAACGTCTCGCAAGATGCTGGCGTGACTGGCGTAGGTCGTTTTACCATCCCTTCATGTAGGGAGGGAGTTTGCCAAAAAATATTATTTCATATTCAGTGTCGAATGTGGTTTTCGAAAAGATGAAGGAGAATTCCATATTTGCTCAATTTTTATTTTAAATGCAATATAAATGATAATTTACTAGATAACTAAATAATAGCTTCTGGTGATTTGTCTAAGTTTTGTGCTTGGGTATTTTGTGTATATTAAGCTTTGATACAGAGGAACATTGAAGGTATGACACATATATCCAATTGCTAATTTGTATACCCATTCGCTAAACTAAGACATTTCAGTATCTTCTTGATATCTATTACTGTTATGAAGCATTAGATATTCAATTAACCAGGTCTCGGCTAATAAATATTATGTTTGGGTTAATAAAGGTTACGTTTTCATTTACTTGCTTTTCTTTCAAATAGCCAGTTGCTAAAGGTTATGAAGTTTTGATGTATTTGAAATGCGTATTTTCTAAGAATGAATAAGCTTATTTCATTTTATGTTCACTACCTTCTATTGTTTCCTCGCTTTATTTTGCATCTGACTACTTGCTGTTTGAGCAGTTTTTAAACTGACCAACGATGATACTGATGATTTTGTAAACTGACAAAAATATTGGCCTTTTTGCAAAATTTCGAAATATTTAGGTCATAGACTATATATATATATATATATATATATATATATATATGTGTGTGTGTGTATATATATATATATATATGTGTGTGTGTGTGTGTATATATATATATATATATATATATATATATATATATATATATATATATGTGTGTGTGTGTGTATGTATATATAAAAGAAAAAGATATGTATATATATGTATATATATATATATATATATATATATATATATGTGTGTGTGTGTGTGTGTGTGTACATATATGCATGCATAGGCTATACATCTTTACATATTAATGTACTCACTGTTAGAGTATTTCTAGTTGTTTTGTGTCTCATAAAAATAAATTTTTGAGTTACTCCAACTTATAGTACTTTGTCCGAGAATGAATTGACTCTCAGAATCATTACAAGACTGTTTGGTAGAATGTGAGGTGAAGTGGCAAACCTGATGAATGGTAGCTAGGAGTTTTGATGAAAACTGCAAAAAAGTAATTTTGACTGATTGCAACAATTACAGAATCATCACACTTACGTCGGTTTTCATGTAAATATATAGCTTACTTATTCTAAAGAGACTCGAGAAAAAGATTGATGGAGAGTTGAGAGATGAATAAACATGATTTAGGAAGGGTAGAAGTTTTGCTAATAAAATTTTCATTTCAATGCATGTTGTACAGCAATGTGTAGAATATAGAAATCCATGTAAAGGTTTTAAAGGCCGCTTATGAATGGCAGAAGCAAGAGACAATGACATTGTCGTATCAAGTAAGACAACGTCCAAGAAACTAACCATATATACATATGATCAGCGCCCAAACCCCTCTCCAATCAAGCTATGACCAAGGAGGGCCAGGTAATGGCTGCTGATGACTCAGCAGCTAGACCTATGAGGCCCCCTCCCCCATTTTTAGCTAACAGGGATGGTGAGTTTGGAGCGACCATAGGAACCAACGAGTTTGAGCGAGACTCGAACCCCAGTCTGACGAACACCAGTCAGGGACATTACCACATAGGCCACCACAAACTTTGATGGCATTTGTGGAATATTAAAAAGCCTTTGATAGTATGCACCGGCCAATGTTGTGCAGGGTCCTGCGTTATTATGGAGTTCCGTTCAAATATGTAAATTTGATTAAGTCTGTTCATGAGCATAACAAGTGAAAAGTTAATGTTAGTGGAGCCCTATAAAATCAATTTCTCGTGAATAGTGGAGTACTCTAAGGGAATGTGTTGTCACATATGTTGTTTATTCTCCTCATGGATTTTGTAATACATAACAGAACAGTTTGGGATTATGGAAGATTGAACTGGATTGGTAATAGGAAAATAGCTGACCTAGTGTATGCTGATGGCGCTGTCCTTATTAGCAGAACACCACAGGATTTGCAAAGCTTGCTTACCAGAAGGCATAAAATATCACAGGAGGTTATCTTCAATATAAATAGAATAAAGAAAGAGCTGATGATAATGCAATATGTAATGGGAGATGAAATATCATTGGAAGGAGAAGGGATTAATAGGGTACACTCATTTAAATATTTAGGAACTGTGATTTCTAATAAAGGCTTTTTAGAACTGAAGTTCAATGAAATATTGAAAATAGCAAATGACACTATGGCTATGTTAAGCTAAATTTTGAAACCAAATCATCTGAAGTTACATATAAAAATGACAAAACATTTTCTAATGAAGTTGATCTTAAAGCACATTATGAAACTCACACTAGGAGGAGGTCATTCGAGTATAGTGAATGAGGTTTGTGTTACTCTATGGACATGAGTCACTGTCTAACAATGAAACAATATTCAACTGATTTAGTACATTTCAGAACAAAGCCCTCAGAAGAATATTGGGAATTGAATAGCAGGACAGGATTAAAAATAAAACTATAAGAGAGATTGCAATATTGCCATATATCGTTGAGATCATGATGAGGGGTAGATGGAGATGGTTTGGGCATGCTCTTCGTCCTCCCCAAGAGAGATTAGTTTAC
>NC_090728.1:105855904-105858404 GCF_036898095.1 Palaemon carinicauda
AGCTCAAGATAAATACGACTGGTGAAATTTAATCGAGGTCCTTTGTGTCAATAAGCGTAGGAGGAGATTATATATATATATATATATATATATATATATATATATATATATATAGATACAGTATATATATATATATATGTATATATATATATATATATGAATATATATATATTTACATATATATATACATATATATATATATATATATATATATATATATATATATATATATATATCTGTGTGTGTGTTTATATGTGTGGTTTTGATATTTATACATTGTGCGGCAAATGTATTTTCTTTTTAATCATTCAACATTCAATTTTCTTTGCTTCAGCATTATTTAACAATGAAGCTCATAGGCTTTTAATACTTTCAACAAGTCCTCTTAACACTAATGCTTTATTGCTTCTTGAATTTCCACAAAAGAATATTCTTTATAGGGAATTGCTGTAAGTCCATTAGTTCTTGGTCCGATTTGTTTTGTTTCAGATGAATATGGCAGCCATAAATATTCCTTTGAACAATGTTTAGAGGTAAATAGTGAGGACCTCTAAGGAGTATTAGTCCTTTAGTGTTATAAGAAAAATATTTCAAACATTCAGTGTGGAATTTTTCGTGAATGTTTCCTTGCATGTATGAGGTTAATAACCAATATTGATTTTGCAGCTATCCCAGAATTTTCCCCTTTGTTAACATAAAAGTTGTTTCTGGTAAAGTACTTATTTTTACTTACATACCTTGAGTGCATCTTAATATATATAAATGTAAATAAATATAAATATAGATAAAACTCACCTAAACGCGAGGTCCTCATTTGGCTTTATTAATCATATATAAGATTCAATGTTATACTGAACGAAATAAAACCTCTCTAGCTATAATTACAAAGCAACATAATGTTTTATAGCACGCAGAATGGCAAGTTATAAAATTGAACTTTGTTTAAATCAAACATCATGTTAGTTAAGAAAATTTATCACAATAAATTTAGGTTTGTCCTTTTATCTGTTTCTGACAGTTAATATATGGCGGAGAGAGAGAGAGAGAGAGAGAGAGAGAGAGAGAGAGAGAGAGAGAGAGGAGAGAGAGAGAGAGAGAGAGAGAGAGTAGTAGGTGATGAAAGTTTCTATCCCTGCAAGGTGAGAAGTATCTCCTACAGTAGAATGCTTCGTGTTGTTAATTGTAAATATTTTTATTAGGCAAGCAAAGTTCTCTATTTTTCTGCCTCACATGGAGACTGAACCCACTGTCATCGAATTAACCACTGATTATTTGTTACCGAATAGGTCAATATAGGCAGGAGACTTTATTCATCAATCCTGTATCGCTTGGTCCTTTCCTGAAATTATTATTATTATTATTATTATTATTATTATTATTATTATTATTATTATTATTATTATTATTATTATTATTACTAGGTAAGCTAGAACCCTGGTTGGAAAAGCAATATGCTATATGCCCAAGGGAAACATAGCCCAGTGAGGATACGAGACAAGGGAATAAATAAAGTACAAAAAAGTGAAGAACATTTGCAATAGAATATTTTACGAACATAACAACATTAAAATTGATCTTTCATATATAAACTATAAAAGAAACCTTGAAAAAAAAATCAGTAGGAAAAAGAAATAAGAGAGAATATACGTCCTGAGTGTACCCTCAAGCAAGAGAACTCTACCCCCATATACCCGAAGACCATGGTACAGAGGCTATGGCACTACCCAAGATTAGAGAACAATGGTTTCATTTTGGAGTGTCCTTGTAGAAGAGCTGCTTACCATAGCTAAAGAGTCTTCTACCCTTGCCAAAGGAAAGTAGCCACTGAACAATTACAGTAGAGTAGTTAACCCCCTTGAGCGAAGAAGAATTGTTTGGTAATCTCGGTGTTGTCAAGTGTATGAGGACAGAGGAGAATGTGGAAAGAATAGGTCAGACTTTTCAGTGTATGGATAGGCAAAGGAAAAATGAGCTGTAACTAAAGAGAGAGGTGCAATGTAGTACTATCTGGCCAGGAAAAAGGATCCAATAATTCTCAAGCGGTAGTATCTCAATGTGCAACTGGTGCCATTGCCAACTTACTCCTTTCTAGTGAAAGGAGTATGGTACCGCTTAAAAAAGAAGCATCAGTAATAGGATATGTTTCAAGTTAAATTTGTGTGGCAATGGTCGAAAACCTCGTTAATGTTGTAATGAGAATCATCGCAAAATAAAAAATTATTTCTTCTCTCATCATGTGGTCTACATTGCATCCATCATCAATGTTGAAAATAGTTCATAAACCTAATTGCATTATGTATTGCATTGCAATTATTCTCACAAAGCCATTATAGAAATTCATTGCTGGATAACAATAACATGGAATATTGTCATTACTTGTTTTCCAAATGTTCACAAATTTTCCTCAAAGTCAGATGTGCCAATGATAGTATTTATTTCTTTTTGTGATTTCTTGTCTGATTAATCTCTGTCTATTATTTTCCTGCTCCAAATATACTTA
>NC_090728.1:105863404-105875904 GCF_036898095.1 Palaemon carinicauda
TTAGTCTAGTTTATCTCTTTGATAATGAGTCACTAAGTCAACCGTTAAAATTTCATGCATCCTTAATAATAAAAAGAAATCCTTCCGAAAGACGTAGATGAAAAGTACAGTCATCATTATGTTATCATCAAGGAACGCTGTAAAGATAAAAGATATGCTTTTTGTTTTGAATTATAAATTATGTTAACATCTTTCAATTTAAAGTAGTATGCGTTTTAATTTTTCTTTTCGTTATATTCCCAATGTGTCCTTTCATTTCCCCGTTTCCCATAATTGCGACCCCTGCAGCCGACGGAAAGGTTTAAAAATAGACCGGAATTTGAATAAAGTTGACGTTCAGACCGCGGGAGATGTCCTTCCTATTAGACCGTTCGTTTAAACCTCGTTAATTCTCTCATTCATCTGCATTTGCAAATTCCCCTGTCACTGGCAGTTGATTAATGTCTTTGATATTATTTTTCTCCCACTGCTGATCACACAATGTAAACATTCAATTTACCCAAGTTAATTTCGGATTCAGTCCCCGCCTGGTCGACTTCTTCCCCCTCACTTAGTGTCTAACGGGGATAGTTTCTTTATGGCCATCTACATACGAAAAGATGAGAGAGTAAAAGAAAATGAGAGAGAGAGAGAGAGAGAGAGAGAGAGAGAGAGAGAGAGAGAGAGAGAGAGAGAGAGCAACGTTTTCCTATCCTCTGTTTAAACCCCCCCCCCTTCCCCATACACTGTCGGTGGCTGTGTTCGATTTCCTTTAATCGGGTTTGATGTCGGTAGTGTATTGCACTTATAAACGATGAAGGGTGTAGCTTCCTATTTACAGGGTCCGTTCTGGTGATATTTTCTCTTATTATCCTTTTTTACCATCTTCACGAATATAATAATAATAATAATAATAATAATAATAATAATAATAATAATGCTGCATCAGATGTGTATGTAAGTTTGTCAACATCAATATTGCACTTATATTACAATCGACAAAAAGCTTGTATATTCATCGTTGCAAGTACGCAGATTTGTCTTGGCAAGATAAAACTTGAAAGAAGACTCACTTGATTCGATTAATAAACCATGATTGCCTTTCTAAATGGGAATCCATTCTTGCTCTTAAAGAATGTCACGTAATATGAAGAGGGAATTATATTCCCAGTGGACAAATCCTCGTATTCCCTTTTGTCTCTTGAAAGAAGATAATGAACATCTTAATGAAGGATTTATCTCCTTCTTTTGGTCATCGGAGTGTTGTCACGCTACGGAAGGATCCCTGGATTGTGGTTGGCAGATGGCGTTACTTGAAGAGCAACCCTGCCACCAGATGGCTCTTATGGGTTTCACGCCTCATTTGCCTGATCCTTTAATCCGATTTGGTATCTCCATTTGTTCTTTATAATTTGTTTTATTCCTGTTTCTCTTATCCGGTATCTTTCCCCTTCCCGAACTGTTCTCATTACTGTCACCATGATAACCCCGTTTGTCTTCATGAATGGAATTACTTTATTTTGCTCATTGTTTTGTGGTGTCGTCAATATTTCATAGTTCGTTACTTTAATCAAACAACAATTTAATCATAACGAGAATAGAATAATCAATCGGATTTTCGTGGAAAATATTTTCACATCTCGGCTTGATAAAGTTGAAGTATTGTATAATCACTCTTCTTGAATGGTCACTGATGTTATGCTTCAAAAAATGCACTTGAACATTTACGAACGTCAAGATAGTCATCGTTCTATCCTACAAGCACATAATACTGATATATCATATATTTGCCACCCTTCTGATCGGGAAAGGATACACTGCATACTCATACATAATATAAATTCTTCTATTTCTTGTGAGAGTGTATGTGAGATGAATCCGAGGTCTTTGAGATGGTTTGGTCATGTAAAATGCATGATAGGTAATTGAAGAAGTTGTAAAATTCAGGCATTTTAATGAGGAAACAGTATCGAGGAGAATATAGAGAGTTCGGTAAAAGGCGTGAATAAATAGGCCTTTAATATTCACGAAGTGTGGGAGTGAGTACTATAAAGGGAGGCGGGTTGTTGTGGATTATATATAGGAGATTTTAACACGTTGTCGATGACGCTTCAATAAAGGTGTATTACGTACATACGTATGCAAAGAAAAATCCAGTTCTACCAGTTTTTCCGACCACGACTTTCTCTTTTCTTCATTATCATTTCGATTGCTGGTGAGTCAAATTATGTCAGAGATGGATAAGGATAAATCTCATCCGTCTTTTTATTTCTTTTAAAATAATGGGTGGTATCTAATAAACTGTTATGGGATGGAAGTAAAGATACTTTCAGTTTCGTCAATGTAACGAGTCTGGAAACTTCGTATGTGTAGGTATTCCAAAGTGTTTGGAAAAAGGTAAGGTTCATCGACGCATAACACAATACAGACTTTAATTGCAGCATGTGTATTGTTAGAAGTTGCTGTATTGTTCAAGAATCACAACAAGTTTCAGACAATTAAGAATTCTCTTATACAGTTCCCATTAAACAACTGCCGTGGGAGCCCCGGATCTTGTAAACAAATAAATCTATATTCAAGAGAGTTAACATTGAAATCTGTTGATTGTTACAGCTAGAGGCTCCGTCACGACTAGAATATAATAATAACGGAAGACACCTGAGTCTATCGAAATTCAAATTTGGATCAATGTAATGTAGGATTGGGAATGAGTAACTTTACCATTAATGACTTAAGAATTCATTATTTTGCCTTTGGTTGTAAATTCCTTTTGTTCTGAAGTGTATTTGAAGCTCAAAATACAGAAGTTTTTTGATAGAAGTGAGAGTAATGGACACGACAATTCAATACTTTGTTTGTTATGTGTTTTGCGTTTTAAAGTATTTTAATTAGGATATAGAAGAAATACTGATTGATGGAAATTATTTTTCCCTTTCGAAATGTCTATGAAGAATTCGTGAACAGATGTGTTAAGGCAATGTAAAATATGACAAAATTTAAGACCTTATTGGTATGAAGCTTTAACGTTTAAAGGCCGTTTAAAGGTTAAAGGTTAATGTAGATTTCATTAAGAGACAATGCATGACACCATGCTAATGTAGACTGAAGCATGCCAAGTGAGCTTAGTAACTATCTACTATAGGATGTTCACATGTTTGGTAATGAATACATTTATCCCGAAATATGATTTAGATATTTTGAAATGTGAATGAATAATGATATTTACCTCAAAGCAGCAAAGGGTGCTTTTAGAGTATAATTAATTGAGCATTGAATTAGTATATGGATGTATTTGTATGGCAATCAGGATAATATGAATGTTACTAATGACTGTATAAAATATGAATAGTTATGATGGCAGCGATAAGTAATGTAAAGTTATTAAGTAAAACAATGATTGGTATGCAATATAAAAGGGATATATGGAATTCGTTAACAGAACTAAAATTTAAACTAGCCAAACAATAACATCTACGCTAGGACTGCGATTAATAAAACAATGAAAACGTAATACTACCGAAAAAAATTCTTAAGAATATTTTTTTTTTACTTTCCAGAATTTTAATATATATTTGATAATGAACATCATGTTTTAAATATAACTTTGATTACATAATATTTGGTAATATTCTAACTATGTTAATGTATATTGGGTGACTGAATGGCTACCCCCTATTATGGATTTTTGGAAACATTCTAAATGAAAATTATTTTCAACTACGTAAAGAATATCAGTATAAAGTGATTGACACTCAATCGAAAGTGATATAGATCTTTATATATGAAGATCATAGTTTTATAAAGAAAAGCCGAAAACTTAATATCGGTTTTAAGTGTTCTGAAGGGTTTTTTTTAATCGTTGAAGTAAATTGTTAATTAATTCTAACTATAGTTTTATTAAATCTCTGTGTTTGAGTCATTGACTATCAATATATTGCAGCTTAGGAAAGGGACAGAGCTGAGTGATTCAAAATAGGAAGGGAGCTGATGTAATTTTTCGATTAAGTGTTAAAGTTGAAAATAGAGTAAAAAGAAATATGTTAGCTTTGGTAAGATGGTGATAGCGTGTCTGACCAAGATAAGTATGTTATATGTCGATTAGGGGAAGGTTCCGAAGAGTGAGACAAATATATATTAATTTCTATATGGGTAAAATTGATAGCGGAGACTGTTTGATTCAGATCATAGATTTTCGTTGTGTATTGTAGGATTTTGATATAGAAGATAAGGCAGATGAGCGAAGGATTTGTTTGGCAAGAGCAGTTTGGGCTTAGAAGGGAATGTGTTGAAAATGTATTT
This sequence comes from Palaemon carinicauda, assembly GCF_036898095.1. Taxonomy (NCBI): domain Eukaryota; kingdom Metazoa; phylum Arthropoda; class Malacostraca; order Decapoda; family Palaemonidae; genus Palaemon; species Palaemon carinicauda. Next base: position 105,867,683 of record NC_090728.1, read on the forward strand.
GTTATGAAACGTTTATGTGATAAGTTTGAAAATAATGGGTAAATGCTGTATGCGGCTTAAACGGAACTAGATAGAATTTGTAGTGGAATTTTCAGAGAGGAGATGTGGAAAGTGTTCATGTGTGATGCATATGGCAGATTGCTGAGAGTGATAAAATGTGTTTATGATTAAAGTGAATCATGTGTAAAGAGTTGGTAGATAGTATAGTGGCTGGTTTCATGTAAAAAATGGTTGAAATGTCGATGTTATGACTCAATGACTGTTAAAACCTCAATCGAAAAACTGTTGTAGAAAACCATAGAAAATGCGGTATAGTTAAAGTTGTATGAATGAGATAGATCATGAGCAGATTGTGGAATGGCTGATGCTTGCAAACAGAAACTTCCGAGATTTGTAGAAGAGTATGGTAACCTTAATACGATATTCATGAGTAAATAACACCAAGAGTAGGATGATTAAGTAGATGATTTGTGGTTAGGGTGATAGAGAAAGAAATGCTATTATGGATGGTATAGAACAGTGTAAGTAGTAGATTCATGTAAATATTTAGAAGGAAGTAATTGGGATTTTGTTAACACGAGAAAAGAGAAAATATGGGGGTTAATGGAAACCAAGGTTACGGCGTATTAAGAGATTGCTGAACCATCGCTACGATGTGAATATGAAATATTGATTTTTAATGGAAATCGAAACAAGATAATGGATACTGCAGAAATATGTTTTTGTAGAACTGTGTAGCTTTGAACTGAAATGTGGAAAAATGTAAATGAAAAGGGGTGGATAAAGGCTTAAATAAGATAAAAGGAGAGATTATTATTATTATTATTATTATCATTATTATTATTATTATTATTATTATTATTATTATTATTATTAGCTAAGCTACAACCCTAGATGGAAAAGCCAGATGTTATGAGCCCAAGGACTCCAACACGGAATAGCCCAGTGAGGAAAGGAAATAAGGAAATAAATAAACGATATAAGAAGTCATGAAAATTTGAAATGATATACCTAAAAAAAAACATTAACAACATCAAAACAGATAATTATTATATAGACTATAAAAAGACATATCACCCTGTGGAACATAAAAACATTTGCGGCAAATTTGAACTTTTGAAGTTCTACTGATTCAACTACCCGATGAGGAAGATCATTCTACAAATTGGTCACAGATGGAATAAAACCTCTGGAATACTGTGTAGCATTGAGCCTCATGATGAAGAAGGCCTGACTATTAGAATTAACGGCATGCATAGTATTACGAACAGGATGGAACTGTCCAGGAAGATCTGAATGTAAAGTATGGTCAGAATTATGAAAAATCTTATGCAAACATGCATAATGAACTAATTGAACGACAGTGCCTAAGATATATATCTAGATCAGGAATAAGAAATCTAATAGCCCGTAAGTTTCAGTCCAACAAATTAAGATGAAAATCAGCAGCTGAAGACCAGACAGGAGAACAATACTCGAAACAAAGTAGAATGAATGAATTACAACACTTCTTCAGAGTAGATTGATCACCAAAAATCTTGAAAGACCTTCTCAATAAGACAATTTTTTTGTGGAATCGAAGAAGAAACAGACTAAATGTGTTTCTAAAAAATGAATTTGCTGTCGATGAAATGTTAAAAGAAAGATACTCAGCATATAAAAAGTAGAAAACGTTTGCTAAGTAAAAGTGTAAGGAAGGTCGAGGGTTTCCTGATTTACTTTTCTTTAGGTGTATGAAACGGTTAATGTTGGAGGAAGTTTCTGCAAAAGGGATTCCATAATGATCAGAAAGGTCACTTGTTAGTTGGCACCAACTTATATTTTTTCTTCTCGAGGAGCCACACCCTGATAGTAGGAAAGACTTAAGGTTAACATTGAATAAGGCTATCTGCAAAATTGATTGCCATTCTACTGATATCTCACTGTAATTTTAAAAAATGCATACTAGATTGTATTTTCCTTGGATATATATATATATATATATATATATATATATATATATATATATATATATATATATATATATATATATATATATATATATATACTGTATTCGCCTACAGACACGCAGATATATATACGTGTTTGTTTGTCTGTATATATATATATATATATATATATATATATATATATATATATATATATATATATATATATATATATATATATATATATATATATGTACATATATATATATATATATATATATATATATTTATATATACATGTATATACATATATGTATACATATATACACACATAGTATATATATATATATATATATATATATATATATATATATATATATATGTATATATATATATATATATACATATATATATATATATATATATATATAGATAGATAGATAGATAGATAGATAGATAGATATAGATATAGATATAGATATATATGCATATGCATATAATGTATTCTTATATGACTTTGAATGCCTCTCTGTATAAGAGTATACCAAAGTGGAATACGATCCAGTAAGCATTTTCCGTAAGATCATTGAACTATCTAATTTTTCAGTTGTATATCAGCAAAAACGTTATCGGTATTAAATTTTATATACAATATTGATCAGTGTGAAATAAAATCTTTCGAGAGTACAAAAAGAAAATCAAACTTAGTCGTGTATAACTGATAAATCCAAATTTTTTTAAGACGGTGAAAGTTAATTAAAGAAAAACGGGAATACTCGAACAGTAGTGACCACTTGATTTTAAATTCGAAGACAAATAGTATTATGATAGAATTTTTGATTAAATGTGTGCATTTTTTTTCTTATAACCTTCTAAGTTAAAACAGATTACCCAACAATGCGATGAGCTTAGGTTTTCCTGATTATAGATATATAGATTTCTATATTCGTGCATGTCAGTCCAATAAATTCGCTGTCATCTCTCAAGGTTTTTTTTTTTTCATTTATTTATAGCTGCGCCGAGGAATATTAGCATCAGATTGTGAGGCTAGCAATTGCATGTGTTTCAGTGTTTGAATCTTATCACAAATCAAGGTGAAAAGATGATGGCATAGGTCGAAGTCAATAACGGAACTGGTGACGTGGAAATTACCTCTGATGATATGCTTAGTGTGTCGTGTTCCACATTCTATCTGGGAATTAGTGTCTTCATCACATGTATTATATGCATGCGAGACTGTCACAGACTTATATTAAAAGACATGCCAAAGCAGACCGTAATGGATGAGCTTTTTAATGCTTCTGTCTCGGATAGGGGTGATGCATTTTTCATCGTTTGTTGAGTGATGTTTCTTTTATTCTTTTTTTTTCCCTTGATTAGCGTGTAAAGAGTGTTACGGAAAATGACTAGAAAATCTCAAGCCAGTAAACTTTCCATTTCACTATATTTTACACTTTCAAACTCTCTCTCTCTCTCTCTCTCTCTCTCTCTCTCTCTCTCTCTCTCTCTCTCTCTCTCTCTCTCTCATTATCTTTTCGATAAAAACAATAATGTCTCCTTGTAGGTACAAGTGAGAATATTAAGAAGGAACTTTTACCAATAAAAAAACGGCAGAAGCTAACATTGGACTCAGGAGGCAACTCTGCCTACACTAACGAAGGGTCTTGAATTTCTCTGGAATGAGTCAGCTGACTTGAAGGCGAGATCATTTAACTGAAGGCTTAATGAACCACTGACCTCATCATGTGAGTGAGCTTGGCCGTGGTGGATTCAGCTCCTTTATTTTTCATATGGCCTCTCGCCATCTCGTCTTTCCATAAAGTCAAGGATCTGATATGGCAAGGCTTGAATTATTAAGGTGGAAAAGTATAAAACATTTTATAAGATTCTTTTGAACTCTGGGTAATAAGCTAGAGAACAACGGATATAGTTTTCATCGAGACAAAAGGTTATCATAGAGAGATGAATAATTCTTTAGGCTACTCTTCATAACTGGAGATATAGTTAGGGAGAGGGAGGGGCTCTTGTTTGAATAAAGATATTTAAACATTTCAGTACATGTAGGCTACGCCGTCACTTCATATGGTAAATAATTTTTTTTCAATATATCTAAACATACGTCCTCAAAGTTAAAGATCTCTCCGTTTTCTAAGCCAGTACATTGTAAAATAATAAAATAATATATGTAACATTGAGAATCTAAATGCTTTTGTCTCTCAGATTACACACCGAATTTTTATATCCGAAAATTTTATTTATAGTGAATGAATTGTGACTGTATTTCAAACTATTTTGTTACCGTCCTTTCCTCCGGCAAGGACACATGCCCTTGTTAGACATGCTAGTTTCAGTTTCCTTGTCACTTGTAATTAATAATATGCTGTTTCTTATAGTCCCATTTGGTATTCTCTGCTTTCCCTCGTCAATTACTGTTTTAAGAAATTCTGCCTTCGGTTGGTTTTGCTTTTTTCTCTATTAGCACTTGTTTGTTTCTTTAGATATTAATGATTATTATTATTATTATTATTATTATTATTATTATTATTATTATTATTATTATTATTATTACTACCCAAGCTACAACCCTAGTTGGAAAAGCAAGACGCTATAAGCCCAAGGGCTCCAATAGGGAAAAATAGCTCTGTGAGGAAAGGTAATAAGGAAATAAATAAATGATGACAATAAATTAACAATATATCATTCTAAAATCAGTAACAGCGTCAAAACAGATATGTCCTATATAAGCTATTAATAACGTCAAAAACCGATATGGCATATATAAACAATAAAAAGACTCATGTCAGCCTGGTCAACATAAAAACATTTGCTCCGACTTTGAACTTTTGAAGTTCTACTGATTCAACTACCTGATTAGTAAGATCACTCCACAACTTGGTAACAGCTGGAATAAAACTTCTAGAATACTGTGTAGTATTGAGCCTCATGATGGAGAAGGCCTGGCTATTAGAATTAACTGCCTGCCTAGTATTACGAACAGAATAGAATTGTCCAGGGAAATCTGAATGTAAAGGATGGTCAGAGTTATGAAAAATCTTATGCAACATACGTAATGAACTAATTGAACGACGATGCCAAAGATTAATATCTAGATCAGGAATAAGAAATTTAATAGACCGTAAGTTTCTGTCCAATAAATTAAGATGAGAATCAGCAGCTGAACACCAGACAGGAGAACAATACTCAAAACAAGGTAGAATGAAAGAATCAAAACTCTTCTTCAGAATAGATTGATCACCAAAAATCTTGTAAGACTTTCTCAATAAGCCAATTTTTTGTGCAATTGTAGAAGACACAGACCTAATGTGTTTCTCAAAAGTAAATTTCCTGTCGAGAATTCTAAAATTTTAAAAGAGTCATACAAATTTAAAGAAACATTATCAATACTGAGATCCGGATGTTGAGGAGCCACTGTCCTTGACCTACTTACAATCATACTTTGACTTTTGTTAGGATTCAACTCCATGCCCCATAATTTGCACCATGCACTAATTTTAGCTAAATCTCTAGTAAGGGATTCACCAACCCCAGATCTATATTCAGGGGATGGAATTGATGCAAAGAGAGTAGCATCATCTGCATATGCAACAAGCTTGTTTTCTAAGCCAATCACATGTCAAGTGTATATAGTATGAAAAGTAATGGGCCAACAACACTACCCTGTGGAACACCGGATATCACATTCCTATACTCACTATGGTGCCCATCAACAACAACTCTTTGAGATCTATCACTTAAAAAACCAATAATAATGCTAAGAAACGACCCACCCACTCCCAACTGTTTGAGTTTGAAAACAAGGGCCTCATGATTAACACGGTCAAAGGCAGCCTTAAAATCAAGGCCAATCATACAAACTTCCTGACCACAATCAAGGGATTTCTGTACAGCATTGGAGATTGTAAGAAGGGCATCACATGCTCCATGGCCTTTACGAAAACCAAATTGCAAACTAGGGAATAGATGATTACCTTCAGCAAACCTATTAAGACGTTTTGCCAGAAGACGTTCAAAAACTTTAGATGATATGGGAGTTATGGAAATTGGGTGGTAATCAGTGGGACTTGAGCTACCACAAACACATTTACATAGAGGAGTAACATTACCAATTCTCCAACAAGTGCTAAAAGCTCCTCTTCTTGCTAACTTGCGCATAATAACAGATAACCTCGGAGCTAAGAAATCTGTTGTTTTTATAAAAAACAAAGGAAAAATACCATTTGGGTCTACACCTCCATAAGCATCAAGGTCCATCAACATAGCTTTAACCTCACGAGATCGAAAAGCTAAAATAGTTAGTTTAGCGTCAGGAAAACAGGAATGAGGAATTTCAAGTTTTTCATTACTCTGTTTACTGTCAAAAACATCAGCCAAAAGGGTTGCCTTTTCCTTTGGACAGTGAGTGACTGAGCCATCTGGTTTAAGTAAAGGAGGAACTGTTGCATCTACACCAAAGAGTGCTGATTTAAGGGTAGACCACCATTTATGTTCCTGAGTTGTACCAGAAAGGGTTTCTTTTATGGTTAAATTGTACTCCTTTGCAGTTGAGGCATAAACTCTCTGAGCAAAATCTCGAAGCTGAGTATAGTTGTTCCAGGTAAAATCTGATCTGTTACCCCTCCAAAGATGACAGGCTTCCTGCTTCTCCGAATAAGCACGTCTACAATCATCATTGAGCCACGGTTTATCCTTCACTTGGTACCTCAGCACACGAGAAGGGATACACCTATCAATTATGTTGACTAGATTCTCATACAAAGGGACAACAGGATCTACACTACTATATAATTGTGACCAATTCAAGCACAAAAGATCATGCAAAATCCCATTCCAGTCTTCTTGGGATTTCATATAAATTTTACAAGAGTATGATATATCAGGGACAGGCTGCTCAGTCTTCACTACTAATGAAATCAAGGCATGATCAGATTTCCCGACTGGAGAACCAACCTTACTAGTTATAACGCCAGGGGAGTCAGTGTATACGAGGTCCAAGCAATTACCAGAACTGTGAGTAGCTTCATTTATGATTTACTCAGCCTGATTCAGAGGCAAAGTCTAAAGCTCTTAAGCCATGGCGATCGGTAGGAGAGATAGAACTTAACCACTCCCTATGGTGAGCATTAAAATCACCAACAAAGACAAAAGAAGCCTTTCTATCATCTTCTTGTATATTAGCCATAATGGTAAGAAGACAATCGAAGATAGAATCATCCATGTCTGGATTCCGGTAGATCGAACACAAATAAAAGTTGTTATGCCTGCCACAAACTTTTATTACCTAAATCTCAGGACATCCACATTGATAGTAGGATTTATGAGAAGCAGGGTACTCGGTCCTAATATACACCGCCATTCCCCTGGCCCTAGGGATGGCATCACGTTTCAACATTATTGGCTTCTTAAAACCAGTTATAAGGAGCTCAGATGAGTGCCTCATATTGGAAACCAAAGTTTCTGAGCACAAAAGAATATCATACTGTCTGGACGCAACTGTAAGGTCTTGGATATTTGCATGAATACCACGAATATTGCAATAAAGAAGACGACATTGACGAAATCTAGGACGTACTGGTCCCAGATTTCGCTCAATGTCTCCAGACAGCATAAGAATTAATAGAAATAAAAAAGAGACATCATACTTGAAAACTAGATTAACAAGAATTATAACAAAAACAATATGTACAGAATTATAAATAAAGTGATTGATGAAACACATAGACTATAGTAAAAAGTCGGAAAAAATGGTCAACATGGAGGAGCCGATACACCATGTAAGGCTAAATACCCTCCAGGATAGCCACCTCAACTGAAGGGAGGACAGTAAGGATGGTTTTGAGAAGAAAAAGAATCAGGAAAAGGAAAAGACAACCTCTTGATAAACCACCAGGCATCCATGGCCCTTCTATTAAGCTTTCCCAACACTCCATTTAAAAAAAAAAAAAAAAACAAGAGGAAGAAAAAAATAATAATAAGATAGAATAGTGCCCGAGTGTACCCTCAAGCAAGAGAACTCTAACCCAAGACAGTGGAAGACCATGGTACAGAGGATGTGGCACTACCCAAGACTAGAGATTGATTGATTTAAAGTTTTCAGGCATCCTGACATCTACAAGTCTAGAGAACAATGGTTTAATTTTGGCGTGTCCTTCTCCTAGAATTGCTTACTATAGCTAAAGAGTCTCTTCTACCCTTACCAAGAGGAAAGTACACTGAACAAATTGCAGTACAGTAATTAACCCCTTGGGTGAAGAAGTGTTTAGTATCTCATTGTTG
>NC_090728.1:105878404-105893404 GCF_036898095.1 Palaemon carinicauda
CAGCGCCCTTAATTACTTTTAGCTGAGCCCAGGACTAGGAGTAAGGGAAATGGCGACTGATGACTTGGCATATAGATCTATGAACCACCCTCCAAAAACAAAGGAAAAAAATAGCTCATTGGGCTATATGGTTACGATTCTTAAGTGAAATCGATTTGGCTATGGGCGTACATGGAATTCGGAGCACACATTTTGAGTCATAAACTATCAACTACGATAGCACAACCAATAAGGTGATATAGAAAGAAACTGCTTGCCAGAATAACTATCTAAACTTATCCACTTTTAAAATTTTTGAAACAATGTCTACCGGCCTTAAATTTTGCAACAAATTCTGATTCAAAATTGTTTTTCCATAACTTAGAAAAAATGACCTGAATCCTGTTTAAATTTATAATACTTTTAGTTGCATTCATTGGAGTCATTCTGAAACCCAACCAATTTGAATTAAAGTGAATATTGGTTCCAGTCTAAGACACACTTGTAAAAGAGAATGAGATATCAGTATGACTGCTGTGAGGCAAAATTTAGAATATTTCTTTTTGTTAGTGAATGATGGGTTGCATGCTTAATCTTGAATGCAGCGGATTTAAGCGAACGAAAGAATTTCTTCATTTTCCATTAACCTTCTCTTCTATTTCTTTACATTTTCATTAATAGATATTCATATGTATTTTATATTAATACACTTGAAAGTTTACAAACCTCCAGCGTACAAAAATATAAGTTGTAGCATAACTTAACCCGTACTTCTTTAACAGCTAATGGTTGTTTATTTGCTTCTCTCTAGCGAGAAAAAACTATATTTCAGACATCCTTTTATGACTGTCTTAAAATTTTCCTATCATCTTCAACACCAGTGTCTTCGAGTTGATATTGGTTTCCTCTTGGCAATACGTTTTGTTACCCTATTTATTTAGAGGTTGCTGTGGCCTGATTGGTAACGTCTCTGCCTGGTGTTTGCCAGTCGAGGGTTCGAGTCCCGCTCAGGCTCGCTAGTACCATTAGTGTCTGCAACCTTACCATCCCTGTGAGCTAAGGTTGGGGGGTTTGGGGGAGCCTTTAGGTCTATCTGCCGAGTCATCAGCAGCCACTGCCTGGCCCTCCCTGGTCCTAGCTTGGGTGGAGAGGAGGCTTGGGCGCTGATCATATAATATATGGTCAGTCTCTAGGGCATTGTCCTGATTGCTAGGGCAATGTCACTGTCCCTTGCCTCTGCCATTCATGAGCGACCTTTAAACCTTTAAAAATGAAGCACGTCCATAACTACAGCTATTTTTGTTTTCAGTACTGTACTGCAAGATAGAATGTCATTCTAGAAAATTCTCTTAATTAAACATCTATTTTCCTGTCAGGTAATTATTTATTTATTTGTTATCTGCCCTGAGTAATTCAGAGCCACACTGTACCATTTGAATATTGTTTCAATTAAAGGGAGAATCCCGAAACAACTGTAATTTGATATTTTCCTCAAAAAGTACCAGCTAACGTAATATAAAAAAAGAAAACGAAACTTCAGTATTTAAAGCTCTCTCGACTACTTGGCCTAATTCTCTATATTTTAACATTTGTTGTTCATCGTTATATAGAACCATTCTCCTTGAACCATAGAATCATAGGTTAACTTCTACGCAAAGATTTTCCACATTACCCACTTGATAGTCTACAGGTAATGCTCATCAGCAACGCGTTGAGCCTCTGATATTATGGGTCACCGTTTTATGCTGATAAATATGACGTAGTATTTCATTTTGTCATCATGTTGATCTCTCTCTCTCTCTCTCTCTCTCTCTCTCTCTCTCTCTCTCTCTCTCTCTCTCTCTCTAAGATCTACCACTGACTTGATAAGTTACTTTTGTTCACTTTCAACAGTGTTCATTGGTCATGAGGCTGTTATCTTTTATAATGAGAACTGAAAATCAATAATATTATTAGTATCATGAACATATAATGTTTCAGCGTCCATGAGACAGTATTTGAGTCATTAATACAGTCATTAATAGTCTGCCCCTTTATCCGTGTTCGTTTGGTTACATATTTAGCGGTAGAATGTTTTTACCTCCTTGTACTTTCTAATTATTATTATCATTACATGCTAAGGTACAACCCAAGTTGAAAAAGCAGGATGCTATAAGCCTAGGAACTTCAACAGGGAAAATGGCTCAGTGAGAAAGGAAATAAGGAAAAATAAAATATTTCAAGAACAGTAACAATATCAAAATAAATATTTCCTTTATAAATTATGAAATATTTTACAAAAAAGGGAAGAGAAATAAGATAGAGTAGTGTGCCTGAGTATACCCTCAAGCAAGAGAGCCCAAGACAGTGGAAGACCATTGTACAGAGGCTATGGCACTACTAAGACTAGAGAACAACGGTTTGATTTTGGAGTGTCCTCCTAGAGGAGCTGCTTATCATAGCTAAAGAGTCCCATGTTGTAGCTTAATTTTTCGCTAAACTTTGGTCTTCTAGACACATTCACACCAATGTGTCCTGGGTTATCCTTGTCATAACTTCATGGAATGATGTCTGAAGATTCTCAATTTCATTACTAACCAGGTCGAATTGTGTGTATATAGCTTTCGCTAAAATGGCGTTTTATTATAAATAAAAACGTTTACTGATTTAGCATTTTACCCAAGTATAATTGAAATCATTCATTGTTGTTTTTGCAATACCATGTGACACGCGAAAAGATAATGTTGCTCTGTTTTCCCGGATCATCATCAAATCTGTTATTCGCATCACTCGATTATCCCCGTTCGCAGTTTTAATTCTTTTTTTTTTATATCCAATAGAGGTGTTTGTTCATTTTTTCTAGTTTGAAGTGCCATTAAATTTAACGGGATACTTCGCCATGCAAAATGGAAAATGGCTTTTCGCCTTTACACGCCATTAATTTTCTTCACACCAAGGAATTGACAATACTGACAGCACTCACTGTGTATGAAAACTGGGCCAGTATCGTGTCATGCTAACATGTACGTAAGAGCGATATTCCCCAATTGTTGTCCATCCATGAAATAGCATTAATGCGGTTGGTACATAGCTTTATAATATCGCTCTGAAAGACCATTTTGGGAGAAATTTTATGCTTTTATACTTCATTGGTAAATGAAGCACAGATGATTTTAATAGAGGACTAAACTGTATTTGGTTAATCTGAGTTAGTAATATACTGATTCTGTGTTGGTTTTTATCTGAGTGGGCAAAGTTTTTCGTAGTACTCGGACTTCTCTCTTCTAATACTTTTCAGAGCTGATTACTATCCGTTAAACTTTCCATTCTTGAGAAACGTTCATCTCAACACTTTATGTACTTATTTTTTTTTTTTTTTTTTTTTGGCTATTGATGAATTCTTTACTTCTCCTGGTATTATATCGGTAAGTTTTCTTCTTAACAAAATGTCTATTAGATAAAGCAAACTAAGAGCATTGCTTCTTGAGATAGTGCGTCCTTCTCGCTTTCTCACCTTGCTCTATTGCAGTGTGTTTCTTTTACTCGAGGCGTAAAGAAAGTTTTCTTATTGTGATGTAGTATCAAAGAAAGACTTTACAGCTGCTTTGAATTGCAAGCAGTAAGCGTCTTGCTGTATGATTTTAGCTTTAAATATACACCCACGCACACACACAATATATATATATAAATATATATATATATATATATGTATATATATATATATATATATATATATATTTATATATAAATATATATATATATATATATTTATATATAAATATATATATATATATATATATATATATATATATATTTATATATAAATATATATATATATATATATATACATTAATATATATACATATATATAAATATATATATATATATATATATATATATATATATATATATATATATATATATATATATATATATATATATATATTTACAACGTACAGTAGGTGTTCCGATCAGTGAAGTTAAGCAACAATGATCTTGTTCCCTAATTGGTTTGAAAACTATCAAGAAATGATATTAGCTATTGGCACATAGGCCTCTAGAACATTTGTGGGCAGGGCTTGGTATAGCGTCACCACCTATACTTTTAAGTACCTGCTCAAAACCGGAAGAGAAACGTCAAACCCCACTTCTTATATAGGGATATATATATATATATATATATATATATATATATATATATATATATATATAAATATATATATATATATATATATATATATATATATATATATATATTTATATATATATAAGTATATATATATATATATATATATACATACATACATATACATACACACACACACATATATATATATATATAAATATATATATATATATATATATATATATATATATATATATATATACATATATACATATATATATATATTTATATACTTATATAAATATACAGTATATATATATATATATATATATATATATATATATATATCTATATACTGTAGTAGATGAATCTTTCCCCTTTCTACCATTTTCGTATCAACCAAGCCTTAAATAGACACTTCGGAATAAGAAAATATTCAGTATGTAGTTTGTTTTAACTTAGCGGTAGTATTTCTAATTTTGAACATTTTGTCTGATAATATTCGTAAGTATTCCTCAGTTGTTGTCCAACCTCCGTCCTACAGTACGAGTACGAGTACGATGAGGACAGGGAAGTGGGGAATATGGGGAAAGGATAAGTACCCCTGGATACAATCCAGTTTATAGCCCGAGGGCAGGTACCTGGGATGGGAAAGGAGAAGGGAAAAAGGGGGGGAAAATGAAGTACAGGGAAATAATAAAAGAGAGGGGCAGACCCTCATGCGACATTAGATAGTAGTAGAGTTATTTCAAGACGGGAAGAGACAGGAAGGAATAGGAAAGGTTTTTTGGTTCACGCCAAGCAAAAGGACACCATTCGACTGTCACCATTACGTTAATTGAGTGACTGTCACCATTATGTTGTCTAAGTAGGGTATGGTGGTTATTGAAGGTTTTTTTTTTTTTTTTTTTTTTATATGATGATGATGAAGTAATGCTTAAATGAAATTATAATTTAATTGAAAAATGAATCTCTAATGAAATCAATCAGATGAAAGGAATCTGGGCCTAGGAGGATCGCAATTGATCCCAGGCTCCAGTCTCTTCCACCAATAATGGGCACGAGTATGTTCAGTAGTGAGAGTTCTAGTTCGGTTGCAAAGGTCGTCATCGTCTGAAGCAAGTTTGTCCCAGGTTTTCTGGCCAAGCCTGTGAAACCGGACATTAAGAGGCTCCAATTTGGAATGAGCATGTAAATCCCTAATTGTATTGTAATAGGGAGGGCTCTCTTTGTAGGCTCTCCTCAAAGCCTTATTTTGAATTGCCTGCATTTTATTAAGGGAAGTTTTGCTGATTGCTCCAAATATTACGGTGGGGTACTCTAACTGCGCCCTTACTAAAGATTTATATAAACGGAGTTGGGTTTTAGTTGATAAGTGTTTAAATCGTAGTAATTTAGCAAAAGTTTTTCTAGAAACAGCTATTCTCTCTATGACGTGTGAAAGTATGCCTGATTTCTTAAAGTTACACCCAAGTATTGTGGCCTTTTGTTTGAATGAAATTCTAACATTGTCAACAATGATTTCTGCAGGACTGCGAGCTGAAATGGGGAGGAGCTGGAATTTGTTCAAGTTTGTTGTTATTTTCCATTTCTTTTCGTAATTATTTACTTTTTGTATTTCCCTGACTGTTTTAATTTGCAACATTCGTTTGTTCTTATTAGGAATAGATATTACCAAGGTGTGGTCATCTGCGAACATGATTTGCAGACAACCAGGAGCAGGAGGAGGGGTGTCTCTGATATAAAAATTGTAAAGTGAAGAAGAGAGAACACTGCCCTGAGGAACACCAGATAGTAGTGGAAATTCTGGTCCAATATATTCTTTAATCTTGATCATGGCCACTCGATTATCAAGAAAGTTACACAATAGCCTAGTAGCTAGATTTGGGAGTTGTGCTTCTATTAATTTGTATTTAAGGCCCTCATGCCATACCTTGTCGAAAGCTCGGCTGACATCCCTAGATATTAGGTTACAACGACCCCCAAGATTTGACTTGACCGCAATGTATTCGTAAAGACGAGCTAATGCAAGTTGGGTCCCTTTACCCTTTGTAAATCCGTATTGATTGCTATTGTTAAGTAAATTTTCCTCAAGGAAATCCTCCAATCTCTCTTTAATAATTTTCTCAAGTCCTACAGTAACCTGTTCTTCCTTCCCACGCCAGGTTTCTGACATTGAGCCCCTTCAGCCCACGACTTTGTTGATTTATGCACTTCTCAAAAGGTTGTCTTTCATCACTAAAAAGGCGTAAAACTTTTGTAACTTAAATTTTACATTTTAAATCTCAGTGGATATCAAGATTTTTAGGCTTAAATTCCCACTTCCCCTTTTCTTGCTCTTTAAAGTTGATGTATAGTTTTCCCCTTCTCTTCTCTTAGAAAGACCACCAATGTTAAATACAATTTTTGTGATAAGCATTAACAGTATATGCAAGAAAATTTAAACATTCTCTTTATTTTTATCACTTTTCAAAGTTTAGATACCACGCAGGGCTTGTTCAAACATGTCTGACTGAGCTAATAATGAAAAAAATAACATCAAAACCTTGGTGTACCGACAGTAGTTCTTGCTAGTTTCGATTAAACTACTTTAATAGTCTTAGTTCATGTTTATTTGAAGCTTTTTTTACCAAATATTATTTAGAGCATTTTTTCCTCTGCTGCTTAACTGCTATTCTCCCCCCCCCCCCAACACACACACACACACACACACACACACACACACACACACAAACTCGGCCTTCCTCGCGTCCTAGTTGACATTGAGTCCGGGAAACTTTGGCTTGGTTGTTTTATCTACCCTTTAAAAGCACGTCTGTCTTGACTGAAGTGGGTTAAACTTTTACAGCTTTAACTTTCTCTTTGTAAATCTCAGTAAACGTCAGATTTTTTTTTTTTTCATGCCGAGGTTGTCATATTTTTTATTTGTATTTTGAAAATTAAAATCTTTTCATATCCTAAATTCTTTTAAAAATTAGATCCTCCTGTATGCTTTGAAATATGCTACGCAATTTTGTTTCTATTTTACTTTTATCTCTGAACATGCCAATCTATTCTAATGATGGCCTTTGCTCTAAAACACAGTTTCATTGACCATTCCTGTTAATTAATTTCAAAATATTTCTCTCTTTGAATAATCCTTTTATGAGATTGCCATTTGAACTTTAGTAACATTTGGATACAATCTCCCTCCTCATCTTACTTGCTTTATTATTATTATTATTAGTATTATCAATTGTTTTACTTTTTTTTTCATGTATAAAGATTTTGCAGCCTTATTACCAAATATCTTCCTAGAGTTATGAAAGTCAATTCTACATTATTATTATTATTATTATTATTATTATTATTATTATTATTATTATTATTATTATTATTATTATTATTATTATTATTATTATTACTAGTCAAGCTAGAACTCTAGTTAGAAGAGCAGAATGCTACAAGCCTAAAGGCTTCGACCAAGAAAGGGAATAGAAAATATAATACGTAAAAGAAATACTGGATAGAAAATAAAAAATATTTTCAGATGAGTAGCAACGTTCAAATAGATTAGTCATATATAAACTATAAAAGTGGGACTTACGTCATTATGTTCAACACAAAAGCATTTTCAAAAAGATTGAACTTCTGAAGTTCTATCGATTCTGAGAAATTCATTATCTTCATTGTCTGTTTTACGGATTTGCGAATTTTAGAATAAAGAAACTCCTGATTGATATGTGTTTGTGTTACCGAATCTTCATCAGAAGCATTCGTGAACACTTCATTGCTCCGTATGTTATTGGATCGTTTTATTGGTAAGTCTTTTGTATATACTACTTTAGGAGAAATATGCATTAACTATTTTCATTCTCATTTTCTTCTTATGAGATTCGAAATATTTCTTCCTTGGTTTCAAGTTGTATATATTGAAGTTATATATTGATGATCGTTGATTTGCCTTTAACACGATGATTAATATTATTGTCTCTATTGATCTAATTTGTTTCAAACGTGTTCGGTACTTATTTCAGTACTCACTAAAGGGTTTCTTGGACTTCAAGAGTTTCCTTATTTCTTTCCTCACTGGGATATTTTCCCTGTTGCAACCCTTGGGCGTACAGCATCCTGCTTTTCCAACGAGGGTTTGTAGCTTAGCTATTAATAGTTATAATCAAGGTAAGGTTGAAATCTTCCGCTTACCTATGACAAGGGCGAAGTTATCTTTGAAGATTACAACTATCGTGTGCAATATATCGTTGGCGCTTTTTAGATAGCAAGTTAGCCTCAGTCTCCTCACTTATTATGGGTAATATTTTGAACCCTTTCATTAAGCTGAAAGACACGTCAACCCTTCTTCTATCGTGTTATCAAGCTGTTGACGAATGGCCATCTTCTACCATGTATGTTCAGTGGAATTTAATTAGTTTTATTTGTCCCCTGTCTGGCTTATGAATTCAATCTTGTTTACTATTTTTCCTTAGATTAATATCTTTTCTTTCAAAATGCTGGTCGTGTAATTATCGATCCGTGTTCAAGATAATTTTATCGTTACATTGGCTATAGGGACAGCATGTTTGATTGCATACCTATGTCATTGGATATTCCTTACACCAAACAAATATGTGTGTGTATGTGGGGGTGAGTGTTGTCAGTTGCTATGGAAATTTTGTATTGCTTACCTTTACCTTAGACCAAGTGTGCGCACACAGATATATATATATATATATATATATATATATATATATATATATATATATACCCTGTATATACATACAGTATATATACATATATATAAATATATATATATATATATATATATATATATATATATGTATATATATATGTGTATATATACATATATATATATATATATATATGTATATATATATATATATATATATATATATATATATGTATATATATGTGTATATATATACATATATATACATATATATGTATGTAAATATATATATATATATATGTATATATATATATATATATATATATATATATTTATATATATATATAAATACATATATGTATATATATATATATATATATATATATATATATATATATATATATATATATATATATATATATATATAATGATGATGAGAGGAAGTTATATTTTGCAAATTTTCTTTGACTAGACGTCTTCAGAATTAGCACTCTTTACCTGATGTACGATTATTTTATAGCTGATTTATGGCTCAATTACAACATGCAACCTACTTATGATTCTTCCATAAATCATGTGAAAGAAATAAATTCCAAAAGTGATGATTTCTTAAACCTATATAAGATCCATGACATTTAAAACTTCGATATTTGCTTGAATTGTCAAAAAATATTTTGAAGAAATTTAATGTGCATTATCAAATTGTAGCTCAATTGTCCTTGGTAAAGATAATACAATTTTTTTTATAATAAGAAATACATATAGTCCCTTTGGCTAAGTCAAATCTGTATGAGTTTTATAATCATCTTTGCTCCAAACCTCTATTTCCAAAGACATGGAAACATGCAAAAGTAATACCCCTAGCTAAGCCAGACAAAGAACCTAGTAATCCAAACAATTAAGACCAATTTCACTGACCAGTTGTGTTTGCAAATTGGTAAAAAAGATGGTAGGTTATAAATTGAATTAGTGTTTACGTAGAAGTAACATTCTATCAACTTCGTAGTTTTACTCTAACAGAACTATCCACCTTGGACTCTCTTTCACAGTTGGAAAATTAGATGTTTTGAACAAAAGTAAATTACAGTAGCCATATTTTTTTACATTTACATGGTATACGATACCGCTTGGAGATATTCAATGCTAAGACCCTTATATCATAATGGTTTTTGGGGACACTTTCCTATTCTATTAAAAATTTCTTGTGGAAGAGCATCCCAAACTCGTATAGACCATATTCATTCCGAATCTTGGAACCTTGAGTCTGGTGTTGCCCCTGGGTAGTCTTGAGTGGGACTCTTTTTGCATCGGCAATTAATAGCCCAGTTGCTCAAATGCCACTGGGAGTGCAAAATAGCCTCTATGTGATTGACTATGCAATATGATACCTTTCGAACAATGTGTGTCATTAGTAAATATTCTTATCGAGGTTACATTATGGCAGCCCAATATATGGATCAGAATCTGGAGCTACTTTGAAGCTTTTAGATCCAATACACTTTCGAAGCCTGAGACTTTGTAATGGAGCCTTTAGATCTCCCTCAAATATATCAGTTTTATGTGAAAGTGCGGAGCCTCCTGTGTCGGTATGTCGATATTTTGTAATAGTGCAAAGTTCATTTGAAGATCCTATCCACTAATTATCCAACAAAGAAGTTCCTCAATCAAATCGATGCATTTATAAACAATCATAAACAATCATTTGTATTTACAACAAATAGGCTATTACAATTTACAAACATCTGAATGAACCTTATTCAACCGTCTTTCTTTCCTCCACCTTGGATTACAAAGAAAGCAAGAATATGCTCTCCGTTACCTTAACCCTTTCACTGCCAGTGGTGATTTCCAGGAAACTTCTGATGTAGCAAATTCTTTCAAGACTACACAAACCCTAGCTTGTTGATATTGAGTGAAAAGCTCATATCAAGACCTTTCTATTGAAGGCCAACGTTCTATAGTTTGGGCATTTATAAAAAAAGAGTTTCCTTTTTCAAATTTTGACTAAATCACCAATGGCAGTATAAACATATTCAAAAGAAAAGACATCACTATTTTATATACACTATGCTATATATACTGATGGGTCTAAATATTCGATGGGTGCTGGCTGTACTGTAGTGGCCAAAGTATTTACTTCGGAGTTATCCGGTATTTTATTACCAATTGACATCAAAATAATTGAATTTTGGGTGAATCTGAAGTTTGACCTTAATTCCCATTTAAGAAGTTCCCTTTAAGTACATATGAAAATAAAATGGTATTAGATATTAAAGAGCTCCCTCACAAATTCTATTGTTAGAGGGCAAATAATGAATTATGCTGGATTCCAGCCCATGTTGGAGTTGCGATAATGAATACTTCTCGTTCAGGATTATGTAATCATCATAAAGTATCTAATAGTAACAAGCAAGCAAATTATGTGGAATAATGAGTCTGAAAACAACAAATTAAAACAAGTAAAACCAATCATTTCAACATTAAAATTATCAGAAAAAAAGTTATTTTAGCAAGATTTCGCATTGGTCATACAGGATTGACCCATGGCATTTTAATATGTACATCTCATAAGATCATTCTCAAGTACAGTGAGTGTGACACGATTTTAAGCATGAAGCATATCCTAACTGAATTACAGTCTTAATAGAAGACAAATAACTTTGTTTCGGTCAGAAAACTATGTCTGACATTTGATTGAATTCTGAGTTTCCATGTTTTTTTAAAGATTTTAAAGATTTTAAAATTGCTTAGAAGCATAAGTTTAAAAGGTAAATATATATTGATAAATTTATATTTAGCCATATTTTTATCTCTAATTTATTTGTATTTCACTGAGATTTGATATATATTATGATTATAGTTTCCCAATTATTCGGTCCAGCTCTGTGAGAAACAAGTTTGACTCATTGTGCTGGTCAATATCCTACATTTTAATAATAATGACGCGTACTTTGAAGGTGATGAGTTCTTTTTAGTGTCTTGATGTGTTTTATAGTTCCCTTCTGATCCTGCGTTGATCCTTTTTGATATTTGAAAGTTTTATCCTTTTCAATTGAGTATTGAAGTTACGAATCCTTTTTTTTTTCTTTCATTTGTAATCTTCCATTTTAGTGCAATTTTAAAATGCAACGTGAATGATATCAGGCAAAGAACAACAAGAGAAGAAACCCACTTTCCTTTCTGTCTGGCAAGGTTCTTCCCCCCCCCCCCCTCTTTCCCCATTTCTCCCAGAGAGAAGAAAAAACAAAAGAAGTCGGTATTTTTGAAGATCAGCATTAGACCTTCCTGGAGAATCTTAAAAGAAGTACGAAAAACCTGCAGAAAACTTCGCCCACAACTTCGAACGAGGGATTGTGAAGTTTTTCTTCGGCTATTGTTCCTCCCAGATGTCGAATGCTTGTTACGAATAACGGTATTTGCCTCCGTTAGGTATCTTGTCTTCTTTTAAAAGTGCATGAAAATCCAATATTGGTGTTTCTGCTTTCGTCCTCGATGTTCGTTGCAAAAGAAAACCACAAGAGGAATTACCCATATTAATGATGAAATTAAAACGTTTGAAAGGACCGGATTAATTGTGGTATACATATTCTTCTGTCCTCTCCTCCTCCTCCTCTTCTTCTCATACCCGCAACCCCTCTCCCAACCCTCTTACACCATCACCCCACCTCCCCTCTGTTCTGGGAATGTTGGTCAGATTTAGCTGTTTGGGACTTGAATGCTGTTGATGCCAATAGAATACAAGCTGCATTGCAGGGGTGATTTTTATTGCTGAATGAAAGCAGTAATTAGTGACATTTGTTGACTGCGTTTGTTATTTGTCCTAATTATCTGTTTTGCATTTTATAACAAGAGAATTACCATTTCATATACTTGGAAATTGACGATATATTATTTATCTGCTATAAATGCAAATCAGACGGTTGTGGAAAAATACACGTTTTTCTATATTTTCGGAGCGTAGCACAGGGAGTGCATTGTGTTGGAGTCTTTCTATATCTGAGAGCGCTGGACGTATTTTATATTGGAATTGCTATTTTTAGGCATCATAATGGTAGAAAGTGCCAGTGATGATAGCCAAAAAGCAAACTAGTTAATTTCCTATGTAAATAAAGATGGTCCACTGCATTGGAAAAGTTGTTTTATTTTTTTTAGAAACGGGCTTTGATTATTGCTTGGAATTATACATACCCTGTAAGAATGATTTTGTTATCGGTAAAACATCAATTTAGAAGTATTTTTACTACATAAAGTTTTGTTTTACATTGCGTGTGATGTATGCTGATCTGTTTTGCGTGAAAAGTACAAGAAGGTGTCCTGAAAGTCCAAAATCTATCAAAACGAAAAATTAATGCTTTATTTAAGCATTGTGAATATCTGTAGATATATATATATATATATATATATATATATATATATATATATATATATATATATATATATATATATTCTTCTTATTAGTGCTGTCGAAAGATAACCCTCTAGCGTTTAATAATTCATATTTCATTCATTTTATACAATATGGTAACTGATTACACTTTTATTTTGCCGTTCCCAGAACATCAGGAAAGCTGCACAGTAATTTGAGGACTAAGGTTTTACAAGTCACGGGTATTACCACCTTTCGACATTCAGTATGCGATCAAAAAGAAATGCTGGCAACTTTCCCGGGAAAAAAATAAGTCCCACTTAAAATTGTTTAAGGCCAATGGCAGTAGAGTATTATGGTACTGGGTCCAAGTACTCCAAAGGTTGTTTACTCATAGCTGCAATCAACAATTTCACCCTACGATGTTATCTGAGACTATTTATCCAAAGAAGTGATATCATATTAAAGGCTTTTGTTATTAGTGCACTGAAATTTTTGAGGAAGTAATTATTTGGTTCGCGATGTTCCTTACTTGTTTCTATGAATAATTATGGGAGTTATTTATTTACTAGTGCAGTAACACATATTTCATTGTATGGGAAGAAACCTACGGATAATTATTCTTGTAACAGGTAATTTTTGTGTAACAATATTTTTGACAACGGTAAAAAATGCGCGATTTAAGCAAATTTCCTTAAAAGTTGATTCATGATATATTATTTTTCTTTTTCTTTTTTTTTTGGGGGGGGGGGGGGTGATCAATTCTCTCAAAATCCATATGGTTTTATTAAGGGAAAGGGTACAACAAATTGTATTTTAAGTCTTCTGTACAATAGCAATGTAAAATGTGGGGCATTTTTTTTTTATCTCGAAGGAGCATTTAAGAGAGCAAATAAAGATCCTGGGCACAAATGAGTTTGTTTTGAAAGAGGCTTTAGCTGAACTACATAAATTTATGCTTATACATGGGATTGGTTATCAATGAGAATAAAAGTAAATTTCAATTACATTCTTCAATTAGAAATGATATATTATTTAATGGAAGGCAGTTGGAAACGGTAGGTACTTATAGATATCTTGGTATGTACATTGGCTTTCACAAAAGTATGGATGAGGTCCGTTATGTTGGAAATGTTTGTCCGGCAAGATTAAGACTGTTGCAGGTACTGGCTAACCGGGGCAAGGGTCCCGGTATACTTGCATTGCGAATGATGTCCATAAGCACGGTTGGTATCTTTATATAATAAAGGACATGTTTGTGGTTGTTGATTCCCAGAGTGCCTTGTTTGCCTTAAGTAGCAAATCATGAACTAGTAGCGAGGTGGTTGCTCTATGTAAGGGGTTGTTTTGTCGGCTTCAAGAGAAAGGAATAACTGTAAGTTCCTTTGGGTTCCATCTCATATTGGTATTTTATTAAATCAGGTGGCTGACAATTTGGCTAAGGAGGCCAAATGAAAGCATTGCATTGGCATAGAAACCACTATGAGCCTTAATAGAATAAAAAGAGGAATGGGAATGAAACTAGTGATTTGGAAGAGGGCAGCGTCAGCATGAGGCATTCTGTTTGTTACTGAAAATACTAATGTTACATATGGCAAGGTCCTTTCAAAAGTTGATGCTTTTGTTAAGAGAATGAGGTTATGGTATAATTATTGTTGGCAATACATTGATGGTGATTGTATATACCCTGAAAGATTGTGTGGTGAAGCATACTTACACAATCTGTATCATTATATGTTAAAATGTAATAGCCTTAGGGAATTTAAAAATGTTTCTATTAATTATGTTAGTAAACAAGTTTTTTTTTTTTCCTGAATAGCAATTTCGTCAAAATAATTTTTAACAAGTTTCCAAGATTTTACTTGATTAGACAAAGTAGCATTG
>NC_090728.1:105898404-105918404 GCF_036898095.1 Palaemon carinicauda
AGGTAATTACCCCTTGGGTCTCTGATCCCGAGGTAGAGAGAATCCAGATATTAAGAGGTGTATAATATATGGCTTATATGAATGTATATACAAATACATGCTGTATTTGTTTCCATGTATATGTCTGTATATATGTGTTTGTGTATAGTATAGTAGTTACAGTGAACGCAAGTCTCGAACAAATTCTCTATCCTTTCTGTTTCAGTCAAGTATTTTCAGCTTGCTGTTGGAATTTCCGAAATCCTTCTTATAAGCTGCTGCATAACAATGGACGAACTAAAAGCGTAGCCTCGGAGGTTGTCAGCTCGTTAGTTAAGCCCCTGTATCTTAGTCACGTGATGCCAGTCTTGTGAAAGGTCGATACTGGAAGGTCGTGCCTTGGCTCCTTTGTTAACTGTGAGAGTCGTAGCTGATGACGTTGCGTTTGTGCCATGAAAAGGAAGATTCGGTCGATCGTTTGAATAAATTGTCTTTACTCGTCAAGAAAAGAATCAATGTTGAAGAGAATTTAACTTTTTATTTAGAAAATGGTTTTCTTATGTTTTTCTATTTCCTAATAGTGAGAATAATGTTTTCCCATGTTTTATGTTGAAATGTGTTTTTCCTAAGTATCTCGAGTGATATTATTTACAATCTGTAGAATGCTTTTATTTTTATTTTGAATATGCTAATTGCTCTCCAAATTTTCTTCCTCAATGAATAATAGATATCTAATCAAGATTATCAGAAACTTGTATTGTGCTCCTGTCTCCTGTTCTGTGATATCCTTCATACATAATGCTTACAGGTGTAGAAACCACGCTGGAAAAGTTAATCTGCCTAATGCAATTTATTCGGATAAAATAACAATCAATAAAAATCAATTCGATAAATAGAATTCTCCTGGAATACCGAAGTATTCTTGTTTATATGTCAAAACCAAATGCAGGGAAATGAACGTTATTGTGAAAACGGCTAACGCCAAACAATTTTTGATTCTCATGTTTTGCGGAAGACGTTTTTATGTTATTGAGATGGGGTAGTATTTTGATTTTCCAATTCTTATAACACCTTAGGAATCTTTTCCTTCTTGATTAACGTTCTGGAGAAGTATTTTGCAGACTAATAAGATTAGACAAAAGTGGCCATCTTACAGGAATACTAGATAGGTGTTTGCAGTTTCAGTGGCTGGTGTACGATAAATCCATCTTTTCAAATCAACTTAGAAAGTGCTATAGTTTAAAAGTGATTTAAATTCAGTGAATTCGATTAGAATTAAAGAAAAAACAACGAAGAGTATTTTTGGGACGCGAAAGTAGAACAACGCGCGAGTTAAATAAAACCATGGTAATAATGAACTGAAAGGTTTCGACATTATTATTTGAGAGGTATTGGCTAACTTATGATAAATGAACGAGTTATTAACGCATGGTAACCTTTCTTACCCATTCTTGAATCTGTATTTTTCAAAGCATTGGACATAGTGTGGATTTTCCCCTCCGCACTCCGAGTATAAACCCATTACACTGATTGCTGTAGTGGATAAATCCTAAGAGAATTACTGATGAATGTGAATCGTTTCTTATCACCTAATTGAATTACCTAACCTTTAGTTTCAATATAACTGATTTACAGTAAATGTGAATTAATCATCACATGCTTAGGATCTAACTTCAATTAATGCATATGTTAAATTTTGATAAAGAATGGGTGATTATTTTGAAATCCAAGTCATAGAATTTGTATAAGAGGAACACAATAGCACCATTTGCGCGTATTCATTCGAAATATAGCAATTTGTTAAGCTTATAATCCTTGCAGTTTAGACAATTCCCTCAGCCAGTCCCTTCTGAAAAGAATCCTTCCACAGCCCCTGTACACGACAGCAACTTTGGTGAGTAAGTCTTCGAAAGGCTAATCATCTCTTTCGGCGGTGCGATGCTTCAGAAAATTGTTATGAAGGTTAGAATGAAATTTGGTCCGGAAAGTTTATATCAATTATAACACCTGAGTGCCTTGACTGAGTAGAGAGAGAGAGAGAGAGAGAGAGAGAGAGAGAGAGAGAGAGAGAGAGAGAGAGAGATGATGATGGTTTTTATTAAGTCCATTAAGTACTGATCCAAAAGAGAAGTACATTACACGAGAACATAATTCCGCCACTTTTTTTAATGCCCATGTATACTTATTTTTTCTTTTTTTGTATCAACATTTACATCTATGTTATTTACGTATCTTCAGTATTTATAGAAACTAAGATCATGATAAGGGAACTTGGCCTTTAATTGAATACGATTTTTTTTTCTGATCGGGGATCAGGTCATGCTGGTTTACCATGACAATTTGTTTTTCATGTCTGTCTTATCATCGGTTAATCAGCTCTTAAACTATATACCATAAAAATAATTTTATCTTAGGAATTGTCATTAAGGGCAATTATTTTGCTGGATAGTTTTGTTAAGATGAATCTTCGTGGCACCAAGTAGGGTATTCATTAATGGCTTCCAATTTTTTAAAATATAAATAAAGCTTTTTTTCATAGGTACTTTTTGGTAGTTTCTCGCTTAAAATTTTACTGCAGTTTTATGTACAACTTCACTGTGTTGTGGCCACACATAATCTTCTGTAGAGTGAAGTTAGCAGGTATTTTTGGTTAATCAAAGAAATTTTGTTTGAGAGAAGCACTTGCACTGACTGACCTTTGCCGGCTCCTGTCATGTTATTTTTCATACCATAGTGTGCTATTTTTTTTTGGATGATGATAAAAAACTAACTTGATATTTTGGTTATTTGTGTCCTGGGCTCTTCTCTGCAGAATAACTCTCGCAGATTTTTCTTCTCTTCGAAACCTCGGTCGTGGTAAATCTATTTAGGATGATTCAACCATTCATATTTATGTCTACATTTCATATTCTGTAGATTCATCAAGACATTTTCTAACTGGATAAATGAACGAAATCAAGGTGACCTAGGATAATACCACAATTATATTTATGAAAGTGACGGAGAGACAGAAATTAAATGTGTTTGAGATGAAGTGTCTAAGGAGTATGGCTGGTGTATCTCGAGTAGATAGGGTTAGGAGCGAAGTAGTGAGGGTGAGAACGGGTGTAAGATATGAGTTAGCAGCTAGAGTGGATATGAATGTGTTGAGGTGGTTTGGCCATGTTGAGAGAATGGAAAATGGCTGTCTGCTAAAGAAGGAGATGAATGCAAGAGTTGATGGGAGAAGTACTAGAGGAAGGCCAAGGTTTGGGTGGATGGATGGAGTGAAGGAAGCTCTGGGTGATAGGAGGATAGATGTGAGAGAGGCAAGAGAGCGTGCTAGAAATAGGAATGAATGGCGAGCGATTGTGACGCAGTTCCGGTAGGCCCTGCTGCTTCCTCCGGTGCCTTGGATGACCGCGGAGGTAGCAGCAGTAGGGGATTCAGCATTTATGAAGCTTCATCTGTAGTGGATAATGTGGGAGGGTGGGCTGCGGCACCCTAGCAGTACCAGTCGAACTCGGTTGAGTCCCTTGTCAGGCTGAGAGGAACATAGAGAGGAGACGTCCCCTTTTTTGTTTCATTTGTTTGATGTCGGCTACCCCCCAAAATTTGGGGAAGTGCCTTGGTATATATATATATATATATATATATATATATATATATATATATATATATATATATATATATATATATATATATATATATATGAGTGTGCGTGTTTATGTATGTCTGTCTGTATGTATTTTTACGTAAATTATATACTATATATATATATATATATATATGTGTGTGTGTGTGTGTGTGTGAGTGTGTGTATACATATAAATATATATTACACATGTATAAATATTCTGTACGCCATTTCCAGGTAAAGCAAGGGGCTGCAAAAATTATTTCCCTGGTCTGTCCAAGCGTTCATGGATTGGGCCAAGTTTTGCACCCCATATCATAATCACTAATCGTCTGACATTGCTCAGAGTTGTAACTCTCTCTCTCTCTCTCTCTCTCTCTCTCTCTCTCTCTCTCTCTCTCTCTCTCTCTCTCTCTCTCTCTCTCTCTCTCTTTGTGTGTCTGTAAAGTGGACCCCAATTGAAACTTTCTTATGCTGGCGAGCTGATTCTACATGTTGTGGTCAGGAAAATAATTACCCTCAAATTCTGCGTATTAAGTTGCATTTGTGTTTAGTCTTGAAAGAGAAAATATGGGTAAACTGCAACTTACAAAAACCATAATTGTGATGTGTAAGAAGTAACAGGCCATATTAGGCCTAAATGCTAACAAATTATTGCGAGAACGGACTAGTAGTAACATTGTTACTTGTCGTCTTCCGCAACGTTTATCACTCTATGGGTCATCAAACAGCTAATCCATTATTTGATAGGGCCAATAAAATGCAATCATGCCGGGCTCTAGTGATATACTCTTCTGTCATGGTCGGTCGACTAAATATAAAGTACCTCCATACTTTCTCTAAATTCTTTACACTTAAAATTTATAGAAGATTTCCACCTACTCATCCATATGTACTGTACAATTATAGTTTCTCTACGAAACAAGAATGGTGATTTGGCTTTGTACTAAAATTTCATGAAAGTTAGACAGCCATTATAGAATGTAACTGTACGTGATTTTGTGCGCCATTCTTATCAAATTAAATACTAAAACTAAAATATAATTAATTTTAAAGGCTATACACAATATAGAATTATTCATAAAGCATATCTAAAAATAAATTTTAGTTCTTTGTTGATTAACCGCCCCCCCCCCAAAAAAAAAAAGAAATACATAGTAAACTCTGAGTAGCTTTTGCAAGAATTTCTCCCATACTTGATTTAAAATTACACTGCGCAATGCTATGTTCAATTATTTAGCCAGTCTTTGAAGCACATTTAATATCCTATGTTTTGTAAGTCACGTTCATGTCTGAAATAACTCTTTCTTTCTTTTCTGTTCCACTTTGTATTTCCGCAATCGGCAACTTTTGCTTCGTATTAATCACAGAGTTACTTCCGTCTCCCTTGTGGCACTCGTTTTTGTCATTGGCACCTTAATGAAATACGCAGAGCTGGGATTGCCTTTAATATTGCTTGGCTTACTTGTTTGGTCAGCAATATTGCTTCTAAAATTTGCAGGAGACTCTGGCAAAAAGAATGGTGGAAATCTGGTTAGTTTATTGTTTTCTTGATTTGCTCCCATTCTTCGTCCTGGTCGCGGTTTATTGTCTGACGGTATTGTTATTATACGGTGTAAAAGGCATTTTTTTTTTGTATAGTCATTGTATTTAAAAAGGATTTTAAAAAGTCATTTTTGAAAACATGTAAGCATGCATTTATTATAAACTTAACTACATCGCTTTTTCTGGGAAGATGTCCCCATATACGGCTTCCTTTATTCAGCTCAGATTAATTACATTTCCACTGTGTACATTAATTATCTGGTAGTTCCAGAACCAAAGGGATTTCATGGTAAGGAGACTTCCTCACATGATAGCAGTTGCGTATGATGTTATGAACACGCTAGGGATAAACAAAGCGACATTGCAAAAGTAACCCACAGATCCGAGATTGTCATTTGTGTCAGGATTGCCAACCCTTACCCTTGTATTGACCGAGGATGACAAGTTTAATATATAATATCATAATTCACTTCTCGCTGCGTCCTTCAATCGGGGCGGGGCTGCCCTCTTCTATTGATAAGTTCCTCAACCTCTTTTGTCCTAACCCCTCAGTTTAACCTCCCTTCCAATCACCCTACCTTTTTAATACAACAATCTATAGCTATCTCAATTCTGAGTGACACACTTCAAATATAAACGGGGGTTTAGCTTTACACGATAAAGTAGCTTTGTATATATCAGGTAAAGAAAATGGTGAGTAGAATGGAAAACTAAATTGAATGAATATAAGACTGATGCAAACCCTCTTTCATTGCCTGCATTTGGCTTAGCAATATAATATATGATATATATATATTTATATATATATATATATATATATATATATATATGCATATATATATGTATATATATATATATATATATATATGTATATATATATGTGTGTGTGTATATATATATATATATATATATATATATATATATATATATATATATATATATATACCAGTATTAATTTGTGCATCAGCAACTTGGAATCTTATTAAAGTCTTAAAACATAGTCTTGTTACAATTCAAGGACCAGTAGGGATACGAGAGGAAGCTAAAGTAGAGGAAAATATAAGAACGTGTAAGAAAGAGAAATGGACATAGGAAGAACATATAATGAGAATGATAGATATTACCTGGACAAGTAGAATAACAGAATAGGTCCCTAGAGATCGCAAATGTAGCAGGGGAAAGAAGAGAAGAAGATGGATTGGCGAGCTGAGAAAGTTTGCTCATATAAACAGATTGGTAGTTGCAAGAAATTTCTGAGGCCTTTGTCCTGCAATGGACTACCAACGGCTGATAATGGTGATATATATATATATATATATATATATATATATATATATATATATATATATATATATATATATATATATATATATATATATTCATTGCTACAGTCACAATTTAACTGGTGAGTCTTTATTAAGATCATAATAATTTTCATTCAAACCTCAGATGGTACATAAGCAGTGCACCAATCCTCCGCACTTACTATATTGTACGCACTCCGATCTTTAGCAGAAGTTAATTTCCTCCGTACAACTCTTTCTTTTACTTCATCTAAAGTACCCTATGTAATTCCAAATTACGCATTTATAAAATAATTTATTATCAATCAATAGTTCTATGAAATTAAGCAATCTCAGAAAACCCCTTCTTTTGAGTACGTTAATCTTTTTACGACTTCTAATTTGCTCTGCGTGTCTCACCCTCCCTTCATTAAATGGCATCTATACAAGAATAAAAATCATAATTGGTTTTAATATGGTTAACCTCCTTTTTCGTTTGCACTTAAACTTTATACTTTCAACCCATAAAGGAGAGGTTGTTCAACAACTTCTTCAGACATTACATCCTTGGATTTGATACACGCTCCAAATTATTTGAACTCGCGTTCAAATAATGTTACCTTCCTTTATTAAACACTCATACGAAAAGAAATACACACACACACATTATATATATATATATATATATATATATATATATATATATATATATATATATATATATATACATATGTATATATATATACATATGTATATATATATATATATATATATATATATATATATGTATATATATGCAAAAGTGCATTTGTGAGTTGTGTCTGTATTCATTTTCTTACTATAATATTCATTCACCACGTTACCGTAGATGACTTTTGATTTTAAGACAAAATTGTATTGCTGGAAGTCTATCAATCCTTTTATGTGTACGACCCTTTATCTTTGAATATGTATGTATATATGTATGTGTAAGCTGACTAAATATGAAATATCGATGAAAAGTATAAGTTTCATGCATAATTTTAATCCCAAACTCCCTTTCTGAGTCTCACAGATTGGTTATGTGCCAGGAATCAAGATATTTATGTTACTTGCATGTGTATTATGATAGCTGATTTTTCTCTAATTACTTTAAATGTGGATGGTAATTATATGCCTTTAAGTAAGATACACGAGTTCGTGTTAAATAAGTAGTGAAGATTACTGACTAGAGTTCCTAACGCTATAATTATAGCGTTATAAAGAATCGGAAGATTATGACAGCTATTGATATATATTAGATCTTAGATCCTGTAATTTCATAAGTGATATTATTTTGCCAAATTATAGTTATTATTGTTCAGCAAATGTATCTATTTGTTAAGCAATGTTAATATAGAATTATGCTAAGTGAATATGTTTACATTAGATTATTTAACTGATAACTGATTTTGATTAGCCGCGGTATTACTATTTGCTCATAATTCATAGTTTTCAAACATGCTCTCTGGTATGTTTTTGAAGTATGAAAAACGATTATGTGCTTTTATGTTATTGATTTTTTACTGTTAGTGTTATAAGTAAGTGTATATATCTTTCGCCTTTTATAGTTATTTTAAAAAAACTGCTATGATAAGCGTATGATAAAATGGTATGCCGCTGCAATACATTTCCGTACATGGCAGTTGCATCAAATATCATGAAGACAACAAAGTCTATTTCGCTGTGTGTCCTCTATCCTTTCAATTTCATTTCCGCATTCACAGGAGCACATAGTAACTCAAAAGAGGTTTCATCTACAAGACTTTCTCACTTCTACTCCGTATGATTTACTCTATCGTAGAATGAAATATCCAGCACCCAATATAATTTCCTGTATCACCAAATATATTTGATATTCCGTGAGACGAATACTGAATATATCTATTACCTATTTCACTATCTTCAAAATGGTTTTGTAAATTTGATACTCATTGCCGGTTCCAATATGATCGCATATCCAGCGTAGAAGAACCCAATCACTAAGATTACTGAATGTGTATAAATTTTTCGGTATTTCTCACTCAGTTGTTTGTAATAATTTTTACACCATTGTATAACATTCTATAAAAGATTTCACACGCAAGCACACACATACACGCACATATATATACGTATATATATATATATATATATATATATATATATATATACATATATATATATATATATATATATATATATATATATATATACTGTATATATATATATATATATATATATATATATATATATATATATATATATATATATATATATATATATATATATATATATATATAAACATATATATATATATATATATATATATATATATATATATATGAATGCACAATCGTAGATTCCAATAAAAAAGATAATTATTTATGTAATGGATTTAGTAACTGGGTGATAGCTAACTAAGTTGGATCTCATTCAAGGTGCGGTAGAAGAAAAAGGCTTCAATCTCTCACAAAGATTTGTGAAAGCCAGAACAATAACATCTACATATTTTGAAAGTAAATTGTGTGTGTGTATATATATATATATGTATATATATATATATATATATATACGTATATGTATATACAGCATATATATATATATATATATATATATATATATATATATATATATATATATATATATTAATGTAATTTGATATCTGTTTACGTTTATGAATGTATTATTGATCCATGTATTGTTTGGTCTTTGTAATAAAAATCTCTCTTGATACAAATTGAAGTATAGATACGTAGACACACTCACATACACACACATTATATATATATATATATATATATATATATATATATATATATATATATATATATATATATATATGTATATATAAATATGTATATATATAAATATGTACATATATACTGTATATATATATATATATATATATATATAT
The DNA here is from genome assembly GCF_036898095.1 of Palaemon carinicauda. Classification (NCBI taxonomy): domain Eukaryota; kingdom Metazoa; phylum Arthropoda; class Malacostraca; order Decapoda; family Palaemonidae; genus Palaemon; species Palaemon carinicauda. The sequence goes on from NC_090728.1 coordinate 105,907,742, forward strand.
ATATATATATATCTGAATATCTATCTATCTATCTATCTATCTATCTATATATATATATATATATATATATATATATATATATATATATATATATATATAATACAATATAAGATTATGTATTTTTATAGTTATGAAAATCTCTCTCTCTCTCTCTCTCTCTCTCTCTCTCTCTCTCTCTCTCTCTCTCGCTCTCTCTCTCCTTGTTTGCCTCTGAATGTTATTATTCTTCCCTTATTATTATATTATCCGTCCCTTGTATTTCTACCTGCTGTTGTTTTCATATGTATTTTATGTCTGCTTATGTCTCAGTTTTTTACCTTCTTATGGTAAATACGAACATTCATGATAATGACAACACAAAGTATTGTCTGAATCACAATGATTTTCAATACCAGCATGAAGTATTATTGCATATATGTATACCTGCAATACATCTAACATTATTTTTCTTCTCGTTTTAATTCATAGCGCAGTTGTAGGAGAAAGGTCAAGTGTTTGAGTGGGAGAACGCAATTAATTGGGGTGATGAAATGCTTTAAGGACCTGCATCCAAAGTTTCTCCGATATCGTGTCAAGCGCAGTTGATTGTATTGCTGCTTTCGAAGGTCATAAAAGGTTGCCCTTGGATTCTGATGAAATACTATCATGATATGTTTTATTCTTTATATATGTATATATATATATATATATATATATATATATATATATATATATATATATATATATATATATATATATATATATATTATAGTGTATTAATCTTCTCTCTCTCTCTCTCTCTCTCTCTCTCTCTCTCTCTCTCTCTCTCTCTCTCTCTCACACACACACACAAAACTGTACTAATCAATTTTGATTTTCAAGATCTTTAATTTATCTGTGACGCGTTCTCTGTCATTGATTTATATATCTTTTATTATTGTATTATCTCATTTTGTTCGATGTGTGTTTAGGAATTCTATGATACTCTTAACTTCATAAGTAATCATAGTACCCAAATACTATTTTTATTATCATATATTAGTACATTGACTTTTCTGTTGCATATAAAACACAATAAAAGGTACTGCGTTTAATTTAGCTTATTTATTTTTTTCTTATTTGTTTTGTATTTTGTATGAATACAAATTGTCTCAAAAACTAAAGCTTATTCCTGAATATAAAGTATACTGACGTATTCTTCATATCGCGAATTATGAGAAATAGACCCATGCAGATATAATATATCGTATTTTTGTAATGTAACAGTTCTAATTAATATTTAAAATCCTCAAATCTTCAAATCTCCTAAATAGCTTATTTTGAATAGATAATAGAAAAGAAGTTAGTGGATAGAACCATGTTAGTTAAATATGGTTTATGAAAACCGCAGATTTTATTTTGTGACTTGCTCTATAAATTGTGTAAGATCTGTTTTCTATTTATAATCCATGGATGGTTTTCTTAACACTAGAGTACTTCAACATATTCAAAATATCATATGCACGTTATTTGCATATATCTTTAGTATACTATCTTGTTACATTATTGTAAACTCCTGAAAAATGCTTTTAAATTCTTTGAAAATATTGATAATGATAAACTACGGAAATTCAATTGACTAAAATGAAGCTTGATAATAAAAGACAGGATTTCTCACCAGAGAAAATAATGGAAATACCAACGCCCCAAAAATGAGAAAAGAATTCGTCAGTCTGGAAATAAAAGGAAGAAAAAGAAAAGAAAAAAAAGTGGATATTTCTGACGATGGACCGTGATACCAGTACGTGTGGGTTTGACATCTATAATAAGTTATCGAGTTGTCAAACATATCTCCTCTTGAGTAATTCACGTGCCTAACGGGTCTTGCTGACGCAGACACATTCCCAAAAGTTTGATGGTAAAGTATTCGGTGGACGATGGGTCAAATAAAATCCAAGTGGAAATTTTATTTAGGTAGCATTTTCCAAAGTTGTTTAGAAAGCATCAAGTAATATTAATGAAAATAGGATAATATATAAGTTTTTGAATGAAATGTAATAAAGAATGCCTTAACCCACATACAATTAAATCTCACTTATTACTTTTCTTCTTCTTTGGAGTCTTTAATACAATGCTGAGATGGCTCTTACTCTTCCCTTCTCAGAGCGGTACTTATTTCTAGGGTCCTCAAGAGATCTTGACAAAACCTCATTTAGGTAAGGAGACACAATAGTTCATTTCATTCTTGTGATATAATCGTATAATATACATTAATGGAAAGGAAGGGTTGACAACAGAATTAGGTTTTAAAAAATTATTTTATTTGTTATGTGTTTACATATGTATATAGATAGATAGATAGATAGATAGATAGATAGATGTATTTGTTTATTTTACTATTTCAACACTTTATTTCACTTTTTATAATAATATTAGTCATTTTGCTTTTACCATTCATTTGGCTGATTGCCCTTTAAGGTAAAAAACGAACAGAGAGCTTGTGTGGATACACTAAAAAATCTATGAAATTTAATATATTTATGTCAAGTTTCATGTAATATATGTCATAATCATTACCAATACTCTTGATATCATGAGTATCATCATCCATTATAGCCCAAATGTTATGATTAAATTATAGGTCTAATTAACGCCATCACTGTGAGGAATTAGACATCATATCATGTGTGGATCCTTCTTCAGGAAATTTTCAGATTTTCTGTTTTCTCGTAATTTTGCTCTGTATACTGTTTCCTGTCACATTTATAGGCGTAATTTCAATTTTGTCCCTAATTTTTGTCTTTTATCTTTATGGATCGTGCTATTTATTTATTTTTTCATTCATGTCTACATTTGACGTATATATATATATATATATATATATATATATATATATATATATATATATATATACATATATATATATATATATATGCATATACTATATATATATACATATATATATGTATATATATATATATATATATATATATATATATATATATATATATATATATATATATATATACAAAGAGAGAGAGAGAGTAAGACAGAGAAAGAGAGAGAGAGATATAATAATATTGATAAATTTTACCGGCACTTTAGCAAGATATTCGTAAACAAATAGCAAATGCAAAAAAAAAAAATAGAATGATGAATTAATGTAAGAAATCCTAGATTGATAAATGGATAAATAGATATATGAAAATGTAGAAACGTATATTCAAGTTTTCCCCATGTGCGTCTAGATCTGTAAACGCACACAGACAGTCACCGAAATAAAGACGCATCAACACGATGAGAGCTTTCACACATGTCGTATCGATGACACACTCGCACATGGTGGCAGGACCGTTAGATGGATAACCGGAATATTGCTTTCCACTCAACTCTCTTGCTAACTGTCACAGACGTATTCTATTTTAACATACATACATATATATATGTATAAATATATATATATATATATATATATATATATATATATATATATATATATATATATATATATATATATATATACATATATATATATATATATATATATATGTATATATATATATATATATATATATATATATATATATATATATATGTATATATATACATATATATACATATATATATGTATGTGTTTATGTCTGTATATATATATATATATATATATATATATATATATATATATATATATATGTATATATATATGTATATGTATATATATATGTGTGTATGTGTGTATGTGTGCACGTGTGTGTGTTTGTATATCTAACTAGAGAATGTATGATGGTAATTAACGCTACCAAGAAAGGATTAAAATGGAAAAGGAATCAAACAAAATATAATTCCAGCAATAATTGTGATAGTCAAATTTAAAATTCTTCAATAGGTATTTTTAGAAAACAATTAAAAAAAAATAACACAAGCCTGAAAATTTGTATATTAGATATATGGATATAATTATCCAATAATGTTATGCTGCGTTGTCTTATTACATGTGTAGAATTATTTATTTGCAGAAACCGAATATTAGAAATTTGTCCAGTCTAGCCTCACTTAGGGAAATACAACCTAAGGTTATCTTTATTTTATTTGAAATGCTTGAGAATTTTAAATGTTTTCCCGAACGGAAATTGGTTTTATCATAAAAAAACGATAACAAATTTTCTTGTTTTTGATGATGTGTAGTTTTTTTTTTTTCCTCGTCCACCACTAGAGGAAGGCTTTGATATATTAATGATATGAAAATATGAAAAATATCATTGATCTCAAACTAAATAAAGATTAGGAATGTATTGAAGTAGGCTCTTAAAACATAATGGAAAAAGTAAATATTTTGGCTATAATTAAAACGATTGATTTTATGAGAACAGAAACTATAAAATAACGAAAAGTACAGTGTATGTTTACATATAAGATCCAAAGGAAACCATTATTTTATTTTTATTTTATATGTGGCCTGAATAGATATTTTTCAATATTTACTTATTAAAGAAGCCAACATTCGTAGATAAAGGCAAAATAAAAAAATATCCCACCCCCATTATCTAGGCAAATAGTAGCAAGAAGGTAACGTCCAAGTAAGACTTATACAGTATATATATATATATATATATATATATATATATATATATATATATATATATATATATATATATATATATATATATATACATTTGTTTTGTAATTTCCGAAATAAATATCACTGACATGCAAAAACAAGTCTGTTCGACATAGGTCTCTGGAGCTCTGAGAATTATTCCCTATAGAGTATAATTTTTCCACATGTATTTCCTCTGTCTATATCTTATTTTCTTTTTCCTCGTTGGGCCTTTGTTTATTCTTATACATTTTCGTCAAAAGTAGAAAAATTAATTAATGTCTTACAATTAATTTGCTATATATATATATATATATATATATATGTATATATATATATATATATATATATATATATATATATATATATATATATATATATATATATATATATATATTGTGCTTAGGTTCATGTATGAGTAAAAAAGTAATATTATTTTATGGCAACGTTGAGGAGCTTGGGAGAGTGTTTGCTTATTTCTTAGTAAATAATGGTTTTGCTCTACTAGGGCTTTTCTGGTACCTCTGTAATTTCTGCAGGTTCTCAGTATGTTTCAGGATTTAAATCTCTCTTATATGCCGTGTTTTGGAGATGGACGTAACGAAAGTATCACGTTTTTCTCTTTTGCTTATTCCTATTCTTCGTTTACTTTTTCTTTTGTTTTATTAGTTCAGATCATCAAATCATTTAGTGATCATATCTCTTCTTGGTGCTCTGATATTAAAACTTAATTATTTTATTTGACATTATCAATAATTTATGTAAAAAAAAAAAATAGTAGTAGAAAATCTCTCTCGCGAAGATGAACTGAATAAAAGGTAAGAACTTGAGTTTCACCTTCTGCAGGATCGTACAGGTGATGATGACAATCTCTTGCTTAGTCAAAAGTCCTAATATGATGATTAAATGAAACTGACTGCCATTTAAGATGGATATGTATTCTTTATGAAATTGTTTCCATCTCCTTTCCCTTTTACCGTGGGTAGTTGCCGTCCATGTAATTACATATCCCATACTACTAAAGTTTTTATTACGGTCAATTATAGTGAATTCATTTCTCGTTCAAGTCTTTGCGTTTATAGTATTCGCCATTAAAAATACTGTTCTATTTCAATCTTACATCATTAGCATCATCATACATTATCGAAAATTCGTGTTATTAGCGAATCTCTCTCTCTCTCTCTCTCTCTCTCTCTCTCTCTCTCTCTCTCTCTCTCTCTCTCTCTCTCACAAATTTATTTTTAGTAATATATTCACTGAAATTGAGATATATTCCTATGTTTATATGCAAGTATGTATAAAATACATAGCTATATATGCGTGCATACGTTCAAAAGTATATTGTAATAAAGCCTTAATCATAATAAACCATCATTCTGAACATTGTTTCCAATGCAAGATGACTGCATGCAACCTATTGTCATACCTTTGCAGATATATAAGACACGGTGAGCCTCATATTTCATGCGTATGCGATGCTCATGGCAATATCAGGCTTAATCAATTTTGCTACAACCACTTCACATTCCTATCTCAACAATTACAGTGTTCTAAGAAGAGAGAAAAGGCTAATTTATTCCATTGTATTACTTGTTATCACATGAAGAGATTTGTTAATGACTATTTTTCATGAAATTATAGTACTTTTGATAAGTCACGCGCGGGCCAGCGTTTACAAAAATGGCATTTCTGAATAGAGACCTTATTCACATTAAGATGAGATTTTTTTTGTTATAAAAAGCAAATAAATAAAGTTTTATTTGTGAATACTAGAAAGAAACTAAGGATTAACACTCAATAATTTTATTTATTCTGACTTTTGCATATATGATTTATAAAGTTTGGAACAGCTATCAAGTGAATTTTCGCTGATATAGTTCTACCTATGGAAATGTTGGACGAAAAAATAAGATTAGTGTTCGAATTATCAATGAATTAAAAAGTAAAAAAAAAAAAGAAATTATTTATCCATCATGTCACATTTATATATATAAAAAAAAGAAAAAAAAAAAAAAAAGTAGTCTCGTAAGAGATCCTACACAGCTCAGCCTTACATTTACCTTAACAAACGTTGTATCTCTCTAATCACACCAATATCATCTTTACTATTCTCATTGTGCTGTTAGGAAATAAGCAATATTTGGTAGTCTTATGAATTTTTTATTATGTTTTTTATCTTGCAACACAGCACCTTTTTTTCTCATAGAAGAGGAATTATATAATAGGGGTATAGGTCTTGGGGCTGATTTTTTCATATTCAAGAAAGATTTTTTTTTCACGCGTGTAAATCTCTCTCTCTCTCTCTCTCTCTCTCTCTCTCTCTCTCTCTCTCTCTCTCTCTCAGGGTTCGTTTTCTCTTTGCCTCATACAATTTTCCACGCATATTCTTATCCCCTCCCCTTAGCGATGCCTCTCACCCTATTTGCTCTTCTCTTCTAGCTAGATCTGTCGGCGTCTCACCTCCTCCAGTCCGTGAAAAGACATAAGTGAATCTACCTTGTAAATCCCTTGGACATTTACGATCATCTGGGGTAGAATTATCTGTCGGGAGGTGATTTTTCTGGCGATTTATTGCGGCCCTTTTTTTTCTCCACTGGATTTGGGGCCGGATTCATCTAGGCGTGATTTTTTTTTTTTCAGAGGAACAACTGATGTTGGAAAGCATTTTTTTTTAAAAAGTGTTCAAGAAGTAATTGAGTCAGGTAGTAACTATAGAGTAATCCTATCCAAATAATTAAGAAAAATCGTTTTATGTTTTAACAAATACTTGAGTATTTTTACGTATAGTCCTACTCACACACACACACACACACACACACGTATATATATATATATATATATATATATATATATATATATATATATATATATATATATATATATATATAGTTTTCATATATATGATTGCATTGCAATCTATTTACAAGAAATACGATGTACATGTAGCTCTAATTTTAAAACTCTGAGATCTCATATTTGTATTTTATAGAACCATTTGCTGTATTTGAGCATATGTTCGTTTAAATTCAAAGTATATTTTTTGTTCTTTTGCGGTCTATTTTCTTCCATCAAAGTCCTCATTTCAACATATCAAGAATTTGTATTTTGTAAAAAAATCGCATTTTTTTTATCAAGATCAATAAATACAATTGCTGTTGATAGCCTTCCCCTTTAACTCGAAGTGATAACATTTGCAAAACCTTGGTCGCACTGACCAGAGTACTGAATATTGGAACAGATTATGTCGATGTAGTTATTTACAGATATCTTTAAGTATATTCTTTATACAATTAGATTCATTGTTATCTTTTTTATTTCAATAAATCCTTTAGTGGTATTCTTTCTTCAACAAAATGTTTGTCTTGAAATCAACAGGTATTTCTAAATTCTTAGATATCTGTAAAATAACATGTCTGCAATTGTTCAAAGCAATTTTTATTTTAAAAAATCGTTCGTTCAATAAATTTTTTTGTGCTCATCTATTAATTATTTTGAAATATAGAATTATTTTTTACAGCATGTTCTTAGCGTCCAAGCCTTCATAAAAAAATTATATCTTGGTCTTTTCGAATCATACTTTTACTTGTATCATGATAAATATTTACATTTATATTAAGTTGATTTTTGTTATCGTTATATACAACATTTAATATCTGTTACTTCAACATGATTCTCTCTCTCTCTCTCTCTCTCTCTCTCTCTCTCTCTCTCTCTCTCTCTCTCTCTCTCTCTCTCTCATACTTTTCATTATCCTTCCACCCTGCCTACCTTCTCTCATAATATTAGTTAAACTTTTAAAAAAATATGTGTACTTTAACGTAATTTTTCTTCTTTCCTAGTTTTAACAATGCATATCTACGTATGTAACTTATTCATTTAATATAATACGGTACTTGCAATTCATTAACATGTTTGCTTTATATCGCTTCCAACACCATGTTCTGCGTCTTAGCTACTAAAAAACACTCCTCACTTTATGAGTCCAACTTTCTTAGCAGGTCATTGCTTTTAAGCTGTGTACATTTATCCGAGATCATCGCTTCTCCTCACGCCATCACTTCTCAACATGTCATCATTTCATGTCGGGTATTCACGTCTCATCATCTCACTCATTCTTCACCATAGCTCTTCTTATCATGACACAGACACCTGACTTTTCTTTCTTAGTATATGTCTCTCTCTCTCTCTCTCTCTCTCTCTCTCTCTCTCTCTCTCTCTCTCTCTCTCTCTCGTGCGTATATCAAAGGTTCTCTTCGCGTTTATATAGTTTTATCAAATATATTGTGTTTGAGATTAAAAATCTTTTATCCATTTGAATGAATCTGATGCATTGTGGACATATCCTTGCACTCCTAAGTGAATGGTTCATAATCGTGTGTTTGGATTAGCATCTTTTCTCAACTTACTTTTGCTACTATTTTTTTTATCTCTATTTCTTTAATAACAAGGTGTCGTATCCTTTCCTCTATCGGCATTTGCATTTGTATCGTTCGCTTCCAGACAAGCTATCGATAACAATATGTTTTGGAAGGACTGTTGTCGTCACAAAGATAAGAAAAAATGCTGATATACAGTGATGGTGAAATTAGTTTTGGTTTGATATATAAAAGATATTTTACGTCGGAATCAGCATATTTTATTGGATGCCAAAAAAAATTGCAATAATTGTTGAGTGGATTTTTAAAACTAGTCTCCAAAGATAGTGCATCATTATATTTTTCCCTTCTATTACCTACATGGTAAATAAACATACTACAGTATAATTATAACATAAATAATGTAAACAAAAGATAATTGATCCTACTCCGCCAACATCCCCGGCGAAAGTTGTTGTAAGAAAGTAATAGATAATACCATTGATTTTACCAGAATACAAGAAAGAAGCAGTGTTATTAACGATTTGCAACTTATTTCGAAAGAGGGTATAGGAAGTACTTAGGTCCTTAGATATGAAATTGTTAATGGAGAAAATTGCGTTTTCGGTCCAATTCATTCTCTTAATATATCATACTGTCTTGAGCGGAGAAAAGTGCGGAGAATCGGCCGTAGGATTTTACATTTTCTTTTTTAGAATCTCATTTGCAGGAGTGTTCTTTCCCGGCAAAGAGATTTAATACCAGGCAGCTTAGATTTCCAGGTCGTTTTTCACAGTACTCTTTTTTTTCTCTCTCTTCGTAAGAGGCTTATAAAAGGAATGGTTGAATATTTTAGTCGCAAAGGTAATCAGAAGAACCTTCTTATAACTAAAGTTGTTAAGCCCCTTGTGCTCTTAGTGCATGGTATTTTCACGCCAGTTTCATTTTTCATGTTATATCAAAAGTTCAATCATAGACAATACTCTATGAAGCTATATTTTATCTACACATTTTTTTTACATATATCATGCAAACCTTATGTGTTTGTTAGCTTTAACTAACATTTATATAACAATTCAGTAGTAATTTGGGATGATAATTTTAATGTGATGATAGCAATATTAACAATGATAATTATAAAAGCAATAATGATATAATGAAAATAGTAATGATATAGCAGTAGCAAGACAAAATGAATTATGAAAATAGAGAGTTTCCTATAAAATATTCACCTCTAAAGCACCGGTTTTCGTCAAGCCATCGTGTATTGAAAGTCACCTCCCATCGAGTGTGGGTGTTTGTGTGTGTGTGTGTTTATGTGCACACACACACATGTATATATATATATATATAATATATATATATATATATATATATATATATATATATATTTATATATATATATATATATATATATATTGTATATACATATTTATATATTTATGTGTATATATATATATATATATATATATATATATATATATAAATATATATATATATATATATATGTACATATATATATATATATATATATATATATATATATATATATATATATATCCTGTCTTATTCAGTGAACTTCTGCCATGATTTATTTCCATAATTATATTTTGTATGCCTTTTTTTTGACCATCCTCCCATATGTCATGTTACACTCTCTCTCTCTCTCTCTCTCTCTCTCTCTCTCTCTCTCTCTCTCTCTCTCTCTCTCTCTCTCTCTCTCTCCTGGAAACATCTATGAACAGAAATAGAA
>NC_090728.1:105948404-105960904 GCF_036898095.1 Palaemon carinicauda
CACAGACCTAGGAACTTGCCAGTGTTCTAACCTAGCTACTCTTTAACCTGACTTTTCCAGTCTTTATCCCATTCAAATAGGAAAAGGACAGTATGTAATGTGAATTGTAACAATTTTTAACACACTTCATGTATTCCTTGCCATCAGAAAATTTGCAAATCAACTGCATTATGCTGAAAGCGACCTTCCCGCACGAGGATCCTTCCGAAGCTTACATTTTAGGTGTGATTCTCGACAGCTTTTGAGAAACACATTAGGTCTGTGTCCTCTTCAATTGCACAAAAAAATTGGTTTCTTGAGAAAATCTTTTAAGATTTTCTGTGATCAATCTATTCTGAAGAAGTGTTTTAATTCTTTCATTCCACCTTGTTTCAAGTATTGTTCTTCTGTCTGGTCTTCAGCTGCTGATTCTCATCTTAATTTGTTGGAGAAGAACTTAGGGTGTATTAAATTTCTTATTCCTGATCTAGATATTTATCTTAGGCACTGTCGTTCAATTAGTTCATTATGCATGTTTGCATAAGATTTTTCATAATACAGACCATCCATTACATTCAGATCTTTCTGCACAGCCCCATCCTGTTCGTAATACTAGGTATGCAATTAATTTTGATAGTCAGGCTTTCTCCATCATGAGACTCAATACTACACAGTATTCTAGAAGTTTTATTGAAGCTATGACCAAGTTTTGGAGTGATCTTCCTAATCGGGTAGTTGAATCAGATAAACTTCAAAAGTTCAAACTTGCAGCAAATATCTCTATGTTGAACAGGCTGTCATAAGTCTTTTTATAGTTTACATATGACATATCTGTTTTGATGTTGTAAACGTTTTAAAAATATGTTATTGTTAATTTTTTTCTCATATCGTTTATTTATTTCCTTATTTCCTTTCCCAACTCGTCTATTTTTCCCTGTTGGAGCCCTTGGGCTTATAACATCTTGCTTTCCCAAGTAGGACTATAGCTTGGCTAATAATAATAATAATAATAATAATAATAATAATAATAATAATAATAATAATAATAATAATAATAATAATAATAATAATAACGCTTGAAACAGATTGGCCGTTCCCATGATAACTGATGTCATGACTTTCGGCTCTACATTGTGCTTATACACGTTATCGCTGAATAAGGATGTTTTTCTAGCTTATCATTGAACAGTTTAGAATAAACGTTACTGGTTTTGTTGTGGCCCCATAGTTATTTTTGCTATTTCTTTTAATAGATCCTTTTCCCCAACTGCTAAATGAGTTTGACACCCTTTTCACCATGGTTTTTCACTGCTATATTTATTTTTTTTCTATTCTCCGCTAACAATCTGGCCCTCGTGTTAGTCTTGCTATTAACAACAATTAAAAAGATATTTGAAGCATGAGGATATGTTCTTATTTGAACGGCAATTACAGTATAATTCGGGTACTATATAAATTCAAGATTGTTGTATCGTAAGAAATATGCGTTTTTGCACGTAACTGCCAGTCGTCTTTCGACGTGAAGGGAAATACGATTCTTTAATATCAAGCAATACAGACAACAAGACGTATTGCAAGGAAGACACAGTTCATCCAAAGATAATGTGAAGTCGAAATTCACTCTTAAGTTATTCATAAATTCGGGAGTCTTAAAAATGCGTTTAGTTATTTAACTTATCTTACCATACTTTCAACCTTCCTTAAATTTAGTTTTTTTTTTTTTTTTTTTTTTTTTTTTTTACCTTGTAGATTTTATCTTCATTAGTAGTTGTACAATTCAAGTATAGACTATGTAGGCCTCGCTCAACCTGTACCTCCAGGAGGTACGAGACCTTAAACCTGTTGTTACGAGACTTGATACCCAGTACAATGGTCTTGAATTTTTACCTTGAGAAAGTAAAACATATATTTTCCTAATTTTTCTCTTACTATACTTGTCTCAACTACTTTTTTTTTTTTAAACTAACGCTCTAAAAATGTCTTCTAATTTCTATCATTTCATATATTCTCTATATATTGTGAGGCTTTTGTTTGTTTTTATTGTTGGTATCGGCTCTGATCCTTAGCTTCCGAAGTTCACTCACGTGTGTGTTCTAGGTTCTCACTGAGATATGAGAGGAACCGCAGCTCATGTGCATTTGGAAGGTGATGCATGTACACTATGATGAGTGAAGGTGAGTCGATATGAACAGTACAAATTGTTCGCATTTAATATGGTTCTGCTCAAATATTGCTAGTATCAAGATGTGTTACTGATGCATATTGCATTTGTTATTTGAATTTTTTTTTTAGTTATAATTATATTTGTCATAATATAAGTTTTTTGTGGTGTATAACTGTAATATTGTCAAGAATAGATGTGAAGAAATATACTACTGAGAGTAGAGTGCATGACAGGTAATATGGCGTATTGCGTATTGTGGTAGTTGTGATACGTTATTGTATCGGCCATAACATGTTATACTGGTCATATCATCCACACTTGTTTCTTTCTACGTATGTATGTGGTCCAGATCTGGCATCTGACATCTAAGAAACTTAATTGGAAGGACGACTACATACGTTATAGTTTAACCTACCTGTAGTTCGAGGGCATACGGTAAACTTGGCTTCATTAAATCTGGTACACTTCACGGTAAGCTAAGGAGATGTCCAACAGCTATACATTATACAAGATAACGCTATGTTAAGCAAATGAGAAAGTGATGGCAACGCTGTCTGTAAAGCAAAGTCGCTGAGCTTGTAAACATGTGATCAAAAGCATTTTTATTAATCTTACGAAGGGCTAAATAGAAACAAATATTGTTATTTGCTTAACAGCATTTCATAGAATTAATAAAAATGGTTCTGATCAAGGGCCCAGAAGCTCAATGACTTTGTTTTACAAGCAGCGTTGCCAACAGTTTCTTTTTTGCCAAACACAGCGTTACCTACTACGGTGTAAAGTTTTCAGGCGTCTCCTTAGCTTACCGCGAAGAGTACCGGAATTAATGAAGCCAACTGTACCATAGTGCATACTTCGCAGCACAGAATTAATAGATGACAATTCCAAATCACCAACACTCAATAAACACTTCAACAATTACCATGGAGGTGCAAATGATGGACATGACGCAAACAGCTTGAAGATCAAGAAGGAAAGATTTGATCATAGTGTACCCTGTCAAGCCTAGCTTTTGTGCCATTTGCTAAACCCTTGTTGCGAGCATTTTATGAAGTTTCCCCTTTTATGTGCAAAGAATGAAAAAATCTCACTATTACAGAAGTGCTTGTTAAACTCTGTGCATTAGAAATAACAAACGTAGTGTTAGGGACAGACGCTGGAAAGAAGTTTAAACAAGTATCTCTTTCAAATTACTTTATTAATTAAAATACTAATGATATGAGTTGAGATATCTTGCTAGAGGTGATATCTGACCTGAAAGATAGTCCTGTCAAGGTCAGTACTCTGCTGGATGAGTCAACTGACACCTTTTTATGAAAACCTTTGAGTTTAATCTTGTGTAAGAGATCTTTGAACATGAAATGACTCAACATATTATGTGGGTCAATTTGCAAACACATGTGGGTCAATTTGCAAACACATGTGGGTCAATTTTCAGTGATGTAGCCTCTGTCATGCTTAGAAATAAAAACCCGGCTTTATTACCGTTTTGAATAAAGATGTTCATGATGTGTTACTCCTTTCTTGTTGCATCATCATGCACTTGCTAAAAAGACACTACCAGAAAAATGGAAGACTATTTTATTCAGATTTTGTGCGTGTAATAATTTTCATCAGAGGTCGAGCAGGGAATCACCGTCGATTTTCTTCTTTTTGTGATGAAAATGGGGATGAGCATATTGTTCTTCTTTAACATAAGTTATGAATTCCTGTAGCAGTGTACCTACACATGGGTTTTTTTTATATTCATGAAGAAACTATGCAGTATCTTAAAAATAAAGGGAGTGAGAATTCTGACCATTTTGAAAACAGGGAATTCCTTTTGTGTCTGGCATATCTGAGAGGTATATGGATGATAATGATATTATAAGATATGATCTAGTGGAGTAAAAGACCAATAACAAAATCCGAATAAAGTTTGAAAAAATGCAACGGGATATGTTTTTGTGTGCACAACGCAAAGTACTCTAACAGTTAGCAGGGGAGAGCTTTGGAGGTCTTTCTGCCATTTACAGCCGCATACTTATGCCAGGCAGATTTGGATAAATGTGATGCCTCATTTATGACGTTTTCAAAGAAAACCTGGGTTGAATATCATCACTAATGGGAAACCATGAGAAAAAAAAAAGGAGCAAAAAAAAAAGATAAATAAAATGTGTTGGCGTGCACTAAGTAGTATCATTCACATTTACTGTAATACAGTAGTGTGCATTTATTGTATCCCACTAACCGACACTTGTCATTCGAAATCTGTTCAGTAATTGAATACACCTAATAATTTCTAAGCGATGTTCGTGTCACTAAACACTTTATTTTTCTTTTTATTCATATTGGATAGGGGTACGAGAAAATTTTCTGATATATAAAAGGGTACGGGTACTGAAAAGGGTTAAGAACCACTGTGTTAGGAGGAGAAATTCTAATTCAACTACGAGAGCCCTTTTCTTGTACTATTAAATTTATTTCCTTTATGGATGAAGTTTTGTTAATATCGCAATTTACAACTCTCTCTCTCTCTCTCTCTCTCTCTCTCTCTCTCTCTCTCTCTCTCTCTCTCTCTCTCTCTCTCTCTCTCTCTCTTTCATGGAAATGCAATGAATCTTTTAATGAGATTTGTTACCCTATCATCTTGTTATAAGAGATTTATAGAGAGAGAAAAAATATGTTATTTATTGTTAGAGGATTTTCAGGTCTATCATGATTATACCTAAGAGCACATATGCGGTATATATCAAAACTGGCTATAGTTCATCGACAGCAAATACTTTTCAACAATAGTAACTACATTCTAATATGTCAGAAAAAAATAATAAAAGAAAAGCAAATACTGAGATTATGAGATCAGATAGAAACAACGACTTCAGTCTTATGACTTTAACATATCATTTCACGTTATACCTATTTTTTTTCCTTTGCTATTATTATCACATGTCTTAATTTACATTATTTGTTAAGAACCCAGACCTGCCATTAGCCTAGGTTCTAGAATCATCATTCCCAAATGAATCACACTTGATTTGTGTAGTAGGTGACGCTCTCTGACACCTGATTTTGAAGGTGTTTTCTATTTAAAGTTAAATCTGTTAAGGTGACTGTTTTATTTTCATATGGATTTGTTTCCTCGTATGTGCTTGCATGTTATCAAATATTTAGTTTTAATCTTTCATGAATAAGTAATGAACTCAACGTTTAAAATCCTCTTGTTGTATTTAAGATTGAATGCACCGATTCTTATTTTATTCAAAAAAGGGATTGATTATATTAGCTCAGTACTATTTGAATAGTTTTTTCTCAAGAATTTTCCATGCCTTCATTTTTAATCCTTATTGATTGTTAATTACGTAACAGATGCTGAACATCTTTCGCTCTCGCCTCTTGAACCCCTGAGGCAAGTCAAATAAAAATTGGGGTTCTACCATTTAGGGAATGCAGTGTTACCCTTGCGCCATTTTGCTGTAATGTAAAGATTCATTATTATAAAGTTAAACAATTTTATCACAATCTGTTGTATATATCTGAGTAATCACTCATTATTTAATAGAAGGGGACGAAACTGCATGTCTGACCTTCAGAGGACTTGAAATGACTGTTTTTTTTTTTTTTTTAAAGGGTGTTCGTGTGGTCAGCTTTAAAATGATTGTTTCCCGAGTGGACACGATTGAAATGTTTAGTAACAACTTCTCGGTCTGTTTTGAATTTATAACAAGAAAATTTTTTCAAAAGCCTATTCCAATTTTACATCCCATGTTCTTTCTTTTATCCTTTTGTCTGTTTTTATTTTCTTTTTCTTTTAGCTATGACATTGCCATGAAAAATGTTTTGTGGGAGATTTTGTTTTTTCCTCCCAAACAGAAAATGGTGAAATATATTTTTTCAACACTTCCCATTTCCTTTTTATTTCTCCATCGTTCTAAATCTTCTTCACTACTTTACTATATTGCTGTAGCATGTTTTTTTTTTCTTTTGCTCTTTTCAAAATATCTAACGATATATTGCGTTTATTGTTTTCACATAAAAGTAACTTCTTTGGCCAGGAATTCTCCGCTCCTGGGTTTTTATTGCTCCAAATGTATGTTGTGGGTTTTTTCTTGTAAATAATAAATAAATTCATATGCATATTATAAGTAAAAGTAGATAATACATTGTTAAATTTAAGTTTATTATTTGTCATTTTACTATGAGATCTTTAATTTCTGGTAAGGGGAAAAAAATTAAAAGTAAAGTATTTTTTTTTTCATCCATTAGAAAGGAGTAGAAATACACGCATTAGGAATGTGTGTAATTGGAAATTAGAAGGTGCGATCCATTGAAACAGCAAAGAAAGTTCCCAGAAAGGCGGGTAAGATGGTCATTAGAAATTTTATTACAAGAGGAGATTCAGATGTTGAGATGTGAACTATGGAAATATTTTCCATTTTAGTGAAATCCTGTAACTCGTAACATTGAATACGATACTCAAGTGTCCCTTGTCTCCCATCGTAATCTCAGTATGCTATCGTTGGGTTTTGCACAGACTTAAGGATATAGCAATTTGCTAACTTGTAACGTTCTTGAGCTAAAGATGTTCAATTAAAAATTGCTTTATAAATGCCCTTATGTAGTTGTGCTGGCTTTCAATTTTCTAATAGTGATTTTTCTTCAGAAAATTATTAAATTAATGTTTATGAGTATATGTCTCCAAGATCCATCCTATGATATATTTCTTTCTACTAATTTTTTTATATGATTGCTCTTCCGTGATTCATGAAATTTTATTGCTTGTTCAGTAGATTTCTTTATCCATTGCTTTCGTATTACTGAAGAACCAAATCTTACCCCCGCACACTTACACACACACACACACACACACACACAACACACACACACACACACACACACATATATATATATATATATATATATATATATATATATATATATATATATATATATATATCAACGAAGAGAACAATTAATTCGACAAACTCCAGCAAACCACGACTCGTAACCAAACAATAGTCTGCCGAAATAGTGTTCTCTCCACTTATTTGCGTTTCTTTTATGGCCATTGTATTGCAGTGTGTGCTCCGAAGTTATATTGTTTGACTTCTATGTGCGTATTTGTGTGTTTACTTATATGTATGCACACCCCTGCTTCCATCCATACGGACTGGCGTTCATGCAGGTGGATAAAACAATGTGTCTTTATGTACACGGATGTAAAGTGTATACAGTGACCGATATGCCACGGTTCTCCGTGAAAATTGATTCAAAAATCCCATAACTGCCTGAAATTGGAGCATCGGTTGTGGTCAGGATGCACTCGGGAAAAAGAGGATAAAAAAAGAGCGAAAAAAAAAAGTCGAGAGACTAACAGATAGACACTTTCACTCAATCAATCTCGTATTCAGACAACCTGCCGCCAGTGAGAGGCACACACATTGAAATCAGAAAATTAAGAAGTGAAATCCCGTTTCGGAAAAAGGATGGACAACAATGGCATAAAAAAAGGGAGAAGATAACCTGATAAAAAGGGCCGAAAACGAACGAGATAGCGAGAGACCAAGGGCCCATTGTAAATCCTTTTGCCAACTGGTCATAATAAGTCCGAACTGTACCGTTGAGAGTGAATGCCATCACTTCCTTTTCCCAATATGGATGAGAACGACAGTACCAAACATTTGGGTAAAAGAAACATCGATGCTGGAGGACACGATTGCCTGATAAGAGAGAAAATATGTGACAGATGCCCCAGGAATACTAGAAATAGTTGGGGTTAGTTTTCATATCTTTATATACAGAGCGAAATGGAGGAATGGCTGGTGCTGATGGAGGAAATGCATTCAAGGCAATTCGGTTTAAAACCGTTCATGAATCTTTTTTTTCTTTCTTTTTTTTTTGCTGATATAGAGGTGATAGAATTGGTAAGTGGCCGACTTAACTCATTAAAGCGAGATAAGAAAAAATGTATAGAAAATACTGATTCTATATGGCTATATGGCTTTTACAAGAGCAGAAATGTATTCTTTACGTTAAAAGACAACTACAATTAAGGGGGAAGTACTTAATTTCTCAAGATGTAAGCGATAAGCGATTATAGAAAGGATCCCGTTAATGTTTCCCGTATCTGTTGATGACATTATTGATAAAATACATTGCATCGTAGATAATACGTAACTTCAAGTTGACAAAATTATCTTATAACATTATTCTATTAATAATGAAAAGGGAAGTGTTGTTATTGCAAACTGACATAAAAATTATTTATGGCTTCCAAAAAATGCTTCGAATTATGCAAGTTGGTATTTATGATTTTAAAATTCAAGTCGTTCATGCTTCTCTTTATCCAAAAAGTCGTTTACCTCACAGGGGTGTATTTGTGACGGGGCGAGAGAGGCTGTGACTAAGAAGGCAGGATGAAAGCAACTGAATAACTTTTATCACAAAACATTAGTTTATATATACATTAATTGAGGGCAAAAAGGTCATAACATGTAACAGACTGTTTCCTGTTCACCCAACAACGGTTTCTGTTAATAGTTAACGGTGAGAAAAACAGACATGTTTATTCAGGTCCCTATCAGTGCGAGGGGAGAGCGAAGATACAAAGGAGACTATATAAAAAAAAAGAGGATTGCCGTTACTATGTACGATCGTGTGACACACGGTTGGTACATGGCTCCCCCCTTAAAAATGACATACTGTACATTTCTTCACGGCAGCCCCAAATCTGGAGTGGTAGTAGCAAACTGCGGCCGATGGGCGGCAGTGAGTGGCTGTAGAAGTCGTTGGTTGGGGCGCGAGCGAGCGGTGGGTGATGGGTGGCTTTGTCGCCGCTCCAGCTCGTCACGGGGTAGGCGTGTGTGTCCTACGGCATTCATAGGCCTGTGTGTCCTAAGGCATTCATAGGCGTGTGTGTCCTACGGTATTCATAGGTGTGTGTGTCCTACGGCATTTATAGGCGTGTGTGTCCTACGGCATTTATAGGCGTGTGTGTCCTGCGGCATTCACGTCAGCTTCAGTTGACGTTGAATAGGTGTCCTCTTCGTCAGGAGTGGAGGTCTTGATGGAGGTCTTGAAGGTCATGAAGTGGCTGTCTATAAGGGCGTCGGCTTTGGTCATTAAGTCCTTTATGGGTAAACTATCGACATCGGGTATGGGAGCGCGTACAGGTTCGGGTAAACGGCTTACGCAAAGGGCACGAAGTAGGTTCACCTCACGAGGAGAGCAGTCTGCGGCAGGTTGCAGGCGAGTGATACTGGTCACTTCCCTGAGAGTGAGCGAAGCCCTTTGGTCCCCAACGATTGTTGAGAGAGCTGAAAAAGCTTTGCTATATGGGTGGCTGGCGACGGCGCCTACTGCTGCAGAAGGTATGTTTTGAGGGCATCATAGTAACGGTGATGAGTGGGGGGAGGCAGGAGGAGCGGGTCACTCTGGGGTCACCAATGCGATGGGCCAAGAGAGGCTGTGACTAAGAAGGCAGGATGAAAGCAACTGAGAAACTTTTATTACAGAACATCAGTTTATATATACATCAATTACAGGTAAAAAGGCCATAACATATAACAGGCAGTTTCCTGTTCAACCTACAACGGTTTCTGTTAACAGATAACGGTGAGGAAAACAGACATGTTTATTCAGGTCCCTATCAGTGCGAGGGGAGAGCGAAAATACAAAGGAGACAATATAAAAAAAAAAGAGAGATGTCGTTACTATGTACGATCGTGTGACACACGGTTGGTACATATTGCTGTCAGTGCAACTACTGCGATGCACTGTAAGCATTAGCAGAGGGTCTTTGCAACGTCCCTTTGACCTTAGCTATGCCCTCGTTTTAGCATTCTAATCTACGTCCATTATCGTCCATCTTCTTGTCCAACTTCTTGAACTTTTACTTCAGTCCAACTACGGGGTTTTCCCCATTTTGAGTAACTTAAATCACAATCAGTTTCTTTGGCATATATATATATATATATATATATATATATATATATATATATATATATATATATATATATATATGTATAGGTGTGTTTTCATGTGTGGGGGTTTGCTGGTATATTAGATCAAGGCCAATATAATGTCGGAAAAAATGTACATATCTCTGTCAGCACCTGGGTTCTTAAACGGCGGTGAGCGCGATGAGCCCAGAAGAGTGACTCAAGGATAATCCTCTGTCCGACTGACCTTTCTGTATTGGCCATGTATTAGATTACATCCAAACTATCTTCTTTACTCGACTATAGAGTCCTCCTTACCTTCAGGACCCACTGAGAGAGTCCTCTTTACTTTTAGGTTTAACAACTTTGCCCAATGATTCTTACCGTAACCCTCCAAGCTACCGCATGCTCTCCTATCTTCTGTTTTCCATAATGCCTTCCTATAGCCTCTTTATCTTGAAGGAGTTGACCTATAATCATCTTTTATGTTAGGGATTGAGCATTTGTTTTTATGCTTGGTCGCCGTGCGCTAGGTGGGGAATGGGTGGGAATTTATCTTTAACCTTATCTCTAACAGAATGACTTATTTGGTTCACCTTTTTTTTATTTATTAGCGTCGTTTCAGGAAAATCCTCAAATTAACTATTTGAATATTCTCTCACGTCATACTTAATAAACAGGAAATTACTTATTTTCAAAGTGTGTTTGACATCTCGCCATAGGGAATTCACGATTCCATGTCATAGGGGCTGGGATCTACGATCCGAAACGAGTTTCAATTTTCGCATATTCGTAATTACATTAATTTTGTCTTGAGTCATAACACCGTCGGAATAGTGTTCGTTATGCTTTAAGATGAAGGGGTGAGACTTATGCATATGTCGAGGAAAAGTGACGTCATATTTATGGGAAAAATTATTGAATGAATATATGTATATTCAAACATACATAGCGCGTATTTCTTAATGCATTTTTTTCAACTAGCATTCACATAAAATCGACTTTAATGTTTCAAATTTAACGAGAAGCTTGGGAAGTTTACAAGTATCCTAGAGAAATTCTGGAAGTGAATAAATTTATTAAGGCAAACACAAAGAATAAGGAAATTCAATGGAAAGATGTTAGCTTGTCTCGCAGTGATTTATACAGAATCTTGGAAAGGAAGATTGGATGGTCGGGAAGACTTAAAAACGTAGGCTAAAATACAAATATATGGGAATGGTTTAACGTGTTTTTCCCGAACGAAAAATAATAAACGCCATTTTATGAGAAAGGTTTGTTGCCTGGTGTCCCCCGAGTGATGAATTTGAAAATCATGATTCATAGTTATTGACTTTTTTCGACATTCTATTATTAAATTTTGGGGAACCTGAGATTAATTGATTATCGTGACGCATGACTTCGTGAAAATTCTGATTCTGATTTTGTCTCCCTTTTTTTTCAGTTAACGCATGACTGGGAATGCGACAGTTTACAATTTTATAATAAATTGAGATTGAAATCATGTCGTGAACAGCATTTGTTCCCAATAAATATTTTCTTCGTATATTTTCCATCTAGTGTTCTTTTGTTATTTTTGGGACACACACTCTCTCTCTCTCTCTCTCTCTCTCTCTCTCTCTCTCTCTCTCTCTCTCATGATAGACAGCGTGCATTGTCTCTAGGGAGAGGCCTATATGGATTTTTGGGAAATGTAATGACTTGTGAGATTCGATTTATTTTCGAATAGGATTAGAGCCCCAAGAGGTTTATTACATCATTCTACCTTCCCGTCAGCCCTTTGTAGTTTATCTCTCTCTCTCTCTCTCTCTCTCTCTCTCTCTCTCTCTCTCTCTCTCTCTCTCTCTTTACTTTATTTCGTATTACACACATTCGGTTCTAGTAAATTCTAGTTTCCCTCAAAATCAGAGACGTTAGATAAGTCATTACTGCGACCTTTAATGTCATCGACGCGCTATATATATACTAATAAGTACGTAAACAGATATCCCAATACATTAAATAGGTGCTTGCGAGTTGGCAAATATACAGCGACGAGAAGATATCCTTTAATGCCAATCTTTTAATGTGAAGAATCTCTCTCTCTCTCTCTCTCTCTCTCTCTCTCTCTCTCTCTCTCATACACATACACATACACGTACAAACGTACATTACTTTCTGCCACGCGCCCATGGCTCGTGTCTCTCCCTCATCCCCATTTGTACACGTGTTAATTAAATTGTTCAGGTCAAATTTGTTTCCTCCCCTAAACAGGGCCAGGGATGTTTTCTTTTGTTACTTGGAAAGCCAGTGAAGTGTAAAATCTATAATGGTCTCGGAGGCTTTATCGCCGCATGACCCTCGATCATGATATATGAGACAATCTTCGATGGGAAACCTCTCTTTTTGGGATCACGACTTAAATGGGCTGTGGTTTGTATAGGCCTAATGCTGGAATT
>NC_090728.1:105970904-105980904 GCF_036898095.1 Palaemon carinicauda
TGCGTCAAGAACACTTAAAAGTAGAGTCGTTTACATGAAGAGGAACAGTGAAGTTCATTTGCATTCTTTCGGCCGACTTATTAAAAGTACCTCGTAACACTGGCACTCGTACGACAAGGGAAACCTCTAGGAAAGTATTAGCAAGGTCGACTTTGTTGGAGCTCTCCTTAAGTAGTCTTAATAGTATAAGCGCATGTAGGGAACTTATTCACCCAGCAGTTTCGTAGGTAGAAGAGAAAATGTTATCTCCTCCAGAAAATCGTATTAATCAGTCTCAAGTTTCATAGACTCCGAGGTGAAACTGGAGCTTGTTAGAAGAAAGACCCCTTTTTTCAAGCGGGAGGGAAGCTGTATCAAAGGCGGTGTTGGAAACCTGTGAGAAGACTTAGAAGTTCTTAGAAGACGCTACTGTAAGGTATTAGATGGTGATGAAACCAGGGAGGAAGTGGCTTCTTCTGATGCGCTCGCGAATTAGAAGCAGGCTGGGCCTTGAAGAGTGTGCATTACCCCTTTAGTTATACTTGTTTATCATATCTTCAGATATAATTTCGGATTGTTTATTTCTTTAAAATTTTATGTTATTTGCCCTTATCTTATAAGTAATTCTGCCAATGCCTCCTTTCGGCATGCTAAATCGCTGTGTTCATTCATACTCACACTAGTATGTTATTTCTTACTTTGAGCGTAAACTTACTAGAGCCCTAGAACGAGCTTGTTACAACTCAGAAGTATGGAAAAAATAATGATGAGAATAACACTAATAAACAGAAAAAGAGCAATATGGATACGAGAGCAAACTAAAGTAGAGGATATTCTAACAACATGTAAGAAAAAGAAATTGACATGGGCAAGGCGTGTAATGAGAATAACAGCTAATAAATGGACAAAAAGAATACACCAATAGAATTACTCATTAGAGATTGCAAACGAAGCGGGGAAAGGGAGAAGACGATGGATTGACGTCTGAAAAAATAAGGTATAGACGTTCATAGAAAGACTATAACAGACGATATATGATGTAGATAGAAGCCATTTTGGGGAGACAATAGACAAAATGCAGATACTAAGAAAAGAGTTTGATTATTTTCAAGAGGATAGAGGTGAGAGTAAATATGATATTATGAAAAAAAATATTTTAGTGTGGTTAGTATAAGAATGGAAATATTGGATTTAACTAAAGATTTGGTGTAATTGTAATGGATGGTATCTGTATGATAGTATAGCCAAGTCACAGAACCGGTGAAGCAAGAAAGGTTGTAGGTGTTTTAGAAAGATAGAAAGGAGATTTGGAGCGTCTATATAAAACCAATTTAGGAATGTTTTAATTGATTATTGAGCCAATTCTTTGGTAAGGACGTGCAATGTGATGTGGAACAAATATAAAATGTTTTAAATATAATAGGCAAAAGGATTGAGATGGTTTGGTCATGTGGAACATATGAATGGTGACAATTTGAAGGAAGATATGCCTTACGTAAAGAAGCTGAGAAAGACATGAAATGCAGTAAAGGTAATAAGATAATCATTGGGAAGGATGAGTCAGCCCTGGGTACATTTTTGTATGGGGTGTCCGCAAAAGTATTGAAGGGTCTTTCATGTAAGTGTGAAGCTGCATATTTTCTGGAAGAATCCTGGACTAGGGCTCATCCATTATTATGCATTAAAAGAATTTATATGACAGTGATTGATGTTTTTTTTTCTCTGGAGTCACCACTTGTATTTATGTATGTATGTATACATATGCTGTATATTTATACTGTTTATCTTTTATATATATACACACACACAACACACACACACACACACACACATATATATATATATATATATATATATATGTATATATATATATATATATATATATATATATATATATATATATATATATATATATGCCTGTTGACCAGGACACTACAATCGCTAACATGATTTCAAACACAAAGAAAAGTATATATATGAAGTCGTACTGTTTCAATGGTTATTATAACCTTTCAGAATTATTTGATTTCATTCATGTCTTTTCAGATATACCATCTAATGATGTAATTAAAAGCCTGTATACAGTGGTACATGGTAAAGTTTCACACATTTCAATGATGTATAAACACACGCATGCATGTATCTATCTATCAATATACAGTATATATATATATATATATATATATATATATATATATATATATATATATATATATATATGCATATATATATATATATGTGTGTGTGTGTGTATGTGTGTGTATGAGAGAGAGAGAGAGAGAGAGAGAGAGAGAGAGAGAGAGAGAGAGAGAGAGAGAGAGAGAGAGAGAGAGAGAGTTTGCATTTATGGTATAAGCACCAACTAAAGTATGACCAGGAAAGGGGTTAACGTTACGATACCATATTCACTTTCAGCTCGAAATTTGTATTTTCTATTACTGGAAGTATAACGATGAGAGAGAGAGAGAGAGAGAGAGAGAGAGAGAGAGAGAGAGAGAGAGAGAGAGAGAGAGAGATAAAATCTTCAAGTGAAGGAAACCCTTGAACAGAAAGACTGCAACATAAAAGAAAGTCCTTTAGAAAGAAACTTCAGGGAAGCTTTCAGCAAGTACCATCTGCGTCTAATGATGTCGGTGTGAGAAGAAGAAAAGAAGGCTTTGTCCTCCACACTACTTTCACTTTTCTCCTCCTACTAATTTTATCCATGGTAGCTTCATAAAATCTTCTTGAAATGAAAAACTCTAAATAAATAAGAAGACGAAAAAAAAAAATGATTACCAGCAAGGCTATTTGATTACCACTCTTTTGCATTGTCCGTAAGCATGAGTGAAAGAGCTAGACATTTTATTTTTGTTGTGCTAATGTATATTGAGATCCTCATTTTCGTCATTTCAATACAGGTGAATAGACTGTTAAATAAACTCATCTTAATCGGCCTGTATATAGGACTACTTAAAATATATTGCTAGAATGTGTTCCGAACCTATTTTGATATTCTTAGCATAAAGTATGGATGAGGCGAATTCAGAGTACTTTTAATTTTAAATTGTAATTATGCAAAAAATTTTAAAAGCATACTGTTAGACAATATCTTTTGTTGTGCTGATATAGGAATTTAAGTAGTATGTAGGAATAAATTTTAGCAAACATATTTCAGATAGATTTTATGAAAATCAATCAATTTAATATTTTTTTTCCATACTTCATCAGCTATTCTTTTAATTTAAACAAAAAATTATATAGCATAAAATATCAGTATGCACATCGCTTAAGTAAAAACAAAGAAATGCTTTTATTATATTTTAGGCATATTTCCATATATTGGCAAATATTTACTTATGACATTTTACTTATATGCTGTATATAATACCAGAAATGCAATTATGGAAGAATTTTTTTATATACTGGACGTTATTATTTTTATATCCGATCGAATTTCAAATTATAACTGAATACGTGTATTTTAAAGAAAAAAGTTAGCTCGGTACTAAATAACCAACATTGGAATCAGATTCTTACAACTTGTACTTTGAAAAATGTAATAAGAAGTATATATAGCTTTGTAATTGTGATATTTATTACCTATGCCTGAAGGTTTCAGCCTTTGCATCCCTGGTTAGGACGTAAGTTTGTTATATCCATTTCATAAAATCAGGACTGGATGATAGTCACCCGTATTACAGTCTATTTACCCATGGCAAATACTTGTCTTGTTTGCTCTCCTCTTTATACAGTAATGCTGTTTTGAATGAGGTGATATTTGTATATGTAATCCATCAAATACTTTCATTCAGACTTTGTGAATGTGGAACTTTTAATATTGATAATACAGTGTTTGGTTCGAATACACCTCCGGGGCGTTTTATTGTTCTAATTTGTTGAATCACCTGGAAGCACTGAGCGAATTAATTTGACGGAAAGTAAAAGGTTATTTCATTTTAGCATCCGTGGGTCTTTACAGCATTTCGCTGATCATGACAGACAAACTCTGGACAAACAGGGACGTTAGTAATTAATTAGTTACTACTTTAATTTCATTCGATCGCCAGTTCAATTATTCATCTGGAATATAGAATTGCCATGCGATAACCTGTGGGATTGTGATTGGGTGAAAATACCAGTCGTTGACATTAGGATACAATCTAATCTAGGAGGGGTTAGTCAAGTATGAGAGAAATAAATCCGTAATTGCTTCTGTCGGGATACGTTAATATTTAAATGCGAGTCTCCTTGTCAAATGCTGAACTTATCAAACTCATCCACAGTTTGACATTTATGGCGTCCTGCTTTTCTGGATTTTTTGATTCCTCTATGAATGTTATAACCTAACTGCTAGCTTACTTTTCGATCTTGGACGTCGAAGAAGAGAATTGTTCAGAAAAGCAGTACTCTCTTGCTAAGAATGTAATGGTCTATATATATATATATATATATATATATATATATATATATATATATATATATATATATATATATATATTTGAAGGTGGTTGAAATCAGAAGGTGAGCTTTTCAGGGTCTTCTGGGGTCTACGGACGAAGTTCTCTCTCTCTCTCTCTCTCTCTCTCTCTCTCTCTCTCTCTCTCTCTGCGTGTGCATTCAGGTAACTGGGGTTACGGTACTACTCAAGACTGAGAACAATAGTTTGATTTTGGAGTATACCTCTCCTAGAAGACATAAAGAGTCTCTTCTACCCTTGCCAAAAGGAAAATAGCCGGTGAACAATTATAGAGCAGTAATACTCTTGAGAGAAGGAGATTTTTTGGTAGTCTCATGGTTGTCAAATGTATAAGGACAGGGGAGAATGTCGAAAGAATAGGTAAGACTATTGGGTGTATGTGTAGGGAAAGGAAAAAAACCCATAACAAGAGAGATGTGTCCAATGTTGTACTGCCTAGCCAGTCAAAGGACCCAATAACTCTCTAGCTGTTATATCTCAACGGGTGGTCGGTGACCTAGCCAACCTTTGATGGATGAAAGCTGTCTTGAGGAGTCGTTGGATAGTTTCCGTTGTTACTATATATATATATATATATATATATATATATATAGTATATATATATATATATATATATATATATATATATATATATATATATACACCCATACTTCTTAGAAACTTTGATATTAGAAAATATTGTTAGTCTGTAAATGTCTCAAATTGTCAATGTTTTATTTTTCATTTTGTTTGGCAACTTTTTCATATTCTTTTATTGAGATTATACAATTTTATTTTACTTTCGTATTATCAGAATTATATTTTCCTTCCTATTTTGCAAATTTTCAGACTAATTCTAGAAAATAACCCGATATTCTTAAGCGTCTGGTTATCTTTACATAGAAAATATATTTCACCTAAGATATAATTTTATGGCCCAATATATTTTCAAATCTTCTCTTGGTCTTCATGATGCCGTTATCTTTTAAGTGCTTTATAATTTGATACGTTTTTGTCTAGAAAATTCTTTTTGGAAGAATCATTTCGCTCAAACAATGTTCAGGATATGATGAGTGACGAAAGAGTATTGGATTAAAGGGGGGATTCAAAGCCACGCTTTACAAAATATCACGCTTTTATGTTTGGATTTAATACCACCATGGAAAGTATCCGCAATATTTATATTAATTACCTATGATTCACTAATTTTGGAGACTTAGTTGTATATCTTAGGTTGCCGAATATGAGCACGAAGTTTTCGTACATCCTTAGAATAATAAAGAGAATAGTTAAAATGAAAGATATATAATAATTATGAATTGTACACCACTAACTACATACGTTCATAATCTCTTATGTATTTAGGAAAGTTTTTTCCCGTGTACATATGTTCATCTTATCCTCCCAAACAGGTTATCCTAGTCCAATTGTAAATTTACCATCACCTGAAACACATCACGAATCATTCTGTTCAATACATTGATTGCTGTTACATGGTATTTACCTTCCAGATCGATATATCAGTCGAATCAGATATTGGTTTTGAATGAACCACTTACTCCCGGTCATTTTGCATAGTTTTCGATCTTGTCTTTTTTCTTTTTGGAAGACATTTCTTGTTAGAAAAGATAGATACGGCAATTTCTTTTATAAAGAAGCACCTCTCATACTGTATGATCATTAGGTAATTGTGAAAGGAGCTGGGCCTAAAATTTCGGTAATTTTCATAACCTGACCCCCTTTCGTAGTTACCATTCAATACAAGAAAACCTATATCACCTTTACTTAATCTTGCCTTCTTATATGTATTTATATGCACATTTTAGTTATAGGATTTTAAAAGAATAAGTTCTTAACCATATCATTTATATCAAATCCTTGTATTAAACAGCTAATTTCTATAAACACTATAGAAAACCATTTCATTTTTTTACGATGTATTATTAGTGAACTTTTCCACAACAGTGCGTACACAGATGAAAATTCAGGAACATGTATAGGTACTTTCAACATACGTACATACCTACATACATGTATGTATTAGATATTTATTGGTGCATGTATATATACTTTATCTGTGTGTGTTTTTGCACTTATAAATATACACATGCATTTAATATAATCATATATATTGTATTATACATAGGGAATATTAACTGTGTTTGTGCATTTGCCTAGACAAGAAATAAAAAACCTGTGATTCTTTTCCCAAATCTCTTATCTTCAATATTTGTTCTTCGACCTGTCACTGACATAAGGCGACCTGCATTTTTCCACATTTTTTCCGTCCTCTTTCTGCTGAGCCATTATGTCTTTTACGAGGATTTTTTTTCCTTCTCGAGCGTTGAAGGTATTTCATTTTTCCTTAAGGGAAAAATAAATTCTTCGAGAACTTTTGGAATAAGGAATATTGGATACTAAAATTTCCTGTTTTGCATTAAGGTTCTATCGTATTGGATTATCTTTTTACTACATGCTATTTATATCTAATAATGTCATTATGACATTTCAAACTTCACATTTCACATCTTTCACCCTCTTGCTAGTTATCATACCGTGATATTTTGAATATGAATGGACATCTTGGTCCTAGTGCCAGCTCTTCGGTGCTGATGACCTTCTTTTCATAGGTAGTAGGTTGGCCAGTGTACCAGCCACCCGTTGAGATACTAACGCTAGGGAGTTATTGGGTCCCTTGACTGGATAGACAGTACTGCATTGGAACCTTCTCTCTGGTTATGCCCCATTTTCACTTTGCCTACACATACACCAAATAGTCTGGCCTATTCTTTATATATTCTTTTCTGTCCTCATACATCTGACAACCCCAATATTACCAAGCAATTCTTCTTCGCTCAAGGGGTTAACTATTGCACTATAATTGTCCAGTGTATACTTTCCTCCTGCTAAGGGCAGAAGAGACTCTTCAGCTATGGTAAGCAGCTCTTCTAGGAGAAGGACAATCTAAAATCAAACCATTGTTCTCTAGTCTTGGGTAGTGCCATAGCCTTTGTACCATGGTCTTCCACTGTCTTAGAGTAGAGTTCTCTCTTGATTGAGAGTACACTCGGGCACACCATTTCATCTTATTTCTCTTCCTCTTATTGCTTCTTTAATGTTTTTATAGTTTTTGTATGAAATATTTATTTTGATGTTATTGTTCTTGAAATATTTTAACTGATCATGACTTCTATCTTAGGTTATTTATTTCCTTATTTTCTTTCATTACTAGGCTATTTTTCCTTGGAGCCTTTGGGCTTATAGCATCCAGCTTTTCCAACTAAGGTTGTAGCTTAGCAAGTAATAATAATAATAGTATATCAATGCATCCATACGGTCGACGAAATCGGTCAGCCTACCGGAAATATTTAGGCTGTAGAGTTTGGTATATCTCTTAATAGTTTCATGAGAATATTCTCTTTTTTTTTCTTGAATTTTCAAATGCTAACTTCACTATTTTGATTAAATTCCATGAAGACAAAAGTTTCCCATCTATCAATCCCCGTCAGTCGACCCGAATGTAATTCCTGTTTTATTGTTTTACATCTGTTTTTTCTTTATTTTGTTATTACTTTATATCCCTCGTCATGATGAAAGTTTTTTCTTTTTTTTGTAGGGAAGTGGATTGAAGACTAAATGGATGGTGGACGAGATAGAGAGGAAGAAATGATTTATATACTTGTCCTAAGGATATTTCACATCCTATAGCATTATGTTGAGAGAGAGAGAGAGAGAGAGAGAGAGAGAGAGAGAGAGAGAGAGAGAGAGAAGCGGACGGGGCCAACAGGCAGCGAAAATTAGAGGGAGGAGTACGAAAAAGAATTGCACCCGAAGATGAAAAGAAAAAGATAAAGAATGTGCAAGAAATATAACCTGCAGTTCATAAGGACAAAACTTTTCTTAAGAATAGATAAAGAAGGTGCCGTATTGATTGATGGCTGT
The DNA here is from genome assembly GCF_036898095.1 of Palaemon carinicauda. Classification (NCBI taxonomy): domain Eukaryota; kingdom Metazoa; phylum Arthropoda; class Malacostraca; order Decapoda; family Palaemonidae; genus Palaemon; species Palaemon carinicauda. The sequence goes on from NC_090728.1 coordinate 105,979,264, forward strand.
GGCTAGTCAATATCTTATTCTCTTTAAAGGAATTGTCTACCTTAATAGGCAACAGTCAGACAATAAACCCTTTAAGGAAAAGGGGGTCGCTTTGATATTAGGGACTTAATGAATGAAATACGACAGGTAATTTGTGAGCGTGTGTGTGACAAATGGACGGAAGATTGGTTTGTACGACGTGAAAGGGGATGCATTCTAACTAGAAGAGAGAGAGAGAGAGAGAGAGAGAGAGAGAGAGAGAGAGAGAGAGAGTTAATTTGAATTGATTTTGTTTACTCAATAGAGTTGTGTTTTACACACATTCTCTCTCTCTCTCTCTCTCTCTCTCTCTCTCTCTCTCTCTCTCTCTCTCTCTCTCTCTCTCAACGATGCCTGCTGTTTGGAAAATTAGGTGCTTCTACTGTAATTATGAATTATGATAGATGTAATTCCTTTGTATATAATTAACTTTATCGCCTTTTGTAAGGTGGTCGAAGCTTTGTGTAAAATCAACTAAGTCTTCCTTCCTTTTTTATTCTTTTTTATTCTTTTTAGACGAGACTTAATTTTACACTGATTTCTCTGCTTTTTCCCACCTCCTCCTGGCGTGATATGTGAAGGGGAGGGTTTTTATTCTTTTCTCTGGCCCTTCTCCCTTTGTTGGTGATAACAAGAGATCAACAAGCTACCTGTTTGTAAGTGGATGGATTAATGATGGCACAACCTTCTTTCTCTCCAACTCTGAGGTTTAAAACGAAAGTCTACAAAAGTGACTGATTTACACACCGTGAGGGAGAAATGTGCTTTTATTTTTATTCCTAGAAAAGGTTTACAGGTAACTGTGTCTTTTTTTCTCTGGCCTCAATCTGAATGAGTCTTGCTTGTACAGTACTATTTGATGTTCCAACCTTTCCCAATTCTGACCTATGTTTTACCATGTCTTTTCTATTATCTGATTATCTTTATAAGTTGAGAAGCATCTCTGCTGTGAACAATTCTCTTCACGTTTTAACTTCTTAAGAAAACATCAGTGAACATCACAAAATACCTGAGTTTAGACGCCGCAATGGAGCCTTCCAAATATTTTCACTGCAAAATTGCGAAATAAATTGCCATTTCACAGAAGGACAACTCTTTTTATTTGGTCAAAGGACATTAAATCCCCTACTGAAGTATGTCAGTTTCCAAAGGCACGTGGCGTGAGTCCACTCTTGTCCAGCATTTCATGTCATATTGAATCGCAATTGCATATTCATTTGGTGCAGCATCGCATTAAGTTTCCTGTCACTAATGAATTGATAACCCGCAAACCACCGACCATTCCTGCGTAACGCCCCCCACCTCCCCCCATTCTCACCTACCAGCCTTCTCTTCTCCATCCATTTGTACATTTTATTTATTTATTTATCTTTTTTACCCATCCTCTAGTGTTAATTTTTTGAATACATAACAAAAGTAAAGTCATAGATAGGAATGCACATGTACATGGTTAGACACAAATTCATACTGTATATGTTACATAGTGAATGAAGTCCATGGCGTTATGGATATTATTCTCGTTTCTTGTGCTAGAAAATGATTGTAAAAGACATGGGAATCTTAAACTCGTCCAAAGGTAACTGCTCAGTTTGAATCCCCATAGGTACTTACACACCTCTACAC
>NC_090728.1:105985904-105998404 GCF_036898095.1 Palaemon carinicauda
TGAAAAAAAAACTCCGGTACTTCTTACCAATTTCTCAACCAGGATTCTTGTGTTGCTAAATTTAGTACACCAAAATTAACTGAGTGTATCATAGTTTATATGCTATGTCCTTTTCACTGGCTTGTCGGACATGTACAATAACTGAAATCTGAGTATTAAGCACACAAACGCACACATGCACACACACACACACACACACACACATATATATATATATATATATATATATATATATATATATATATATATATAGTATATGGTGAATTATTAGCACAAAGTGTACTCTTTTGGTGCCACAACTTTTGAATGGAAAAAGTGATAAGAAAAAAGAATTATGCATATGTACAGCCTACATATATGTGTATGCGTATGAATAGTAACAACTATAAATTGCTACCAGGGGGAAAATTGTTCAATAACAACTTATCATCAACGAATTCTGGGAGTAAAACCATAATACAGACTCCTTTCCATAAGTTCGAGACAATGACGACATACCCCAGCTTTGATTCACCCATTGGAAAATATATTCTTTTTTTACCTGAAGTAAACATATTTTATTTATGGTTTATCCGCTGTCCATAGCTAATCTCAAGCGAGGCCCGATGTCCCTATCCTATCTGTTTCACGCAGTATAGCGATTGATCACCATGACCATCTTACGTTCAGTTTTATTTAGTTATAACTTAGTCACCACTTTTTTTTATGGTCATCAAAATCATACCTACTGTATGTTTTCAATCCAATAGTTCTGATTACTCAAAGGGTCACATATACCTTCATATATTTGACTGGTTACTTATCTGTTTTAGAGTTTAATGTAAAGTATTACTTAATATTCGATAATAACCTTTACAAATTCAGTCATCTATGTTAAGTACCTTATATACCCAATCAAACAAATATTTCAAGGCAATAAAAAAAAAGTATTATTTTAGTGCAATATTACAAGTTATCAACAAAACAGTGAATGAAAAATAAACAAACCCCGACAATTGAAAAAAATCATAAATCCATAGAAAATCACGAAAATAAAAATACAAATTAAATGATATGTTGGAAATACATGTTTACAAATGACTAGATCAAAAAGCTTTCTTAATTAATGGTGACCAGTGCTGTTGGAGCATTTCAAAGAGTAGATGAAAACTAACGATAAGCATGTAGTCATAAATTTCAAGACCTTAATTTCTCCCTAAAAAAGTCCAAGTCATATTTAAATATCACTAGACGTCTGAGGATGTTGTAGTAACGAACGCTAAAGTAAAGAGAATAAGCATTAGTGAATATTTGAGTATTTTACTCTATTGTTGTATATAAGGATGGAAGTCTAGGAGAAAGAAACACCGAAAATCAATACACCGCACTTGAAACTAAAAGAGACAGAACGGAATCAGCAGTTCTTTGACCTTTAACGCCAAGACCAACTGCTGATCAGAATTACAACATTGTATCCTCGAGGAGGGGATCCCATGTAAATAGGAGAAGTACAGTGCAGGCTGAATCATTCTGGGTAAATGTGGTATTTTTATTGATAGGATAATTTTAATGTTCAGCCACATGCATCTCCATCTGACTCCCTCCTTTCCCACATAAATGAAAAAGGCTAAGCTCGATCCTTGGTCATAGCCCTAGCTGAACTAAACAACAAGCATGGGCAGTCGTGGATTTCCGTCGTCAGCAGTTGCAGTATCTTGGTATCGTATGTTTGTGTATAATTAGGTGCGCACGATAGCAAAGACAAAACAAGAAAGAAAAGGGGAATCAATTGTAATGAAGTTTAGTTTGAACAATGAAATAAAGTTTTATCCAAGCACTTAATGCTACGCTATAAACGAGGTAATGAAACCAGGCAACCTATTTTCGTGATAGTACACCCTTCCTGAAGAAGTTCGCTCTTTGTATGCACTCGGCGGGCAAAGTTTGCTTATCAAACAAGGCTACCTTCTTCCTTTCCCATATGTCTCCCTTCTTCTGCCCTTCTCCTCCTCGTATCTGCTGAATGTAATAAGTCTGAGTGTGTGAAAATCAATATTCCTCGCGACTTCATTTCTCCCCATATTCCCTTTTCTTGAGGATTTTTGCAAGGTAAGCGGCCTCGTAGGGGTTCAGCCGAATAACGCAATCACGTCGCGTCGCCCTTTCCGAAGTCTTGAAATAGTAGTTCTCAGAGGACGACGAAGGCTTAGGTTAAAATGGTTCTTTAGTACGAGTCCTTTAAGGTCAAATTCCTTCTTCAATTTGAGACTTGGATACGCCTTTTACCAGTACTTTGTAAGGAGGGTGCGGTAAGGTTTGGGGAATATGCCGGGCCTCTTTTTATTTTTATCCGCTCTCTCTCTCTCTCTCTCTCTCTCTCTCTCTCTCTCTCTCTCTCTCTCTCTCTCTCTCTCTCTCTCTACCTTTTATAGACAGGTGGATTCAGCGATCAATCTTATCGGATGATGAAAGATAACTACGAAATTTTTCCATCGTTTGGTTTGTAGGCTTTAACCCCTTCATGTTGAACTGAAGCGTTATACTCCTTGTTCGGTCTTTCTTTCCTTTTTATTCTTTAACGAATTTTGCTTTATTTAGTTCTTTAACTATCAAAGTTATTTTGCCAATTCCTATCCTTGTTGCATCCCAGCGTTAATATATTCTTTATTTAGGATTAACAATTAGTTGATTTATTAACATTGTTTCTTTGCTTGACTGCTGATCTTCACTATTACCTGTAATTTCCAAGGTAGGGAATATTTAAAACTACTGTATGTGTCTTTCGTACTCTTTATCTTTAATCATACCCTACCGCGCGCGCGCGCACACACACACACACACACACATATATATATATATATATATATATATATATATATATATATATATATATACATATATATATACATATATATATATATATATATATATATGTATATTTATATATATATCTGTGTGTGTGTATGTGTGTATATAGACTGTATATATGCACTGTATATATGAAGAGACAAAACCTGATGAATGGGAATTAGGAGTGCTGGTGAAAGTGGCAAAAAAGGAAACCTGACTGATTGCAATGATTACAGAGGTATTACACTTCCGTCAGTTGTCATGAAAATATGTAGTATGCTTATTCTATATAGACTAAGAAAAAGATTATGTAAAGCTGACAGATGAACAAGCATGATTTAGGAAAGATAGAAGTTTTACTGAATAAATTTTTATTTTGAGACTTCTTTTACAGCAATGCATAGAATATAGAAATCCACTTTTGATGGCATTTGTGGACTATGAAAAAGCAATTGATAGTGTGCACCGGCCAATTTTGTAGAAAGTCCTGGGTTATTATGGAATTCCTCTTAGATATGTAAATTTCATTAGGTCTGTTCATGAGCATAGCAAGTGCAAAGTTAATATTAGTAGAGTCCTATCAAATGAATTTCCAGTGAACAATGGAGTTCTCAAGGGAATGTGTTGTCACGTAAGTTTCATCCGCCTCATGGTATTTGTAATTCGTAGAACTGCTGGAGATGGAGAGGAAGATTTGATTGGATCGGTAATAGGATATTAGCTGAGCTAGAGTATGCTGATGATGCTGTCCTTATTAGCACAACTTATCAGGATTTGCAATGTTTGCTTAGAAGAATGCATGAAATATCGTAGGAGATTTGGTTCAAGATAAATATAAGAAAGACAGAGATGATGAGAACAGAATATGCAATGGAAGATGGAATATTATTGGAAGGAAATAGGATTAATGAGGTAGAATCATTCAAGTATTTAGGAGCTATGATTTCCAATACAGGGTCATTAGAATTGGAATTTAGTGAAAGATTGAGGAAAAAGCAATTCAGAACATGGCTAGGTTAAGTAAAATTTGGAAAGCTATTCGTCTGAAATTACATACAAAAGTCAGGCTATATATCAGTTTAGTGAGATCTGTTTTACTGTATGGACAAGAGTCGTGGTATGACAATGAAACAGTCTCCAATAGATTTATTAGATTTGAGAACAAAGCCCTCAGAAGACTATTAGGAGTCGAATGGCAAGGCAGGTTTAAAAATTAAACTATAAAAGAGATTACTGGAGTGCAATATGTGGATAAAATCAGGGTGACGAGTAGATGGAGATGGTTTGGGCATGCTCTTGGCACTCCTCCAAAGAGATACTAGTTCAATAAACGTTTAACTTGGCTCCACAAACCACCAAAAGAGTTGGAAGACCCAGGCCTACATGGCTGAGGATTATAAAGCGTGAAGTAGGTAATGATAAATGGAGAAGTATTTAATTAAAAGCTCAAGATAGAGACGACTGGCGAAATCTAACCGAAGCCCTTTGCGTCAATAGGCGTAGGAGATGATGATGATGATCACACACACATACATATATGTATCCATATATATATATATATATATATGTGTGTGTGTATATATATATATATATATATATATATATATATATATATATATATATATATATATATATATATATATATATATACACACAATAAGATTTACAGATGATAGGTGGGCAGTAAGTTTAACAGAATGGGTGCCTAGAGATTGTAAAAGAAGCAGGAAAAGAAAGAGAAGACGAAGGAATGGTGAACTAAGAAAGTTTGCTGGTGTGAACTGGCATAGACAGACCATAAACAGACGCAAGTGTAAGGACATGTCTCAAGCCTTTGTTCTGTAGTGGACTAGTAACGGCTGGTAATGTAGATGATTACGTGTGTGTGTATATATATATATATATATATATATATATATATATATATAAGTGTACCGTATATGTGTGTAGGGTAATAATTAGAGTGAATGCGCTATGGAGAGGTATTATGTAATCATGTATATGTAAAAAATATTCGCGTGCAGTCCGACAATACATAAGTTTTCATTTGTAGCCTATGCATAATTGTCCATTTTTGTTAGAAATGTGTTTTACGCCTTTGAAATTAATATCAATATTTCTCCCTAAATATTTCAGTTTTTTTTTTTTTTTTTTATTGGCGGTGGGGGGCATTATGTTGGGGCTGTCTAGCTCAAACTTTTATATACTACTATTGTATAGGTAAGTGCAAATATTGTCGGAATGGAATATTTCAATATATCTCATATAACTTTTTTAAATATATTTCTGCATTATCGACTTGATAGTACAATAATAAAAGTTTCTCCAAATATAGATCTACGTAATTGAGTTATAAAAGTATTTGACCATTTAAACAAGGGTTGTGGGAATAAGTTTTACTGAAAACGAAGAATGAAAGGTTAGGGTGTGTTACCATAAGGGGAAAAGTTGTATTTTCAAATCCAGAGTTTATCATTCTAATACGGAATTATTGTCGTCGGAAAAACGTTAATATAGTTAAGAAAATCCAAGAAGGCGTGAAAGAAAATGGAAATATGAGACATTATTTTCTAAACTAAAACGAGTTTGTCGGAGTTTAGTTAATTTAAAAATTAAATTCTCCGTTATTCGCATAGTTCATTTAAATGTGCTTTGAATAACTTTCGTCAAAGTTAATAAAAATTGTTCATGATTTTTTTTCTTTTTGCCATTCAAAATAGATTAACACGCCATGTGTTGGTCAAGATATATTTTCCCTGTCTTCAATCAAATGTCGTTTTATTATTTTTATGACTGTTATACATTCACATTCATGTGTCCTTCATGTGCTATCCTTTACATTGCTTAGGGCTGCTTTATGACTCCACAAGAGCTTTCACTTTTGGTTGCTGGCTTGACTGGTTGTGCTAGTATTATGCATCTACAACATAGCACAATCATGTAATTTGCCAAAAAAATAAATTAACGTGCTTACATACTTACATGCATTTATATACCTAATCAAACATAAATAGACAGACACTCACATACACATAAGCTAGCTATATTTAAAAAATCTATGGAAAGAATAATGATGGGAATAACACTAAAAAACAGAAAACGAGCAACATGGATACGAGAGCAAACTGAAGGAAAAAGATATTATAACAACATTATAAAAAAGAAATGGACATGGGCGGGGCATATACTGACAATAACATATAATACATGGACATTAAGAATAACAGAATGGGTCCCTAAACGTTGTAAAAGAAGCAGGGGAAGGAGGAGAAGACGATGGATTGACGAACTAAGAAAGTTTGCGGTTGTGGACTGGCATAAGAAGGACCATGAATAGGCGCAAAGGGTGGGACATGTCTAAGATCTATGTTTCTCCAGTGGACTAGTAACGACTAATGATATCTATCTATCTATATATACATATATATATATATATATATATATACATATATATAAGTATGTATGTATATTATGTATGTATATATATACATACATATATATATATATATATATATATGTATATATATGTGTGTATTTATATGTATGTATGAATATATATATTTGTATATATATATATATATATATATGTATATATATATATATATATATATATATACACGTGTGTGTCAGTATGTTAATTGAAGTTCTGATTACAATAATATTTCCTTACAAAAATTGTATCTTAACTGAGTTGTAGTAATATCTAGCTTAGTTTTGAAACCCTTTTAATTTCCCTTTTTTTTTGGGGGGGGGGGGGCAGGGGACTACGACCAACTAGAAAAAACTAGTACTCTAACTCTACGTATTTTTATAAGTTAGATTATGGTATCCCCGGTATTCTTGTGAAGCTTGTTGGGTCCAGTTCATTGCTGTTTTCATGAATTAGCTTTGTTTTATGGTTAACAATTTATTTTATAGCGATGCAAATTGATATCTAATTATTGGATCGAGTATTACAATTGAGATCGCTCGTTGTTTAGACACAAATTTCCAGTCAAGTTTTGGAAGTACCAATTGCAAATTTATAGATTTTGAGCTTGTACTGGAATTTCTTGACTCACTTCAAAAACTTGAGGTAAAGGATGCGATAATTTATAATATTCGACGTTACCGTTTTTATCTTTGTTAAACACACAATTGATTCTTCTTTTAGAATGAGGTTAATATGTCGTCCAAAAATTATCATTTACAACTTCATCAACAAATAATTTGGCTTGGGAAATCATAGTTCGTGAAGATTGATAAAGGGTTTAACGAAATTTCTCCAAATGCAGTCAACAATACCATGAAATTACCCTTGTCATCACTCAGCCCTATTACAGGTCAAGTCTGTTATTAATGATCATGAACCACTTAAAGAATGAATTATTATTTCCTTGCTAAGTATCACAAATGAAATATTATAATGAATATATGAACGTGTTCAGTGACCTACTAATTCTCAAAGCCTAGCGAAAAGCTGATTTTTTAAAAGTTTTGATCGCTTCATGTTAATGATACCTTGTGAAATGTTTTATGTTGGCATCGTCATTGCCATGAAGTGAGTGTGGGGAGAAAATGAGATATTGTAATAAAATCAAATTGTAGCTTCCAATTTGGTCATGGACGAGATATTGATCACTGAGAGAGAGAGAGCGAGACTTATCCCAACATTCAAATACTCTTATTTGTAGTATTACCATGGGCTATATATTCTGGCATATTCAGATCTTTACCTTTCGTTGTTACTCTTTAGGAAATTAGCGTAATTGGTAAGAACATTCCCCTTGTATTCTTAATTACGAGTCATGCATGGCTGGATATGCTTAGCGTTTTTGGTGTTTGTCTGCAATTTTAAATGATCCCGAAAACTTTCGGCAATGGTTACGTCACTTCTAAGCCGTTTTTTTTATTGGAGAAAATGTATATAAAACCTGGGTTACAGTATTTTTCCGAGCAAGCAGTTAGTTCCTTTGGTCACTGCAACCTCACCATCATTGTGAGCTAAGGAGAGTGGGTTCGGAAGAGCCAATAGGTCTACCAGCTGAGTCATCAGCAGCTTGGTCCTAGCTTGTGTGAAGAGGAAGCTAGGGCGCTGATCATATACATATATAGTCAGTCTCTAGGGCATTGTTCTGCTTGCTGGAGCAATATCACTGTCCTTTGCCTCAGCCATTGATTAACGGCCTTAGATTAAACCTTTAATAGTCGTATTCTCTTCTCCTTAACATCAAATTCTATGAGAAATCCTTAATGATTTAAATTTTATATATTTATGAGAAAACACGAAATTGTTAAATCATTTCTCCTTTTCTAGAGAAAACTCATACAAAACAGGAGTTTGATCGTTGAAGCCTCAAAGAAAGATATTTCGATGAGCATATAGGCATACTGTTAGGTATTTCAGGAGATCTCAGCTTTTGTTTATGAAAGTCATAAAATCGTTCAATAGATATGTTTCTCGGAAAACCGCCTTCTTCTCTTTATTTTCACGTTTGTCACTTTTTATTCTTTCCTCAGGTAAAATGAAAGTCTTTGTACCCACTCAAGAATTTATGGGTCTCTAATAATAATAATAATAATAATAATAATAATAATAATAATAATAATAATAATAATAATAATAATAATAACTAGCCGTTGAAATTCTTGATACCTGGCAAACTTTTTGGATTAATTGAGCGACAGGTAATGATTGCTTTGCTCTAAGAATTGTATCTATGAAAATCAATCGCAGTGATCGTACATTACAACGCACGGAATTATATCAATGATGAATATGCGAATAATGTAGACACTGGATGATTCTTAGTAATGCGACACTACTTTTGCCCCTAGGTAGGTCGGCTTCAGTGATATCCCGTCTTTGAGTAGCAATCCTGCAGTCACCGTATACCCCTAAACAGAAAGGAGAGGGTCTTATTGCTTTCTTTTAATTTTTTGCCTGAATTCAAGTCTTATACGAAACTTTATAAGTCATTTTTCATTCGTCTCCACCGTTAGAGGAGGGACAATCTATTATCCTATCTGCGTAATGGAAAATATCAAGGGGAAAGGCTTTCGATCTGAAGGTATAGCCATACTCATACTTATCTCGTGATTCCACAGGTAAATTGGACAATTTTAATGGGATATCAAGGATGTTCCTTTAATGACGGATTTTCTTGTTAAGCAAAATGATTAGCGGTATTATTATTATTATTATTATTATTATTATTATTATTATTATTATCATTATTTTATTATTAACTTTAGCTGGACAATGAAGGCAAACTGCTTGGCACGAATGATTCTTCCAGAGAATTTATTTCCTAAATGAAAACACAAAATGAAGAAAAGCTGTTTCCCTAAGAAGGTTGGTGAAAATTACAGTGCGAATGGGACGGAAAATGCACTTCTAAGAAACCCAAGTACTGCCTACAGTTTACCAGTCGAGAGTCTCGGTAAACAACATTCTCTCCGACTCACCATTTAAACTTTTTTTTCTTTTTTAGAAAAGTTACTCGAAACTGTGACTCTTGTTGTAGTTGTTAGAGCTAATGTTGTGGTTGTGGTTCCTGCCGCTATAGCTTTTAATAAAATGGCCGTTAGACCAGTCATAATGTCATCCAAATTGGTCTGAAAATTAATGGGAGTGTTTATTGCAGCTTTGTGTAATCGGTGAGTAAAATTCAAAGCTCCATAAGTTTGAAGCTATGCAAATGGGTAGCAATCCCGTGTTATGCGTCATATCATAACTGGTGACAATTAATTTAGGTTCATTTTGTGGTTTTCCTTCTGTTTTTGCCAACCTTTACATTTTCAATATGTCAAACGATAGGTTTTTTAGGTCAGGAAATGATCAGTTAGATTTGATGTATAATGAAATTGATTAATTTGAAAGTGTTTTAGTACAGAATTATTTATCAATATTTTGTCAAACTTTAAGAGAAAAAATCTCGAAAGAAGTAAATAAATTCACATCACTTTATTTCGCGTGAAACTATCTTAGTATCTAGGAAAATTTTTTATTTTTAATCTTTTGAAATTCATCATCGTGCATGTGCATGCATGCGTGCTATTGTGCTTGTCTGTGTATGAGTGTGAAACTGAACGACATTGCAATTCATTGCGGACAACAGCTTTAATCCAAGACGGTTCCTCTCTTTTTGTGAAGTATACCAGTAGTCTTTGATATCTTAAGATTAAGCTTAAGAAGGGGAACAGAGATCCGTTGATATCTGAAGTGGTCTTTGTAAGGATAAAGGTTTTAGAGTAGCAAAAGGAAGGATAAAAAAAAATAAAATAAAAATGGTTTGGTGTTGAAGATCTCACTGCTGTGTCACTGATGATTTTAGCCGAGAACTCAATGTAGTCTCTTGGAACGCCAATAATTAATACCTTTTCAAAAATCAGATACTAGTTTTATGATGATTTAAGATGAAATATTATTTACAAATTTCTGACACTGGTCATTTGTAGGAATCTCATTATTTTTCATCAAAAGAAGGATATTTTCCAGTTTTATGTTTTTTGTGGATTTTGCCTGGTTGTTATATTTATTTTAAGCCTGTTTTTCAAAAGAGCTGTTATGGATTTTTCCCAAAATTGTATTTTTTTCTGGTTAAATGCTAAATAGGCTTTCTTTCAATAGCTAATTTTTAGGTTGCCTTCTTTTGGAATGTTTGAGTGCCTTACCACGCTTTGGCATAACATTGATTAATGTTCTGCATAATTGCTTGATTCTGTCAGAGTAAAATCATTCATTGGTGAGACGCTGTATGATGGCTGGTTTGGTTGTAAGGGGAACTTTGTGTATTTCATCTTTTAGAATAGACCATAAACTCTCCATAGGGTTCATATCTAGAGAATTTCTAGACCATGACAGCAGTTCAACATAATTTTCTCTACGCAGCGGCTGAATCTTGCTGAAATATACATATTCTCTCACCGAACCATTCCTTTGTTTGAAGTAGCAAACGATTTTTTAACAAATCTATGTACTTGAACTGGTCCATCATTCCCTTATTAACGATCTTCACACAACTAGTTCCATTTACAGAAATTGCTCCCCATACCATTATTTTCTGTGAATGTTTTATAGTCTTTGTAAGACAATCTGGCTCAAATTCCTCTCCTGACCTCCTCCTTACTATCTGCACGCGGCCATCAAGTACTGCAATAGTGGATTCATCGAAGAACGCTATCTCAAACAATAGAAAATAATATATGAGAAAAAAGGATCCATGATGACAGCAGTAGCTGCTGAGCAATCAGGAAAATCATGACTTGAAATTATTATTTATCAGCATGACTACATAGCTACCAGATTAATCAACAATACTGTCATATTCTCGCATATGATTTATAAATATTTTATTGAAATATGATACAATAAAAACCCTGCAAATGTACCACTCTTACCTTTTCCCATTGGTCAGAAGTTCAATCGGCGTGAGCATTAGCCCAGTCTCGGCTTGCCTTGATCATAATATTCGTATTCTTTCTAGGGCGATAGGCTCGTAACCCCCTTTCCAATAACCTCATGGTCCCGGTTATTCTAGAAATATCGAAGTTATATGCTTGCAGTTTACTTGCAATACTCCTACAAGATTTTTTTTTATTTTTTCATTTTTTTTTATTTATTTATTTATTTATTTTTTTTTTTTTTTTTTGTCATGAAGAGCCATTTGTTTGATTTTCAGTCGGTTCTGTTGAAGTTTTTCTCTTCCGACCATATCATCCTGTCCTTATTGAATCCACATTAACACCTTTGTCCTTTTTTTCTTTATGTTGTTAACTGATTGGCATGAAACATTCAATTTCTTTGCAATCTCATTCTTTTTTAGTGCGCTATCACTTAATAGAACCTTGATCTGTAGGTTGCCCAGGGCACCAGCCAGAGGTTGAGATACTTCCGGTAGAGAGTTTTGAGTCCTTTGACTGGCCAGGCAGTACTACATTGGATCCTTCTCTCTGGTTACGATTCATTTTCCCTTTCCCTACACACACACACTCTCTCTCTCTCTCTCTCTCTCTCTCTCTCTCTCACCCCGAATAGTCTGGCCTATACCTTACATATTCTCCTTTGTCCTCATACACCTGACAATACTGAGATTACCAGATTACCAAAAGAATTCTTCTTCACCCAAGGGGTTACTGCACTGTCATTGTTTAGTGGCCAGTTTCCTCTTGGTAAGGGTTGAAGAGACTCTTTAGCTATGGTAAGCAGCTCTTGTAGGAGAAGGACACTCCAAAGTTAAACCATTGCTCTCTAGTCTTGGGTAGTGCCATAGCCTCCGTACCATGCATGGTCTTCCACTGTCTTGGGTTAGAGTTCTCTTGCTTGAGGGTACACTCGGGCACACAATTCTATCTTATTTCTCTTCCTCTTGTTTTGTTGAAGTTTTTGTAGTTTAGACAGTATAGGAGATATTTATTTTAATGTTGTTACTGTTATTAAAATATGTTATTTTTCTTTGCTTCCTTTTCTCATTGGGGTATTTTCCCTGTTGGAGCCCCTGGACTTATAGCAATCTGCTTTTCCTACTAGGGTTGTACCTTAGCAAATAATAATAATAATAATAATAATAATAATAATAATAATAATAATAATAATAATAATAATAATAATAATAATAATAGAAATGCTACGAAGACTCAAGTCACTGCCTTTACCCATAACTGTTAACTTCTCCTTTTATCTAAAACAC
>NC_090728.1:106000904-106003404 GCF_036898095.1 Palaemon carinicauda
GAATTTCACTAATTAAAAGCAAAGCCGGTGCGGCCAACTGGACATTGTTTTCAGTAATGAGTAAAAGAAAGTTATGAGTCAACAATTAAAAGTTTTGTTTTACCTTTTTCATATGTCGAGCTTTTAAGCTATATATATATATATATATATATATATACATATATATATATATATATATATACGTATGTACATGAATTTGTGTATTGTATTACATCTGATTAAAGGTTCATGCACACCTCCAGTAGAGTAAATTTTTAATTCCCTTCGCATCTCCAGGGATGTTATTCTCTAGTTATTATTACCTGTAATACAATAACCATACCGCTTGGATGCACAGCATGTTGGCGGTTGTCTTCAGGTTACGAGAAAAGAAAGGCTTTTGGGTAAAAAATATTTTTTTATGAGCTGGAAATCGTATAGGTGAAGTACCGAAATGTCAAGCAAAGTTTCCTCCGTTGATGCTGAAATTTCAAGAATCTGAAAGTCAAAAATTGGAACTGAAAAACTTATAAATCACTATAGGTATAGGGATAACATTTTCATTACAACTAACATTAATATTTCTTGGCCATTGTTGCTTCAGTAAATATTGACTCATTTTGCTATTATGTTTTATCAGATGATTCCATTGTTTGTATTAACATAATTACATTCTATTAAGTCATTTTGAATGTCCCAATATTGATTTGATTATTGTTGCCTTCACTTTTATTCAATATTGTTAGCAATTAGTCACTATTCTATGCAAAATGTATTTAATTGTGTTGTTTAATTATTTATGTTTACTGATGTGATTTTTTTTTTTTTTTGAGTTTTTGGAAACTTAAAATCATTACACTATTCGTGTTTCTATTTATGTATATACATATACATCTGTATACATACCTGTATGTATGTATATATGTATGTCTGCATGTATATATGTATATATATATATATATATATATATATATATATACATATATATATATATATATATATATATATATATATATACATACAAAGTAAAATTAAAAAAGCAATATCTACAGTATTATGAACAATGCTATTTTATCGTTGAAGGCAAAATCAAGAGAAATAAAATCCCAGACTTCGAGGTACGGTAGTCTGTTGAAGCTTGAGTTCGAGCACCGCTCAATCACGATATTTTATAGAATTGTCTATAACCTCATCGTTGTTATGATCTAGGGATTTGGAGATTTTGAAGAGCCTATAGCTCTACCTGCTGAGTCATCAGCTGCCATTCTATGGCCCTGTGTGATCCTAGCATGGGTGGAAGGGTTTTTTTATATATGGTCGGTCTCTAGGATAGTGTTCTGTCTATTCTCAGTCGCTCATAAGTGACCTTTAAACCTTTAAAGATAATACAAAGGACAAGCTACATGTATTGTATATACAAGGCTGGATATAGTTTTAGGATTTAATTCTAGATATAATTTTGTACATGAATGCAATTCACCCTTTTTAGCATTTTATTCCTCTAAGGATGGTTAGAATTATGCTTAAAGACCTAACAGAATGACGGTGCCGGAGATTAATATCAAAATCTGAAAAAAAAATAACAAACCGCATGTTTTTGTTCAATAAATGAAGATAGGAATCAGTAGCGAACGAAAATACTCAAAATAAAGGAAAATAAAACAATTAAAACATTTCCTCAGAAATATATAATCTTAATGACTTTTTCAGTTAGCCATTACTGTGCAATTGTAGAAGAAACAGACCGAATATGTTTCTAAAAACTAAATTTGCAATCAAGAATCATCACGCCTGAAATTTTAAATCAGTTGTATATAGTTAAAGAAACATTGTCTATGCAGAGATCCAGATGCTGCCCTCGACGTACTCAGAATCAGTTAAGGGTATATCTCTGTTAAGGCATTCAGCAACCCCAGATCTACATTCAGAAGATGGAATGGACGGAAAGAGAATAGCATCACCACCATATACAATAAGCTTTTTTCCTAGGCCAAACCACATATCAAGTGCATATAGCATGAATAGTAATGGGGCAAGTACACTACAATGAGGAGCACTAGATATAACATTCCTATACTCATTATGGTCCCCATTGATAACAAATCTTTGCATTCTATTACTTAGAAAATCAATAATTATCTTAAGAAAAATTCCAGCTACTCCCAACTGTTTGAGTTTGAAAACAAGGGCCTCGTGAATAACATGATCAAAGGCAGCACTAAAATCAAGGCCAATTATTTGAACTTCCTGGCCACAATCAAAGGAATTCTGTACAGTATTGGAAATTGTAAGAAGCGCATCAGCATACCTTTATGTGCGTACATTTGAATTGATTTATAAAACTTCTGTGGCTTGTTGGCAAGGTATTTGGCTAGCATTTGCAAGATTTCTAGTTTGTTTCCCGCTGTGCATAAAAAGTACTTGCGACAAGTAACAGTCAAGAAAGAGCATAATATGATAGCTTCATCTTGCATAAGTTGAGAATCAAGAGGCTAAATGTCAGTACTGTCATGTCCCAGGG
>NC_090728.1:106008404-106025904 GCF_036898095.1 Palaemon carinicauda
ATATATATATATATATATATATATATATATATATATATATATAGATAGATAGATATGTATGTATGTATGTGTGTGTGCACGCTCGCGTGCGCGTGTGTGTGTGTATGTGTATTGTTTCTATTGTGATGTGAGGGTTCCATTAGTAAATACTGTAGAATGGAAAATATGTAAGTTTTAGATGTTCTACGCTCATGCCCTGTTATGCATTTTCATCGTATTCGGGAATGTATCCATTATGAATCTTTTGCTTGAAGGGCAATAGAATGCCTTGGATCAAAAGAGAGACGTTTTCTATGAACGATCATGACCAGTGAAGCGGTGAGGTTTCACAGATCAAGCATGTTAAGATTAAATGCTAAACAGAATGATGTGCCATTTTGTGAGGGGAATAATGTATGATCCTAGCATTCCTTAGGGTACTGATTTCGTTTTAGAGCTTACTTGGATCCCAGACTTTTGTGTTCACTTTTTGTAATCACATAAGAATGCTATTTTCAACTCATTTTCCTAGTTACTGCTGTGATGAATTATCACGTCTTGTATTATAAATATATTAATTGGAAATGGATCAGTTTTTATGCGTTACATGGTCACTCAAAATATCAGCTTAGTATTTTCAAAAGTTGATATGTATTAGATTTCTCTTCATAAAAACAAATAGTAGTAATGATTTTAATGTCAATTAAATTTTTGCGATCCTGGTGTAGAATATGCCAGTGTTCTTGTGTGTGTATATATATATATATATATATATATATATATATATATATATATATATATATATATATATATATATATATATATTCATACATACATACCTACATACATACATACAAGAAGTTCTCAAAAGTTACGTAATTAAATTATATACAAATACCGTTGAAGACTGCTTTGTCGCCCTTTATATGAATTCCAGTTTTATAACCCAGCATAGGAAGCCTTGTCCGGAGTCTCACCTGTGTAAAGAGTTATGATTCATCTTTAATTTCTTGAATTCGAAAGCTGTAACACTCATATTCTAAAACAAAAATTTTATTACGTTCTTTTTTGTTTCCCCCTCTTAGCGTTAAGCACTCGAGATTTTAGAACCTACGTTAAGACGATCCCTTTGGATATATACTGAAGACGATAATTGGCTATATTTTCGTTTCTGGAAATCTGCAACTCAAGTAAAAAGGGGATAGCCAAAGACGTGATAAAAAGTATTCTTTGTAATCGTTATTTTGGAAAATGCCCGATACAGGAGATTGTTTGAAAGTAGTCCTTATTGCTGAGATAAAAAAAAAAATCATTTAATGTATTAGTAAATTAGTTCCAAATTTGAATATAAGTGATAATAACAACAGTAGGAGTATTATGTTCCACATTTCATATATACATATTCACGCACGCTAGTGAGAGAGAGAGAGAGAGAGAGAGAGAGAGAGAGAGAGAGAGAGAGAGAGAGAGAGAGCGCAATGAGAAAAGTTGGATGAATAGAAATTTGAAAATATAATGACATAAGAAGTATCTCAAAAGTCTTATTAACTGTAATATCAAAGAACAGACATGAAACCTCTCACCCTTTCTGGCGCCTTTGGTGGAAATGAGAGAGAGAGAGAGAGAGAGAGAGAGAGAGAGAGAGAGAGAGAGAGAGAGAGAGAGAGAGAGAGAGAGAGAGAATAATGATGCGGCTGGAACTCTAAAGCTGCCACCAAGTGTAAATGGGAAAGAAAGTAATAAGAGGCCTTAAAAGGGTTACTCGAAACGGGCGAGTTTTGGCTTGACTGGAGTCATAATAATGGATAAGGATAATTTATGTCAGCGTTTTTTAGGTGATTTGAGTTTATGCATAATCGATTGCCACCGAAAAGGGATTATCACACAGCCTTTCAAGCCCTTCCAATGTGTTGCCACGTTTTTCTGTGCGTCTTGCTGTCCTTTAGGCAGGGTCTATGTTTTTCTTTCTTTAAGAAAGAGTCAAAGATTTAACGATTGCTCGCTTATAGAAAAACGAAATGTTTGTTCTTGAAGAAATTAAAATGTGATATTAGTGTACCTCACCCGTTCAAAATGGAGGCAATATTTAAGCAAATCCAGAATCGCGTCCTAGTAAATAGATCTAGTACATTAATGGTTCAGCTTCTTTTGAGGAAAGAAAGTGAATC
The DNA here is from genome assembly GCF_036898095.1 of Palaemon carinicauda. Lineage (NCBI taxonomy): Eukaryota > Metazoa > Arthropoda > Malacostraca > Decapoda > Palaemonidae > Palaemon > Palaemon carinicauda. Next base: position 106,010,552 of record NC_090728.1, read on the forward strand.
ATGGATTTTTTAGGTGAAGTTTTATTTTCAGTCTTATGTTTCTGTGTATTTATACTACTTTTACCTTTATTTCAATTAGAAATCACAAGGATAAGAGATATAGGTTCGATTTCATGACAAACAATTACGGGGGACTTCTGTTGGAATCTGGGAACTTTTAGAGTAAGATGATAGCAAACTGAATTATGTAATGTGACGCATTCAAAATAGCCATCTCTGATGTAACGTAACCTAACTTAGGACACCGAGCCCTTAGTAATCTGAGTGAGAAGCCTTTAACCCATACTTGGATGCCTGTCTTATCAGACATCTTGCATCTCATCACTTCGAAAACTTTGTACTTGGGCAAGTTTTCAAGTCGTTACTCAATCAAAATCAGGTGTCCCAGATGAACCAACAGTATTAACCACCTCCAATTCTAAATGTTTATCTAATCATTGGTTTCAGAAAATTATATCCAAGGTTACAAGGCATTAACCGCTTTGTGTGACCATGTTGAAATTATAAAGCGGCTGAGTCATTTCGCCTTTCCAAGAAAACAAACTCATACTTCCTCATGGACAGGATCTCTAGCAATATTATGTAAGGACAAGGTTGTACGTCGGTACAAGTTTCGGTAAAGATGAATTTCCCTGAGGTTTTGATCTGATTCATATGAGAAAAAAAAATGCTCTTCTAAATAATACTGTATTTTCTTGCCACAATTATCAATGTCAGACTGTAAAAATTAATATAACGGTCACATTTTGTATTCTCTCTCTCTCTCTCTCCTCTCTCTCTCTCTCTCTCTCTCTCTCTCTCTCTCTCTCTCTCTCTCTCTCAAACAGGCTGGTCATGCTCACTTCAATGACATTCATCGCCGATTTTTCCCGACACAGAGGGAGCATGAAATCGCCATTGGGACTTGTATTATTACTCTCCCTGTGACCATCGGCTTGGCTCCCTTGTGCTCCATGGAGTCTAATTGCATCAGTAAAATTAGGGCGTTAAAAAAAAGAGCTTCGAAGAGGTGTTTTTATACAAAACCTGCCAGATCTTTTGTTTAGAAACAGGCTGCACTTCGTTTTCGGAGATTATGGCTGTGCTGCGAAAACTGTCTGAATTTTTTTCAGATACAATTCCCGTTTTTCGTCGAAAGAATTCTCTGGATTCTCTTCTGAAAGGAAATTTTTGAAAGAATTTTGGTATACTTCGTGTGTGTTAGCTTCGAATATTTTTTTTTCTAGCAGTCTGTCTGTCTTTACTGTAAAACATATACACACAGAAACACCCACGTAAATGTTATATGTATATTATGTATATATATATATATATATATATATATATGTGTGTGTGTATGTGTGTGTGCATGTATATATATATATATATATATATATATATATATATATATATATATATATTTATATGTGTGTGTGTGTGTGTGTGTGTGTGTGTGTGTGTGTAAATAGCCGATACAGTATAATCCATGGACTGTATATATATTTTGCTTTATATGTAATTAGATACACACGCACACACACACACACACACACACATATATATATATATATATATATATATATATATATATATATATATATATATACATATATATATGTGTGTGTATATATATAATTATAATAACAATAATATTAATGCAGGTAGAAGGTTGGCCAGGGTACCAGCCACCCATTGAGATACTACTGCCAGAGAGGTATGGGGCCTTTTAACTTGCTAGACAGAACTGCGGGGGATCCTTCTCTCTGGTTACGGTTTATTTTCCCTTTGCCTACACACACTCTTTACATATTCTCCTCTCCTCTGTCCTCTGTAACAACACTGAGATTATCAAAAAATTCTTCTTCTCTCAAGGGGTTAACTACCGCACTGTAAATGTTCAGTGTCCACTTTCCTCTTGGTAAGGGTAGAAGAGAATCTTTAGCTATGGTAAGCAGCTCTTCTAGGAGGAGGACACTCCAAAATTAAACCATTGTTTTCTAGTCTTAGGTAGTGCCGTAGCCTCTGCACCATGGTCTTCCACTGTCTTGGGTTAGTTCTCTTGCACTCTATAATATCTTATTTCTTTTTTTTCTGGTTTTGTTCAAGTTTTTATAGTTTATATAGGAGATATTTACTTCAATATTGTTACTCTTCGTGAGATATTTTATTTTTCCTTGTTACCTTTCCTCACTGGGCTATGTTCTCTGTTGTAGCCCTTGGGCTTATAACATTTTGCTTTTCCAACTAGAGTTGTTTAGCAAGTAAAAAAAATACCAATAAAAAATAATAATAATAATAATAATAATAATAATAATAATAATAATAATAATAATAATAATAATAATAATACATGTCAGAAAAATGTTGTCTAAATAGCAATATCTACTTATAGTTATTAGTGTAGACGGTCAAATATTTCTACTCGTCATTGACATGTGTGATATATCCCAATGACTTTTCCTACTACCAACTACAGTAGAAAAGAAGATAAAAAGTTATTTAGAACCTGACTCTTCTTTTAGATAGTAAAAAAAAAAAAAGAAAAGAAAAGAAAGCTGCGTAGAATAACTGATTTATATAAAAAAAATCACGAAATATCTTATAAAGACGAGCCTTATTTTGATCGTATATTCTTAGGAAACGAAAATAAGACGTTAAATAAAGAAAGTCTACCATTCTGTTTTCTCGCCGGACCTTTTTTTTTTTTTTTCATAAGAAAATGAGCGACTCCAAGACTCCTATTATTCTTGGCAGACGATAGTGTTACGACGCTATAACTATCCTCGTGATGGATGTGGATGGGATATATGTTTACAGTTTTCGCTTATTTTATTCACCGCCTTAAACCATATAGAATCTTCGGACTTCCCATATCGAGAATTTTAGTCTTTTTATTTCATTTTATCATATTCTATTTTACAAGCGGGTGGGCTGTTGATTTTTAGTCTGTGTCATTTATAATTGTTTTCTTATATGTTTTAATAATCAGATAATTTAAAGTACAATATTTTGGTCAAATAGCATTAAGACAATGAAATATATTATTCCTCTCTCTCTCTCTCTCTCTCTCTCTCTCTCTCTCTCTCTCTCTCTCTCTCTCTCTCTCTCTCTCTCTCTCTCTCTCTCTCTCTCTCTCATTATGTTTGTATATTTTATTTGTCTTTTAGACGGTATTTAATTTCAATATCAATCAAATAGTGTAATGCGTGTACCGAATATATCAATGACATCGCTGATATATTCAAATTAACTAGGTAATAAAGAAGTCTTTACAGTTATTTTACGATCATCTTTTTTGTTTCCTTAGTGGATTTGAGTTCTCTTGTAATTCTTTATGGTGGTTCAATGGAGAGAATAGAAAAAATGCCTAATATTGCTTTTGATATGATGAATTATTAATGGCAGGTTTATTGTCAGTTGTAAACGATTGGTGATTAATGAAATAAGCTGAGCTAGTATTCAGTAATTCTGTGTTCTATAAAAATCATTTAACATGTAACCATTTAACTTTAGGTCTGTGCTTCATTTTAGTAATAATTTCTGTATATTATTATTATTATCATTATTATTATTATTATTATTATTATTATTATTATTATTATTATTATTATTATTATTATTATTATTATTATTATTATTATTATTATTATTCTGCAAGAATGATCTCATCCTTGATGTAGGTAGGAACACACGCGTGCCGTTTTCAATCGTGGTCTCATGTCTAACAGCACTAAATAATATTCGTGAAAATCAGCTCATCTCTACGATATTTCATGGGCGTTGCCCAAAGAGGGCATTGCATGCACCATGGTTATTCGGCTTTTTGTTTGCTCTATTGTGCCTGCAATGTGGAACGCCTTTTTAGTTGTGCTTGGTTGTATTTGATTACACGCATTCGCACAAACAAAACTAACTTAGAATTGACACTAGGGAAGCATGGCAACAATATTGTAGGTTGCTATGAGTGTTGCAGAATTGCTGGTTGATGTAAGTACGCCCCAGGGAACAGTCAGGAAATATGTGAAAATACATTTCGAGTCATCATTATCTCGACGGTTGGGGTGTCAGATTGCTTGCCCAATTTTTTGCTCTCAAATTCTAAAAGGTTTCTCTATCTTAAAGGTAGGTAATCAGTGTCAGTAAGGAATGTTGTAGAATGAAATCAAATATTGTAATGATATGCTGGGTGCTTAGAATAAAACACGCATTGAGATAAATTTTGCAATGCATTAGGGAAAGTATTTTATGTGGCAGACAATGTGAGATTTATCACCAACATTTCTAAAATTAATCACGAGAAAAAACTCGCTTTTGATATGGCATATAGGATGTCCATGTTTACTTAATAATCTGTGTGTGGTGTACTTAGAAGTTTACTTCAATTATGTAACCAAGCAACTTTTTATTAGGTTTCTCATTTCCATTGTTTTATCGGAAGTAAATATGTAAGTAAATTTCAATGTTGGGTATATCATTTTTCTTTCCATACAAGACTAATAAAAGGCATTTATTTTTTTCTACAATACAGAACTATCAACCTATAACCCTCATTGCGTATCAGATTAAGCAACGCTTGTTAGCCTTAAATCGATCATAATGATTTCAGTGAATATCTTAATTTCTTTTTTTGAGGCTCTGCAATGACCTCAGATGAATATTATATTTGTATATAATTCTGAAACAGTTTCGAAGTTTCTCGTTTTCTCTTGTAAGTGAAAAATACATCATTTTACATGATTTTATTTTTTCCATGTTGCAACAGCAACATTTCACAGAAACGTTTATGAAAGCAGATGTGAGAATCACTTAGATTTTATTTTAATTCACGCATGAAGAAATGTGGAAAGAATGACCTTAATAACAATAAATGTATATATATATATATATATATATATATATATATATATATACATATACATATATATATATATATATATATATAAGTATATATACATATATATACACACATAGCATATATTATATCACTTTCTTTGCTAATTGCATAAAAATTTATCATTGAAATGTAAGACTTGTTCATTTCATACATAAATAATATACAGTAGGCTGTGGGGCTTAAAACATATTAGCAGATGTAGCTAATTTGGGATATTAAAGCGTTGATGATCCGAAATATTTCTTGAGATACTTTTTATATCATAGATAGGTTCCTTATTCATCAAAAGAGTAATTTATTAGGCGCTGACTCAAATATTTTGATTTGCTATCTCCATTGTTTGAACATTTCTCATCTTATTGTAGACATCTTCATGGTTTGGGGTAGAATAATTGCCTTATGTAATAGTATAAATTTTGTTAAAAGTAACGTTTATATATATATATATACCTATATATATATATATATCTATATATGAATATATATATATATATATATATATATATATGCTGTGTATTTATATATAAATATATATATATATATATGTGTGTGTGTGTGTCTTTGTATATATATATATATATATATATATATATATAGGTATATATATATATATAAACGTTACTTTTAACAAAATTTATACTATTACATAAGGCAATTATTCTACCCCAAACCATGAAGATGTCTACAATAAGATGAGAAATGTTCAAAAATTGGAGATAGCAAATCAAAATATTTGAGTCAGCGCCTAATAAATTACTCTTTTGATGAATAAGGAACCTATCTATGATATAAAAAGTATCTCAAGAAATATTTCGGATCATCAACGCTTTAATATCCCAAATTAGCTACATCTGCTAATATGTATATATATATGTATATATATATATATATATATATACATATATATATACACACATATATATATATATATATATATATATATATATTTATATATATATGTGTGTGTGTGAGTGTGTGTGTGTGTGTGTTTGTGTGTGTTTGTATATGTGGATATATATATACATATATATATATATATATATAGAGAGAGAGAGAGAGAGAGAGAGAGAGAGAGAGAGAGAGAGAGAGAGAGAGGTGAGTATATATATATATATATCTATATATATATATATATATATATATATATATATATATATATATATATATATATATATATATATATGTATGTACATATATATATATATATATATATATATATATATATATATATATATATCTACACATAAATCAATTTAGAATAATATCGAGAAACAGACATATTTATTGGTTATGCTTATTTTCTTCATAGTAATTAACAACTGATTTGGCGACGTGAGGTCTATTAGTTACTTGGTTCGTCGACCACAGAATGAAAACAAGTAGATTAACGAACTCGAATGTGTTTCCTTATTTTTTCTTTCTAAAAGATTGAAAGCTGGACCCAATATTTACGTGTGAAACATCCTATTTTTAAGGTATTTTTTATTCATGTGATTAATAACTAGATAAAAATGTACCGAAACATTGAAAATTATAATGGGAGATTTCCTCTTTATAACACCCCCCTCCCCCACATACACGCACACGCACAGCATACACTCACAGTATATATATATATATATATATATATATATATATATGAATGTATGTATATATATATATATACTCGTATATATATGTATATATATATATATATATATATATATATATATATATATATACATATATATTATTGTGTGTATGTGTTTGTTTGTGTGCGTGCATATGTACGTACATGTTTTTTTCCTCACCGGTAATTATCTTTCTTTTTTTTTTTTTGACACTGTACGTGATTTGATAAATTTTCGTTAGTGAAGCAGGCGTTAATCAGATTTCACACAGGGGTAACCGTTTACTGTAAATCAAATAAACAAATGACATCCTAAGTCCTGCGTCATATCAAGAAACAGTATGCCTGATCTTCCAGTGCGATTTCATAATCTCAGAGAAATAATTTGTCCTTATTTATTATTATTACGAATTGCTACAATTTTATATTCAAAGATTAGATATAAGAATTTAATCTTAAAATCATCATAGTAAAATAGTAACGATGGATATGAGGAGGACACTGACGACGAATTTAACATTAAGGTGGGCACTTTTATTTTCAAGGAATATTCTAAAACTACATTAATAGAGGAATCATAATTAAAACTGGCAATGCTTAAATGCAAGACTAATACCGCAATTAATGCAAATTAACCTGTTCGATTTATTGAAATATATTGAATTAATGTAAATAGGAATACTGATTCAGAGCTTTGCAACTGAACATTTCCGGAAAATTCAAGTTTTTCTGCAGCAAGTGCACAGCCATTGCAAAACAGAGTACCATATCATTTCAACTTCAGAATCTTGAAGAGCAACGGAGGGGAATCTTTAAGTACTTCATGTTAATGCCTTTTAGTAATTTCAGTGAAATATCAATAATTTTATTCCATTTAAGAATACACATATTCGTCGTTTTTTTAAAGAAAATGTATCATGAATAACTTGCAGTGTTCAGAAGCATTACATTTATAAGATTAATAAGATGTCTAAGCATAATCCTTTTTTGTACTTGGAATTGTATGAAATTTGAATACTACGATTAAACTTGAAAAAAAAAAAAATTGAGAACATAAAGCAACACTTGTAACAAAAGAATTTCAGAAGGCCATTAGATTTCCTTGTAAATTTAATACAACAATGTTTAAAAATTAGACAATATGACAAAAAAAAGAAAAAAAAAGAAAAAAGAATGGCTATGCTTTACTTCCTTTGCAGTGGTTTCAATGAAAAAAAAAACTGAAGTGAGATAAATTGCAACCAGTACATAACAAAGGCAGATAACAAAGAGAATAACCATCCATTTAGTCTCTAATGGAACGGAAGCTTCCGCCATGTATTCATACAAAAAAACAATAAAATTCAGAAACGTCGCCATTTTTAATATTACTTCCAAAAGAGTATGTTCTACTAAGATGGATATTTTTTTTTTTCAAAGAAATCGAATTATTTCTCTATATGCAAGAATGTCTGGTAATCACAAATGAATATCAAATTAAGAAACATTGCCTTGTCCTTATTTTATTAGTCATCAGAATCTTGTCAAGTTTCATTTACTAAATTTATTTTTTATTTCAAAATCTTTCTTGGCATTTGTTCTTCAGACTGATGACCCTTGTCGTAAGTAGATAAATGAACATATTGACATGTGAAACACTCTTTATTATCTAAAGCAGATTAGTTGGTGAAAATCCTTGACAATTTGTAGCAAATAAAGTAATGAATAAGTAGATTTATCACTTGGATTAAGTGAAAAAGAAGTTCACCTTATCTAGAATTAATAAGTTAATAATTTAGATTTTTACCTTTGAAATTGGTAAAAAGGTGTTGATATAGAAAATGAAGCGCCAACATAGTCTTCAGCATGGAAAAAAGTAAAAGAAGAAAGTACAAGAAGGTTTTAGATGTTGGGAAATGGATATAAATTTAAACATGAAATATTCATTGTTTTGGGGAATTAGGAAATGACAGTTTATTTACTACTCAAAGATAAGAATACATATAACGCTAGGGAGCAACATTCTTCATCTTCTTTGCAGGAACCTATACGGTAAGGGATTTTACCCTATGAATTAAGGAGGCGGGACCTGGTGGCGGGAAGAACACTACTTCTCCTTTTCCATATTATAGATGACTTACTAATCCTTGACACGAACTTCAAGTCCCTGCTAATACGGAAAAGGTGCCTTAAAGAAGGCCAGGGACTACGAGGTAGATGTAGTTTGTGATATGCTAGGTGGAATTTCTCTCTTGATTGTTTGTTTGTTTGTGCATATATGCTTTTATTTATTTGCAAATATTTTTTATATTGGTATTGGTAAGTGGTTTAGATTGCGTACATATATTTATTGTTTCTAAAACATCACGTAGTACATAAGCCGGTCAAGTATAAGACTAATCAAGAAATGTAAGGAAAATCATTCCTTTTGATAGACTGATGAAAAATTTTTATAATATCTATAGTCTTTTTTTTCCTCTACGTTTAATGTCTTCAGTTGTCATGCATATCCTTTGAATCTGTCCAAAGAACTGCCATTCGAATCTTTGCGATGAAGTCGGATTTTGCCAAAAGATCTCTTTATTTGATGAGTCTCTTTCTTTCACACAGTCACATTAAAAGAGCTAGAGAGACGAAAACAGACATTTTGTGTTTCAGACTTTTATTACTCTAGATTCTCGCATCAGATAGATTTATTATGGCAGAAAAGGATTTTTTTTTTTTTAAATACAGATAGTTTATATCTTCTTATATTTCTTCTTCTTCACAGTACGCCTTTTTCCATACAGATAGTGTGGTAGCATAGGGCATTCCTTTCTTGAACAATGTTGTCTGGCCAACATATTCAAGTGGTCACCCATTCAAAAGGTTGACCATACAATTACTTTTCGTTGATAAAATTACCAGCAGTACATACTGCCGTCATCATCAAGAGACATTAGAGCAAATTCTCTCTCTCTCTCTCTCTCTCTCTCTCTCTCTCTCTCTCTCTCTCTCTCTCTCTCTCTCTCTGTACTAGCTGTTCAGTGTTTAAGTGTACATGTATCACTGACTCATCTTTTATCAGTAATGAACCAAATGCGTGATATTGAATATTAATTAGGAACACATTAATATAATATATGTATACATATATATATATATATATATATATATATATATATATATATATATATACATATATGTGTGTGTGTGTATATGTATATATACATATATATAACTGTATATATATATATATATATATATATATATATATATATATATATATGTATATGTATATATATATATATATATATATATATATATATATATATACATATACATATATATATATATATATATATATATATATATATATATATATATATATATATATTTATATATACCTGTGTATATATATGTATATATATATATACATATATATATATTTTATATATACCTGTATATATATATATATATATATATATATATCTATGTATATATATACACACGTGGATATGTGTGCATTTATGTTTCTATATACTGTATTCATTTATGTTTGGAAAAATTCGAATGTATGATTTTCATTATTCTATATCACTAGTTTGAGATGTTTTGCATGTCCTGTCGTATATGCATGCTACGCTACCTCTTATATATCTAAAATATTTAAGGAAAATTGCAATTATATATTTTCATACCTCTCCTTCACTTTGTTTCACGCAAATTCACATAAATTTATTGTGTAGGGAAAATAGAAAATACTCGAGTTGAATTACTGATTTTTTTTTCTTTTTTAGTCAATTTAGCTACCGCTTTAATATCATGAAAACTCAAAAACTTAAAAAAAAAGTCTAAAGAGGTAACAGTAGACCAAACGTATATATTTTAATGGCAGTGTTGTTGGGTGTTGGGATTGTCGGAGAGGACAACAAAACGCCTCTATCAAGCTAAGGTTCTCCACCCTCCTCATTCCTGCCCCTGAAGAAAAAAAAAAAAAAAAAAAACAGAAAGGAATTTTGTAATTGAAAACCAAGACCTAAGCCTTCACCCACGACATATTCATGCGACACTCGAGTGACCATTTCCTCCGGAAGGAAGAAGAAAATCGATGGAGGAAACGCAAGGTCGCCTTTTCACACTTTCAAGTCACTGATTGATTGTCGTCCCTTATCGCGTGTTTCTTTTTATCATGCCTTGACACATGACGGGAAAAGTCACCGGGGTTTTGCTGGAACTTCTAATGGAACTAGTATGACATCCTGACTTTCTTCTTCTTTTGTAATTGTAAAGTTGCGCCGAGTAAGGAGAGTTCCCTCTCAGCCCGAAAGAAAATTCGCCTACTCTTTGTGTCGCATATTCTAGAATAATGGGAATAAGATATACTGTCGTCCAACCTTTGTTCGAGATACAACGAAGTTTCGTCCTGAAGACCGGGGCAGTGTCAGGCAGTTATTCAAGGACCTCCACTTTTTTCTTTCAAAACACATATACAGTAGAATGAAAGATAAAACTACTGATAACCTGTGTTTACTCTCTCTCTCTCTCTCTCTCTCTCTCTCTCTCTCTCTCTCTCTCTCTCTCTCTCTCTCTCTCTCTCTCTCCTATATTAATTCAAAAGTAGGGCCTATTTCAATTTGTTTACTATTTTGAGAGTATTACTCCTTTGGATACCAGTTATTATTATACCAGGTTCTTATTAATTTCCTTCCTCGCCAAATTTTGCTCACTACGTTCTTTGTTCATGTTCATTACTTAGTTATTTCAATATCATTATATTCTTTTCGTTGTTTTAGATCTCCATCATTGTAAACTAATCCCTATATCTACTTGTTTAATGTAGTATGTAAGCTTTATTCACTGAAATGGTTAGATTATATGATCCTTTCACACAGAATATTCACAATAATTTCTTATTACAATTTATGTTTGGTGATTAGATAGTTGCTGGGAAATAACGTAACGTTAGAAAAACCCCTTTTTCTCTGCCATGATCCAGGCACACGAACCACACAAAAGATCCATACCCATGTGTCCAGGATTAGATATCGCCCTGTCTCTCCACCCATATGTATCCCAGCGTATCTCATTAAATTAAGAATAGCCTACAGATGGATGGTCGCAACAAGAATGATTCAGTTGGTGTGGAAGAGACCCTGGATCGCATGTGGTTGAGGAGGGGGTGAGTGTGACGGTAAGAAATACAGCTACACGGTGTATTTATGAAGTAAAGTCTAGATAAATCTGTGCAGGGAGCCCACGTCGAGAAAGACTTTTAGAAATATCGAGTTACTCTCTCTGGAGGATAAATTGAAAGAGCGCGAGTCACTTCCCCCGAAAATCTTTTATAGTTCCCAGAGAAAAGATGTCACCGTGACAAATAATTTTCGGATTTTACGGCTGTTTATCGGCATGCCGACTTGACTTCCTTTATCGTTGTTAATTCACACATGAATGTAATGCATTACCACATAATATCGTTTTAAAACTTGGGTTTATGTTTATTGGTGCTTAGTTATGAAAGATGTATTTATTTAACTTTATCCATCAATTTATGTATTAGTCGATCTATCGATAAATAGGTAGACATTATTTGAAATGTCAATTCATCAATAAATATTGATACACGTTTTAACAAAATATACGGTTGATATTCTTATGCTCCTTGAAATAACATACTGTAGAACAAGATTAAAAAGAGCTGATACGTTATAAACTATAAAGGTTATTGGAATGAAACAAACATTTTAAAAAGCTCTCGGTGCCCCATTACAACCTCAATGAACTTTCCAAACCAAAGTTCAATCCACTCTGATGTGAAAATTATGAAAGCCTTCAAAAAGTAACAACGATAAATATTCCAGTGTTGAAAATATAAAAGGAAAAAGGTTTTGGTAAAAGAACTTTAGAGAAAAATGAAAATGAGATATTAAAATGATAGGAACTAAATAGAATTTATTCACAGCTCATTACAGACCACTTTTTTATATTTACGATAAATGACATTAAAAGTGTAAACATTTATATTGTTTAATATGTTATTTATATATTTGGAAAATAATGCTATAAGAAAAACGTAGGAGACGTTACTAACAAGTAAATTTATCAATAGAGATTTTAATTAAGGTTTATATAGCTCTAATTGTTTCATTGAGTCATGCAATTTAATATTTAAATATAATTATCGTCAACAGAAAAGAATAAAATGTCATAGATAGAAAATGAAGGCTTTTGGTGTCAATAGGTTATTGTTGAAAATGAAAAGATTAATTTCATATATTTCAAAGAAATATAAAATATTATCGTATTTTATTAATGGCGTTTTAAGATTTATCTTTCATGTGATGTTCATATATATTTCGACACAAACACAGTCACTTAACACTTTTCGGGAGCTTTATAAAGTGCGTACAAATACACATGTCATGAGAATCATTAGACATTATTGAAACGGCAGATGTCATTAGCATATATGGTTAAAAAATACATCTTTAATTGAAATTGATGCACTCAATCTATACACAATAGTCAAACTGTCTCTCTCTCTCTCTCTCTCTCTCTCTCTCTCTCTCTCTCTCTCTCTCTCTCTCTTTATATAGTGTATATATGCACACACACACACACACACACACACACACACATATATATATATATATATATATATATATATATATATATATATTATTTGAACTAACGTCGCTTAATTTATATACACGAGTTGAACTATTCTCTCTATCTCTCTCTCTCTCTCTCTCTCTCTCTCTCTCTCTCTCTCTCTCTCTCTCTCTCTATATATATATATATATATATATATATATATATATATATACAGTATATATATATATATACTGTATATCTGTTCTCTGTTTATACTGTGTGAATATATTGATAGATGTGTGTTTTTGTATTGATGGTAGATCATGATAGATAATGATTATGGAATTGCATTCTTATCCCTCTATGAAACCTAAATTATAGTTTTCTTTATTATCAACATTTAATTTCGCGATAATAAAGTATTTATGAGTTTCAGTGTATCAAAACAATAATGTTTCTATAGACATGAATATCATATAAACTTTTAACTGTTCCCATAAACAGTTTCATTTAGCATTTAAGATATATATGTTATATAATAGAGTTTTTCATTTAATAAGCTGATGTTGATGAAATTTTCATTATCTCGATTTCATCAAAATTAACCATCATATCTTGAAATATCCAAAGTAAAGGGAATTGTTGACCAGCATAGGGAACTAAATTTAATACTGCCTACACGTTTCTTATTTAAAACCTAACCTTTATGAGTTATACTTAGCTCTGGCCAAATCTATCATAATAAAATATCATAAGATGCTTCGTCATATAACTTTATCAAATACCAGAATGTATGGATAATATGATGTTTTACAGAATTTCCAGCGTAGACATTCTCAGCCGGGGTTTCCTTTGTTAGGTATATCGGATATTGATCAAATATTTACTCCATCATGTCATTACATCAGACTAGATTAATTTGAAAGAGCTACGAATTCCTGGTTTGAAATGCCTTTTATTAATGCAACAGTAGGTGTATTTGATGGCTGAAAAAAGGGAGAGAAAAAGATTAACTTTCGTCCACTCGTCCGCTATTGATTTTATGCCAATGTTTATCGCAAGTGAAGCTCATGGAAGAGGAGGGTGTTTTTTTCATTTTTTCTTTCAGTAATGGAAGCTTGGTGAAGCGTATTCTGGGAATGTTTTCAATTCATGGTCGTTATTTAATACCCTGCCTGGGTCGCAGCAGGATGCAACGATGGAATTAAACTGAACGTGATTTTACAGTTAGTCATTAACGCCAGTGGCTCATTCTTTTGATGATTTAGGCGTAATGAACTGGAAATTCTCAACTATTAATCGATGGTGCTCTCAGACTATTATTATTATTATTATTATTATTATTATTATTATTATTATTATCTGTTACGCTTCTGCCAAGAAAGTCGTGTAATGGTAGTTTTCTCTAACAACCAGTCTATACACATAATTACCTGAAAAAAAAAAATTGATGCGAGTTAGTGGAAACATTCATGAGGAGATCTCGAAGTGGTTAACGTCTAGTAGAAATATCTGGAATGGTGGAGGTCAAGGTGAAATTTCTGTTAGTGGGACTACATGAAAACATGTGAGTGAAATTTTAAGTATTTGTTAGAAGCTTTTAGAGATTCACTTTCACATGTTGAGCTTTGCTAAGTTTCAAAGTCTCAATTTTTTTCTAGGTTCAAATGCCTCAAAGCACGTTTCTATAATATGCAGCCTATAATTGCCAATATCATATTCAGTAAGGTTGACTTTTAAAAGCCAAATGTCAAGGTCATAGATTATTTTCAGCTTATATGTTCTGTAGACGACAAAAAAATTTCGGGTACCCATTTCTAATAGACATCATACTAATGTTAGGAATTCAATAATTCAAAATATAAACATCATTATTTTTATTGAAATTACTAAAATTTTTTATTATTGATAAACAAAATTTATTAATAGAATTATTGAAATTAGTATCATTAATAAAATTATCAAAATAATTACTATTATTGAAATTAATAAAATGTTTTCATTACCGAGTTTGAGTCTAGAATATAAGCAATTTTAATATTTCATGGTTAGTTACATATTGGTTGCAAACTTACGTACTAATGAATTGGCTAGGTAATAAAGGAAAAATTAAGATTGATATTCACTCACTCTTTCAGGGTCTATATATTTCTTTTAAACGGGATTAAAAACATTCTGTAAGTTTTTATGAAGCGGCTTCTTGGTTGGTGTTCCTTTTCTTTATTGTCAAATATAACGGTAAATCCTCAAGGATCAATCTGCAGATTTTGACCTTTAGATATTTAAGGTCAGGGTCACTGAACAGCAGACTTTATT
>NC_090728.1:106043404-106048404 GCF_036898095.1 Palaemon carinicauda
TGTTTTGTTATATCTATCGTGTTTTGTTAACAATGAGAAGAACATCAAGAGATGGATAATTTGGTAGATGGCAACATCACAACTCACTTTTCTCGGGAAACCGGATGGCGGTTTTGTTTATTTTAAAACGAGGGTGCAGGGTTTGCTAGTTTATGTAATTGTACGTTTACCTGCACTGTGTTTTTTTTACGCAACAGATATTTGTTTATTTTCCGACAAGTATTCTGTTCTAATTTGAGACAAACGATCGTATATTGAAGCAAATGTTTCCCTTATCTCATTCCAGTTCTTCGAAAATACAACATGAATATATATAGTTTCCCCTTTCTTTCAGCGTCAATGATCAGTTTTGTTTTAACACCAGCTTTTTAGCAAGCGTGTATGTTTGCTCTCTCTCTCTCTCTCTCTCTCTCTCTCTCTCTCTCTCTCTCTCTCTCTCTCTCTCTCTCTCTTTTCTTCTTCTTCTTCTTCTTCTTCTTATTGTAGTTTGATCCTGCCATAAATTCTTCCTCATATAATTCTTATACTTTTTCGTATTCTCATTTTTCATATGGCTTGATTTTGCCTCCAACCAGAAGTAGGAATATCTTCTTATTGCCTCTCTCTGCCAAACTGACCCTCGGATTCAATAACTGCAAATATATGATAACCTATATATAACAAAAAAAGAGACGAATAACCCTCCTTGAAATATGCAATAAGCCTTGGAAATATAAATTGTCGCTTGGTCCGACTGCTGGCTTTAGTTGGTAGTCGTTTGTAGCTTTCCATCTGAGAACCGGGTGCTAACCGATGGCATTCCACTTTGCATTTTTATGTTATTTTTTCGGGGGCCCACCCTCCATCTCTGTGTATGTCTCAAGAAGTTTATTTAGTATTTTTTTAATTTGTCTATATATATATATATATATATATATATATATATATATATATATATATATATATGTATACATATGTATACAGACGCGCACACACTCATATATATATATATATATATATATATATATATATATATATATATATAT
Organism: Palaemon carinicauda; assembly: GCF_036898095.1. NCBI lineage: Eukaryota > Metazoa > Arthropoda > Malacostraca > Decapoda > Palaemonidae > Palaemon > Palaemon carinicauda. Next base: position 106,044,430 of record NC_090728.1, read on the forward strand.
ATATATATATATATATATATATAAAAGTACAAATGAACACGGATGATCGTTCCAATTTCAGAACACCCAAGTCATTCTAGCATACTTAGAACCTTTGAGTATCCCTTAGTTTATTGCTTCCTACAGTGCTTCATTTTCAAAACACTGTTTATCCTACCCTCACCCATCACCCTAACTTTTCTATCTCGGCATACTTACAGCTCTCTCTCTCTCTCTCTCTCTCTCTCTCTCTCTCTCTCTCTCTCTCTCTCTCTCCAAGAGTAGAAAAAGAAAGATTTAAGAATGGATTACTTCCTTTTCGTGTTTTATTTATTTTTGGACAATCAAAGGAGACAGCTATCGAAGCATTGACATCAAAAAGCGCTGAGTCTACTTCTTATCAAGGGAGGATCAGCACTCTCCCATTTCCTTCTTTGTTGTTTGGTGACAAGAAGGAAATTTGCACCTTTTTTTTTTCCTTGTAAAGTCTATATTTCATGAAGTCATGCCTTGTATTCGACATTTTTCACATTTCTCCAAGTATATATATTTTTTTTTACAGTTCACGAGAATTAAAACTTATTCAGTATGTGTGATGAAATTTATCCCTTTTTCATAAATAAAATGTGTTGACGAGAGATTACTCCAGGTTTTTTAATGCTCGATGAACTATAATATGATTTGAGAGAATCATTGTGAAATTCTTGCTATAAATGTATTTTACCTCTCCGTTACCAGAGGCTTTAGCGAAAAGATTTTATTCCTTTTCCTCCTTCTTAGCTTTGTCACTGTATAACCTTTTGTTTATATATATATATATATATATATATATATATATATATATATATATATATATATATGTGTGTGTGTGTGTGTGTATGTGTGTGTGTCTGTATGTGTGCGCGTGTGTGCGTGTGTGTGTGTGTGTGTGATATGTTGTATATACTGTGTGGTTTGAATGATGAAAATAGTAATGTAAACATGTATGTGATTTTATATAGTCACACAACATTGATTTTATTTTTATATTAGCTTAAGTGAAACAAAAAAAATAAAAATGCTTTATGTTTTCAAACACAGTAAAGCGTCTTTATTTTTCCGGTACATTTGTCTATAGTTTCCCTATTTCTCTCTTTTTAAAAATAAAAAAAAAAACTCTGATTCTCTATCTAAGATCGGGAAAATTTTACCAATCCAAAGTTACAGATTTATTTTTTTCTTTGTTTCAAGGATTTACTGCAAACGTTGGAGGATTTCTCCTCACAGATTTTTTGGTATGAGTTATGCTTCATTACGTCATTCGCTGTTTATAACAGTTAACGCTCCCAATTTCTTTTGAAAGAGAGAAGGAAAGATAAACCGAGGGAAAGAAACTATAAGTTTAGACCTTGATGTGGTTCCCGGCCCTGTTGGTGCCGCCGGAAAGCAAGGCAGGACACACCGATTAAGGTTTGGATCCGACCATCATCGACGGAGAGAGTGTGGGTAATGGCCGCCATAATTCACAGCTTCGGCCGGCCTCCCAGCAACACACACACTCACATTCCTGCCATTCCAAAAATCCACTTTTCCCTGTAATACTCAGGTCTTATTTCCTTCCGTCGTGTAGTGCTCTCTCTCTCTCTCTCTCTCTCTCTCTCTCTCTCTCTCTCTCTCTCTCTCTCTCTCTCTCTCTCTCTCAAGTGTTTATATATATATATATTTATATATATATATATATATATATATATATATATATATATATATATATATATATATATATATATATATATGCATATATATATATACATATATATATATATATATGTGTGTGTGTGTGTGTATGTGTTTGTGCCTTGTGTGTGTGAAACGCATGCACCTGTTTATATTGAAATAATTATTTTGATATATATTACAACAAATACGATAGCTTCCTAATGGGAACTGAGATGGATAGAGTTGGTTTAGAATGACACTTTTTAGCGTAATGGGTTGATTACTGTAAATACGTTTATATTCTATGTAGAATTTTAGCTTTGATAATAAATGTCAACGATCGTATCATGACTGATTACTGTAAAATTCTTTGTAAACATGCTTACTTAACTGGCTCTACATATGTAGCAAGTAGCCTTTCTCTCTCACTGGATAAGCCCTTTGGAGGTTTGACTCGTCTCGTATTAGGTATTTTATCAAAGGTTTGATCCCTTTCGCTATTGAATAAGTTTTTGAGGTTTGTTTCATTTCAAATTGGTGAAGTCCTTAAAGGTTTAATTCCTTTTGCAAAAGTAGTCTTTTAAGATTTTATTCCTTTCTTATCGGAAGCGTCTTAGAAGGATTGATCCCTTTCGCACTAGTTAAGACCTTTAAAGGATTCATCTTTTTAATTAAGGTCTTTAGAGGGTAAATGAGTTTCCTATCTGGTAAGGTCTTCAAACATTTTTATTCCATCCGTATTTGTATGATGCGAATGAGGTGATATCTTCCGTGGTGTATTACTGGTAAGACCATTGTCCTTCAGATAGTTAATTTCAGATCGATATTATTAATAATTTTAGAATAACCCATACAAGATTTATGTCAGTTTTTAATTAACCATAAGATTATTAAAATCTAGATAACGTAAAGTTTTGGAACTTCAAGTTCTCTCCTCCTATAAAATGGTTCTAATAACATCGTATCACTATGAAAACAGAGTAGATGTATACCAAACACTATGAGAGAATTTACTGATACCCTTCAAGTTTTTATCCACTACTTTTTTTTAACAAGTTTTTCAGCTTGGATATTATTTTTGATAGAAATTTCAGTTTATTCCTCAAAAGAAGGCACGGAATATTCGCTACTTATACTATATGTAGTTATCTTCTAATTAACAGCATATAATCATGAATACCTCTTTGTTTTCCTAATTCTCATCTAGCTTGTCTTTGTATCCAAGTTAAAGAAAATCGGCCGAATAAGATCATTAGTATTTTTTTTTTTTTTTTTTTTTTTTTTTTTGCATAATTCATATGAATTTCCCCATAATTTTCCTCTTTATAAGAAGTTAGTGTCACCATTCTAAGCAGTTACAACCGTTTCTTAGAATGGCAGCTGTTATTAGTTTCTTGAGGTTTCTACGTAAAAATTCTTCAAGAAAAGATCAATGGATTTTTTTCTTAACTGCTGCATAGACTATCTCTAAGTTCATGTCATTTCACAGCAAAGAAGAAATGTAGTAAGAATGTAGATAAACGCTTTTATTGGATGGCAGATTCATCTTTATCCCTCAGAGAACAGGTCAGATTTTCTTCAATATCCATCAAAAGTCTTATAATTTAAAAGGTTGTCAATAAATGATTCCAGGAAATGTCTGTAAATCTCGTCAATTCGTTCATGAGTAAAACAAATACACAGTCAGAGGCAGAAAAAACGAGTATGTCTTAGTAAAAGTGTAATTATTATCATCATTATAGATACCACAACTGCACAACTGCATCTGATAATATAAAGCTTTGAATCATATTAGATTCAAATTGAAATTTGTCATAAGTTTTTTATATATATATATATATAATAACGTACCAATATAGGTAGATTATAATTAAGTAAGGTAACGTTAATATTCTAACCTGTGTGATTGTAGGTCGTTTTTCTATTTTAGCTCTTGTTTACAGAAATTAGAAGCTAAATTCGCGTATCGCGTATTCGCGTATATTATCAAGGTTCTTAGAATGCCTTACTTATTATCATGTGCTATGTCTGAAGTACGCTATGCCATATTGGAAACTTTTTTAATCTTTTTGAGGATATAAAGTTTTCATAAAAAAAAAAAATAGCTAACTTCAATTTACAAGGTTTTCCATTGCAGTTTTTTTGGTGTTTATTAATAAATTTGTAATTTTTATGCATATATGTATGTAATTAAACGTATTATGCAATGTTCTTTTTATAGATGGAAGTACAGCATTTTGATCGATGGGTAATTGCTCTGCATATACCTCTCACAACATCACAACCCTTTTAATTGATTGG
>NC_090728.1:106058404-106108404 GCF_036898095.1 Palaemon carinicauda
TGGTTTCCTTAAACCCTTGATCACCCTCATAAGTATTGTATGATATTAAACTCCCACAAAACTTCCAGTTTCTGTAATTGATGCATTATTTCATTTAGATTTTAGACATTTGTCTCCTGACTACTATTATCTTATATAAGGTTTCACAGTTCCCAATATACACACACACACACACACACACACACATATATATATATATATATATATATATATATATATATATATATATATATATATGTGTGTGTGTGTGTGTTATATATAAATGTATATATATATATATTATATATATGTATATATATATATATATATATTTATATATATATATAATATATATATATATATATATATATATATATATATATATATATATATATATATATATATATATATATATATATATTTATGTCTCACTCGAGTCATTTCCGTACTTGCTGTGCGTAATTGATATTTATGTAAAGGGTAAAGATAAGTTCATACCTTTTATAGAGGTTGCTTTTGATAGTTACATGATTAATAAAAAAAGGGTGATATTCCATAGATATAAAATTTTTTATGCATTGTTAGGAAGAAAATGCTAGGCGTCCAGTCTATGATTTTCCACTGCTTACTCTTGAAATCCTTTACTCATTACTACCAATGGGTCAAGGATGAAATGTTCTAATTTTGAGTATATTTATTCCCATTATCAAAAGAGTGAGATAGTTGTCTGTTTATTAGGCTACTTGTATATAAATGTCCTGGGTATGTGAAGACTGTATCCCATCTTTACAGAAATAGAATGAAATTTTTTAACGCTTTATGCACCGAAACAGAAACCCCTTTTAAATGTAAATAATTCCTTTATGTGAAGGCCAACGAGGCTGATAAGAACAACTTATTCATACCCCTCCTGCAAGTAAATAGCAACAATGGAAGTTCACAAATGAAAGTGACTCAGGTAGTTATGAAATTTCCATGATTTCGCACGAGCACTAATAGGTGTGTCTGCGCAGACAAGTTCTTGGAAGTCCTAATGTGGTATTGATTAGGCGGCGATCAAACTTCGCCGAACTACATCTGGCGCAGCCTAGCTCATTATCAACTATTCAAGTTGCCCACCGTAAAGGCAATCATCGATGGAGGATTTGGAAATAATTAGTCTGTTTTTTATATTGTTTGTTTATGGAAGGGTTCGTTGTCAAATATATAGAACCACGACATACATAAAATTTTTATCATGTTGTACTGATTGTTGTGTTTTTGGGGCCGATTTTTTATCATATATATATATATATATATATATATATATGTCTCTTATTAGTCACCCGATCTTGTCAAGCTCAAACTAATAGCATTATTATTTATTATGAACTCTCAAATTGTATTTAACCAACGCAAAGTTGTAATTTAGGATGTCGTGATCAGGGTCAGTGGAAGAATGATCAAAGTTTGATTTAAACGTGCGTTTTTTTCCACGTGTCAAGAACAACGGATCTCACGAATACGACGGTTCAAACGGAAATTCAATATCTGAACAGAATGCTTGAAGAATACTTGCAATGTGCATTTTCCTCCACATCTACTTATATAATCCAATTTCCAGGACCTGTTTTGTAGAACATAGAGCAAAATAAAATAAATAAATAAATAAATAAATATACGTACTTTTCAAACAGGTCTCTTGTATGTTGGTTAAAATTTATAAAAAAGGATTTGTTGAATTTCAAAATATGTGCCTATTTAAGAGTAAAAAAAAAAAAAATAATGAACTAGTGTTTTTGAAAGTCCGTTAACCTATTATCGGTTGTCTTGACAATCGGAGTCCAGAATTGATAGGCAGAAATGCTTTTGCTACCTTGGAGGAAATGAATCTGAGTAATGTTTTCGATATCAAATCTCCAGTCCTGTGCGAGTTAACCGACTGATGGATTAGATTTGACACTTGTCACTTATGCTTTTTCAAGTAAAAGGAATTGGCATTTGTGCTTTCAGATTCGCCAAGAGTTAATTTTCTCCAAACGTAGTTCGACGTATCTATAGCTCATTTTTTTTTTTTTTTTTTTTTCATATGTATGCTTGTGTGTTTGCCTTTTTATTCACCGAAAATCTTAAAATGTTTGAATTAGGGAAACTTTACGATGAATAGAAGACAAACCGAACTGTCTCATAACTCTGTTATGGACATATACTCAAATCCTCAGAATATTGGCTTTATTACATCTGGACCAGTTTATGCGGCCTTACATGCAATCCAGTATTATCAAAACAATATTGTTCTATTTTTCCGGTTCGTATCCTTAAACCCTTCAAAGAATTTTTGGGAATATTGGAAGCCGTATTCTAACTCGGTATGCACAGTGACTGAATGGAAAACTTTAAGATGACCAAGCGCATCTTCCAAGCAATATGCCATGATCGGGTTAGTTACCTTTTACAGACTATTCCCCTTTACAATAAATGAAAAATATTTTGTAAGCGGACTTGAGGAAGACTGGTTGATAGTTGTCTCAAAATTCGGATGATTCTCATTTATTATTATATTATTATTATTATTATTATTATTATTATTATTATTATTATTATTATTATTATTATTATTATTATTATTATTTTGTTTCTTTAATCACAGTCTACTGTTTTCTTAGGTTGGTTGATAGTTGTCTTTTTTCAAAATCCGGATGATTCTCAATTATTATTATTATTATTATTATTATTATTATTATTATTATTATTATTATTATTACTATTATTACATAACCATATATTTTCGTAATAGTTTCAGTAAAAGATAATAGTTGAGTGCGGAAGAAGGAATTAAATAGTAAAATATAACTATATTAGTAAAGTAACAACGGAAAATAAACAAGAACAAATAACTGACCCATCGAATGTGATTCACCTTTGCTTGCTCAATAGATGGCCTAATATGATGATTTCAAATGAATTATTAAAAGAAAAGGAGAAACGCTTTTCATCTAACGCTTAATGGTATAAAAAAGGAAAGACATTTTGCTTTTTGGAAGACAGTTCCATAGACCAGCGATTTCTATATTTTCCAAAGGAAAATGTCACAAGAACTACCTCTCCATGGCATAAGTGGATTGAGATAATACAAACTTATCGTCCTCTTGAGAATATCATCTATTCAAGAAGCTTTTCTCTTTTGAATGCCTTCCTAGATCTTTTAGCCAACCATGTGTTGTCCTAATTCATCAAGTCGAAATTTTATCCCTTTCTTTGAAATCCTAAAGCACGTTTACATTGTGAAATTAAGAGGATTTCCTAGCCTACTTGGTTTTACTTTTGTAAAGCATTACCAGTATTCCTGTACTTTTGTCACACATTTTTTTTTTTTACCTTTACGTATAATATACCACCTCACTGGTTAAGCACAAATCTGTTGATAAGATACGTAGTGTAATCATATTTTCCTCATACACAGTGTCACTTTGACCGAGGCAGAAAAAGCCCATTTTCAAACTATCAATAGTTCTGAAACATGTTAATATAGGGAATTTCAAAATCACCTATTTGCTGATGGCTATCTTAAAACTTTTTTTAGCTTCCTCACTTTCACACTTATCTCAGTTTGATGTCTAACACTAATCTTATTTGTTCGTTATCGCTTTCTCATTTGTATCGCCTGCATTATTATTAGTCATTGCCGCTTCCCACAGACAGCTAAGCTTTTATTGCATGTCCATGTGACTCTTTGTCAATTTTATTGAGTCAAGATATTTTAACTCATTCTTGAACCTCATCTTTTGTCAGCGTTTGAGACCGGCATGAATATACAGTATACGAGTTCGTGGTACGGTTTTTAACCATCGTTTCTATATATGATTCAACAACAGTTTATGAAGTTGGGTATTCTGGAGAAAAATAATTACTTGAATTTGATCATCTTTACCTTTATTGCATGTTCTTTATGATAAGGATATGGTCAGGAGAGTGACTTATGAAATATTCATCTAAAGAAAACAAAAGTATTTTGGGTTTTAGTATTACTGTATTTTGCTTAACCTTGCCAAGATATACATTAATATTTGCAGAATTTTGAAAACATTTCATTGACCTGTTTAAGGTCAAGCTGATTTTTTATTTATTTATTTTTTTTTTTTTTAACGATGGCTCCGTTATATCTTTAACACGTCTCAAATGTTTCCTTGGCATGGTACTGTAACCTTAATTTAATTAAAACTGCTCAAATTTGAACGCATGAAATATAAAATTTTGCTTACATTATGTGTTGATGTATCCTGTTTATGATTCCCCCTAAATATCACTGTCATTGTTGATATTAATGTCATAATATATTTTGACCCCGTCCCTCCATACATATGCTCGTCGTCGCCAGAGTCATTGTCAATATCTAAACAGTATATTACCATATACCATTCCAGAGCGAAAATTAGGTTTAAACTCTAGTCAAGGTATAGTTATGAAACCGAGACATTTACGGGAAATGACATTAAATTATCTTGTAAGTTTGAATATCATGCATGCATGCGTTAAGTGTGTATATGGCAACATGATCATGCGAAATTGTCTAACGTCTTACAATGTTTAAGTATCTTTCCTCTTTTCGTTGGACCCGTTTGATTTAAGATGGGATTTCTTACACGATAGCTTTTGATATATTGATTCACGAGCCTCATCTAGATGATGGAGTGTCTGCCATTTTTTATGCCCGCGTAATTTTCTTAATGGCAGCTCAATCTCAAAAGGCTCATTGAAGTTCATAATGTTAGAGCGTTTGCCTTATGACCATGAATGTTTCCTTACCATTTCTTTGCTCCCTTGTTTATGCTTTTTAGCATTACAGTGTGGATTTTAAATCTATTTAAAATGGTTTAAATTACAACATATATTTTAGCCTAGAATTGCCACTCAGGAATAATGATGAAAGGGAAGACATAGTTTATTCTTTAGGACTCTATAGTATGCATGTTACAGTTATCGCATGGTCATTATTTTATTTCTAGAGTTCCGAAATAGATGTGAGAATGGTTTTGTGGAAAAGGAAAACATAGTGATTCTTTGTGAAGAAGTATTCCCTGCAAAGGTTGTAAATGAAGCACTCCAAATTTTCAAATTCGTGGCTGGAAAGGCCAATGTGTGACAAGAAAGGAGGATTAAAATGTTGGCCAAGGTAACTAAAGATGTGTGGACCTCTAACGAGCTTTCGTCATACAGTAAGAGTTTATTTTCGGGGTGCGTGGTGAATGATCGAAAGGGGAAATAAATTAACGACCTGCCCTTTTTATGGAATTGCAATAGTATTACAAAGTAAGAGTCCAACTTGGAATTATATGTGTGGGGAAGATTTGGAGAATGCCAAAGTATATGCATTTGGGCTACATTTGGTATCATGATAACTGTTCGAGTTTTCAAAGCACGATAAAAACCAAGGTCCTTCCCATTGTTTTCATAATTATGTATTTCTTTGAGAAAAGGTTAGGAGGCGTTGGTTGTTGAGCTACGCTCATTCCAAGAAAAAAGGTCTTATGCGGGAATAAAAATCCAGGAATTGTTATCAGTGACGAGCATTAAATGCTTAAGGCATTTTATGTAGAATTATTATGAACAGCTGCTGCTAAAAAGTAGACTGGCAGTCCAATTTTATAACGAGCAAATATATAGACAATAGGAATATGCAATTTGTAATTGTTTATAAGATTTAAGTTGATTCAGTTTTCCTGCTGCCACTGCTATAAAATATTGCAAATACATTGATAACTGTTTCCTTGAAAACAAAGATTTGATTAAGTGTGTTTGCTTATTGCTTTGCTTTTATTTTCACCAGTGAACATTTATCAATGAAATATCTTTATTTTACTGCTTAAATCTCTCTCTCTCTCTCTCTCTCTCTCTCTCTCTCTCTCTCTCTCTCTCTCCATTTTCTTTAATAATTGGGTTCATTTTAAAACTAATAACTCCACATCTTTCTTAGGTTTCATAACTGAGGTTAAGCCCAAGGAAAGGAAACAAAGAATAAGAACAAGACTAGCGTAAAAGTGGTGGTCATATTTTCTGGGATTCCCTGTGTCAAAGCTATATTTTCCGTAACCACTCTAATTATCCTGTTATATACTGCTGTAAATCAAAGGAAACCAGGTCTACTAATCCTTACTACGGTGCTAAAGCGTCATCGATCGCAAACTCTTCATACCTTCATATTTAAAGAAACTCTTCTTGCACAAACTTCTGTTGATGATAAAATGAGAGAATTTATTTATACGGCCAGGCAAATACAAAGAATTATATAGTAGATATTGGTAATTACTACGATTTTGTTGTAAACATAATACCTATGAATCACTATTTATTGTTGGACAACATTTTTTTGCCTTTTGTTGATGTAATTTTTTTTTCATAATTATCAGCTAATAGCATTACGCAATAGGTATTCTATGGTAAGTAAAGATAGATTGTATTTCAGCATGATTTTTAATAATTACCATTTGGCAGAAACAAAATGGTATTACCAAGCAAAGGAAAACTTCATTAGAAGGTACTTTAAAATTTCAAAAACATTCCCAGACATCCCTGCAAGCTTTCCCAATCAAGGAAATTTACATGGTTCCTGTATGGTCTGGTAAGAGTATTATTGAAATAGATTTTTCGAGCTTTTAGTGTCTCCGTGGTTATCCTTGGCTGATAGTACTTTTCTGGCAGTTATATAAGGAAATGGTAATGAGAAGGAAATTTTGAACGGGGTCGAGTCACATCCGTTACAATACCCTTAGTTAGTTGTATGATATATGGTCATGGACTTTTATTATGTAACCACACTTATGGGGCTGCAGAATTCGCAGGTCCACATATTTTACCTTAAAGGATAAGAAGTGCAATGTAGAAAAAAATGATTGAAGTTCTTCTCTGTCTTTATTTTAACTCCAAAATGAGAGTTCATAATTATTTGTGTTAAGCTATACTGATCTTGCTCATATATAAACGGATCAGATTTCGCTGATTGTGATAGTCATACTGCGGCCGAAAGATTACAATTATATTCGATTATTAGTGAGTAATCCCTCAGAAACCTCCTTTTAAACAAGACTACATTTTCCAGCGTTAAGAAGCTTTTCCTTCAAAAATAGCAGTTATGTATTTTCATGATGTTCCAGTCCTGTAGTTGCTCGTTTTAGATTCAATAAACATAATATGATTTTCAAGTGAAAATATATCTCTTCATATTTCCTCGGAAAATCTGATGGAATAAGTTGGGGAACAAAGATTTACTGGCTTGTTTATGTTTAAGTTTATTCATCTGCTTTTACAGGTATTTCAATTAATGTGGTAATATATTTCTTGATCTTTTAGTCCATGGTATTATTATTATTATTATTATTATTATTATTATCATTATTAGCTAAGCTGCAACCCTAGCAAGATGCTATAAGCCCAAGGGCTTCAGCATGGAAAAATAGCCCAGTGAGGAAAGGAAATAAGGAAATGAATAAACGATATGAGAAATAATGAACAAATATAATAAAATATTTTAAAAACAGTAACAATATCAAAACATATATTTCATATATAAAGTATAAAAACACTTATGTCAGCCTGTTCAACATAAAAACATTTGCAGCAAGTTTGAACTTTTGAAGTTCTACCGATTCAACTATCCGATTATGAAAATGATTCCACAACTTGGTGACAGCTTGAATAAAACTTCTAGAATACTGTGTAGTATTGAGCCTCATGATACCCTGACTATTAGAATTAACTGCATGCTCAGTAATACGAACACGATAGTACTGTCCGGGATGATCAGAATTATGAAAAAATCTTATGTAACGTGCATAACGAACTAATTGAACGACGGTGCCAGAGATTGATATCTAAATTAAGAATAAGAAATTCAGTAGCCCATAATTTCCGGTCCAACAAATTAAGATAAGAATAAGCAGCTGAAGACCAGACAGGAGAACAATAGTCGAAAAGAGGTAGAATGAAAGAATTAAAACATTTCTTCAGAATAGACTGATCACCGAAAATCTTAAAAGACTTTCTCAAGAAGCCAATTTATTTTGCAATTGAAGAAGACATAGACCTAATGTATTTTTCAAAAGTAAAATTGCTGTCGTGAATAACACCTAAAAGTTTAAAATAGCCATATAGATTTAAAGAAACATTATCAATGTTGAGATCCGAATGTTGTCCTTTTTTTCATTTTCTTTATTTGAAGCATGGTCAGAGACTACTTAAAACTTCTTAATGTAGTCATTAGAAAAAATTTGGGGTAATCTATTTGATTTTAGACACCTCGGTGAACTTCATAATAGAAATAAAATCAAACGTAAAAGATTTGGAGATTTAAATAATATAAGGACAACTTTTAAAGCAAAGATAATGTTCATTTTATTTCATAAACTTAAGTCCTCACGACCATGTAAAGCACAGTGAAAATGAATTAAGATGTGATCAATGTAAAGAACCTAGGATAGATTTTGATGTTTTCGTTGGTTATAAAAAAGAAAAAATAGAAATCAGTTAGAAAACTCTTGTTTTCCCTTTTATCAAAATATTATTATGGGAAAAAAGATGAGCTTTAAATTGTTAGTAACACTAATATATTTTGAATATAAAGTGAGATCAAAGTCAATCGAAATAGCAGATTTAATTGTATACATAAAATACCCGGGGGTTAATGCGACTTACTGAAGATCACAGCAGGCTTAATATTCTTTGAATAAGTCATTAACGTTTTTTATCTTTTACAATCATTATACTTTCTTTACAATGCTTGTTTATAGTATTAAAATGCATGCATGTAACATGAGGTTCAGTCCTCTCCTTTTTTCCTATCTTAAGGTCAGTCAATATACGGTATACGAATAATAAAAAGGTACTCCTGATGGGTTTGTATTGATAAGGATAAAATGTATAGTTTCAGAAGAATGCGAACAGATGATAATGTCAGTCAGAACAAAGAAGCTAAAATCTAGCAACATTAAGATTAAACTCTTTTTCAAACCTCTGCAAAAATACATGGAATAAGAAAGAGTGTCGTCAGCCTTGCTTTTCTAAGGAATAGGATTAAATTTACACAGCCAACAAGAGAGGGAGTTAAGAAGGAAAAGAAAGCCGATTCAGTAAGGATGAATCGATAGTTTAAGAAAGAAAGCTCCAGCATGAAGTGATTGTAGCTGACTTGAATGACCAGGGAACACAAAATAAAACAAATGTTTGCTCTGTCTACAAAGCTTAGCAAAGTTTCGTCTTTACGGGAGGTGTTAAACATTGTCATCTGTATCTCTCTCTCTCTCTCTCTCTCTCTCTCTCTCTCTCTCTCTCTCTCTCACATGCACACACACACGCGCGCGCACGTATTTTGGTGTTCGTCATAAACTTGGAAATGTGTCCGAAGGTGTCCGATTTTGTTTTTCTTGACTTGGTTGGATGTCCTACAGGTGTTGGAGGTAGAGTTTCTGCTACAGAGGTCACCTTACAGGTCCTTCATGGTGTTTACCGTAGATTTAAAAGCACCTGATGTATCGCAAATACACAATGGGGTTTTTATTTATGTATCTCATGTGTATCTTCTTCATTGTTTACGCAAGGGGGAGACTTATTGTTTTCTCAGTAAGGGTGAAATGTGACTGTGAATGCCATTAAGGAAAGCGAGTTTGATATGGATATTGAAAGAGTGATTAAATAGAAACTTAATAAAAATGGGCTACACGAAATATGGTAAAACGAGAGGGATTCGTGTTTAATTTACCACCGGTTTACGTATGAACACTTTTGAAGCAGTTTTATATTTTCATATAGGTACTTAAATGGACAATAATAATCTTTTATGAATATATTACTTAATTCATTGGCTCGGAGTTGATACAGAAAGATTGCTAGAGTTTTTTATGGTTGGTTTCAATAAAGGTGTTCAAACCCATAGCGCTTTCAAATTCAAACATATTCCGTGTCCAAGGAGATTTAGATAACTCAAAGTCGGCATCCTTTACCGAGTTCCTTGCTCAAAGCCGTAAATAAGCAGTGATGTTTCGTGGTGCAGATTTTTTTGTAGGGAGATATAATGGCCATTTATCGGTTTGGAATAATGTTTTCTAAGTTCAGGAATGTGTTGCAGTTACGTACCGACTCATAAACTCATACAGTAAAAATAAGATAACTGATAATTTCCATTTTCAGGCGGACTGTAAATCGCCAGAACGAGTTTAGTTAATCTTTTCGCTGATGGCAAAATGGGATTATATCACTGACTTGGCCATTAAGGGCGGCACCATCGTGAGATTTATGAAAAATGGTGGCCCTCCAACGCGTTGGGTTGTAATAAACTAAATGCAATCTACAAAATAGATAACGTGACGCTTTGCCTCCAATATCTTACGGCGGTAGTTCTTCCGCCAATAGCTGTTTGATCACACACTCGCACCACTTGACAGGATTAGTCGAGTCATGCTGAAAAATGAATGGTAGGATTTGTGATGCAGTAGGAGGTTGGGGAATACGGGTCCCTTGGTCCCATAGATTGGTAAGGGACCTGATATAACATAGGCTCTAGGGTAGGGTTCAGTGGGCCTCCGCCTTACAGTCATGGGGCTGTTGCTCTATAGAGACTCTCCCATAGATTGCCCAAATGGCCTGGTGTCATTCCCTATACATCCAGGCCCTTCATAACGCAGTTCCCAACGAAAAGAAAATGAAAAAGACGGAATTTTTTTTTTTTTTTCAGTTATGTGATCTCTTTTCTGTTATATATGTCCTCGTTTCGGAGGACTAACTGGAACTAAGAGAGACTTCTTAACAAATTAAGACCATTTGTTCGATCAACAATAAGGTTATTGCCTTCTCATGTTGGATATTTAATCCCTGGTATCATCTATTAAATATTGTGGAATATGATTGATCAAACAACGTAAAATAGATAGTAACTAACTCGAGTCGTAATCAGTAACGATGATTGAGCACTGTCTATTTTTTTTTTTTTTTTTTTTGTGTGTGAAATATTTTAGTTTTATATCAGTCTGTTTCTTTGAAAGAAGTGCTGCAGAGAAAAATAAGTGTTGGATTTTTTTAGTCTTTGTAACAACATTAAGTCACGCGTGTTCGTTATCTTTCAGGAAATGTATTTGAATTTGTGTCATGTGTCATCGAACTTTTTCTGGAAACTGTGATTGTCTAGCTAATTTGACGTTTTATTGAAGTCCGTCATTTCCCTGGCACAGATTGGCGAATTGACTTGATATATTTTTGCGCAGATTGTTTGATTCAATTTTAGGTCATGCTATTAGTTGCCAAAATTCATTCCTATCAAAGGAATTCTTGGCAAAGAATTTGTAAATTTTGTCTTTTGCCTTCCGTAGAATTACACCTTTCACATACCGTGCTATAATTTCGTAGTATAAAGTACTTTATTATATGAATATACTTTTTTTTCCTGTTACGTCTTTGAAGTTCTGTTTTATGTTATCCCATTCATAAGTTGCCAGACCCCTCTGTTTACAATTGGAACTCTGATCATTCGTCTTTCATATCGACGTTCAAAGTATTTCTGATAGCTTCAGGCATCCCCAAATCATATCCTATATGCTTGCATGTGTATATATCTATCTAAGTATCTATCTATCTCTTTATATATCTACTGGTATTTATATATATATATATATATATATATATACATATATTTATAAATATATACCTATATTCATATAGGCATAAATATGCATGTATTTATGTATGCATGTATGTATGTATATGTATATATGCATATATTGTGAAATTTCTATCACTGTATTACTCCTATAGACTGTTTGAAATTAGAAGAAACTAGTAAGGATCACTTATTGTTATCGTTTTATCATTTTTTGGACTCTGAACATCCCTTATTGCTGTGAGTGTTACGCATATATATATATATATATATATATATATATATGTGTATGTATGTGTATACGTGTATACACACATATATATATATATATATATATATATATATATATATATATATATATATATATATAGAGGTGTGTGTGCGAGAGAGAGAGAGAGAGAGAGAGAGAGAGAGAGAGAGAGTTTGGAGGACGCCACTAGTTTAAAAGATCAGCTGTTCTGAGATTAAGATTATAAGTCCATTAGCACCCTCCTTATTTCTCTTATTCATAAGTTGTTGATTGTAATGAGGAAGACGAGGCTGAAGGCTAAGATTGCTGTTATTATTTAGGCTGTTGCTAGGATGTGTCTGATGCAAGGTCTGACGAAATGCGTTGCCATATATCGACAAGAATATATGGGCGAAAGAATGCTTAAAAGTGCAATGATATTGGACTTAAAAATAAGAATCATTTCAGTATTTCTTATGATTGTTAATTTACTTTGTTTCATTGTGAAAAACGAAAACTTGATTCTTTCTTTTTTCTTCACTTGCTGATTCCATCCTCGTAATTGATTTTTTTTTTCTCGAAATGTCCCGTGATTCGGCACCCAGAGTGATTTTCCTCCGTGAATAGCTATTGCTTCTCGATGAGGTTGATCTTTCCTTCAATCAAATTCCTTCGGTAGTTTCCATTTTATTCCGATAATCACTGATCCTGAAGCTCCATCGTTATTATCCCTTTCAGAGACTGGAAAGAAAAAGAAATCCTTTGATTACTGTTCTAGGGAACCAATCTAATACCTGAATACAATAAGCTAATAAATATATTCACTGATATCTGATTGGCAAGATTGTAGGCATATGTGTGTTTTCAGTGAGTTCATTTAAACATTCTGAAACGTTACTTCTTCGGTCTGTAAGTTTTGTTTATATATTCGTTGAAGTTCGTGCGCTTGAATGTATGTATTCTAATGATTATATTTTTGTACGTATCATTATGTACTGAAATTCAACTAAACTGAGCTACCCTCTTAGATTGTGCGTACAATGAAATTCAAAGGGACAGGAGGGAGTTACTGTGTGTGTATATATCCCACACTTCACCTTCACTGCATGCATCACATATATTCAGAACAACTGAATTAACCGTGTACTTCACCTTGGCTCGACCTTGTCTCAACATTCCCTCCCCAAAAATAAATCCCTTCACCTCGTATGCAGTATCTCCCTCCCGTATGACCCCGGTCGGCATTAACCTCACGTTTTTGGCATTTTCCACCTGATCTTCCGCCTGTTGGCGCTCGTCATCGCTCCGGTGACGCGCACACTTCCGGCCCATTAAGTGCCTTCCAATCCCATTATTATCTCTACCTGCCACTATTCAGTTACCCCGGGGGATGAGAATAAGGACAAGAAGATGGTGGCGGTGTAAGGATTAGGGATGGTGCAGTGCGTTGTTAGTCAAGGATTATAATGCTTTTCCGCTTCATTCTTCCTAATAGTTTTTCCTCGATTCACAGAATTCAAAGATTTTATAGAGAGAGAGAGAGAGAGAGAGAGAGAGAGAGAGAGAGAGAGAGAGAGAGAGATACCTAGGAACGCACGGGAAAGCTTCGACCATGTATTTTAAGTCGTTTTCTTTACTTGTTTTGGCGCTAAACAGAATAACTGTTTGGATCTTGAACTAGAGTTCTTTATAGCATCTTTTCTTATCACCTTTAATGTAATGATTTGTGCTTGGCTTCGAATCAAATTGTATCCGAAATTATAAAGTTTGCTTATTCTAATATCAAGGGAAGATTATTATCTTCTGGAAAAATAATTAACATCCTGCTGTAAAAAAAAAATAAAAATAAATAAATAAAAATCATTTCAAATCAGTCAGATATTGTAGGAAGTTGCCAACCATTGGAAGACTGTGGCGTCGCGTTCCCACTTTTTTTTTCGAAAGTTGAATGATGATGGGAAGTAGATTCTTACAATCCATATGTTTATTCAGATAAAGCGGTTGAACGAAAATATTCACAAGTTCTGTAATTTAAAAAGCAAATTAGTTAAAGTAGGGAACGTCTAAAAACATTATATACCATTACGGTTTCAGGAATGAAGAAGCTGTTTGTCCTTTATAGAAAACAATTTCTGTGAAAACAGAAGAAAATGTTGTCCAATATGCATTATCATTCAACGTTAATACCAAATACTGGACGAAATTTGATCAGGAAACATTTCTTTCAAAAACTTGTGTTGTGAATGACTCTTAGGTTAAGTGAGCAAGAAGAGCAGCACTCTGACGCTTCGGCCACACCGAGTGCGACTAGCGGCGAGGTTAGAGGGAAGAGGTTCCAGCAACAAATTGAAACGCAAGGTCTCGTATGCGGTAGCCACATAGGAGGCGCGAGAAGCCTCCAACCTCTGCAGCTGCCGCCAACCTATGTTTTGTTCTAGAAAACCACGGCGGGTCCGAGCGTCTTTACCCAAGATTACACCATTTTTCTTCAGTTCCTGAAGGGGTACGCGTTCATTTGTTCGTTTCCACCCATGGCTAATCAATGGCTAATCAAAAATTTATTGGAGAGGTGTTTCGGAGAGTAAAAATAAGTTAAATAAATGAAAGATATGAGAATCAACTGCAAATGGATGGTAATAAAATAGTGGGTAGGCCTACTCGTTTTTGTGATTTGCAACCTATTTCATCACCATTCAATTCGTATATTCATATATATATGTAGAAGGGATATTTGGCTACAGTGATACTCCCAGAGAATTAACCACAGGTCTCCAGAATTCTAACTCCTGGCGCGAGTATCCTTAATATAACTTTTAAGGATATCCCATATCAGGGGACATATTTCTTGATATGGCACATAGCAATCTTCACTCCGAATAGAATTTTCGCCTTGAGGGGGAAGAGTGGCGAGTTTGAAGGAGAGCCATTATCAAGGTTACCTGGTGGATCCCCTCCCCGTGCTATTATGGCGTAACTATTCCTTGTTGCATTTAAGCATGGATAGCCGCAAATAGAGTAGTTTCGGGTGGGGTCTTTCGTTACATAGTTGTATACTCCTTTTCGAAAGAAGGGAGGGTCCATCAGGACGACATATCACCCAAAAATAGATTTTTCGCTTTGCTCAAAATCCGTTTTTTGGGCTCAGCCATGTCGTCCTGATGGAAGTATACCAGAGAATTACTTGAAAGTACTATATCTGTGGATTTGTATAAGTGCCTTTACTTTGAATGAGTTCCTTATATGGTCTCTTATACCTTTATATATGACATTACCGTTATTTGCCATATCCACTAAGCTTGGAACTAGCTTAGGGCTTCCTGCCCCCTGGGAAAGTGTCAACTTCGACTATAAGGTTTCAAAGTTTGTATCTCCATAGGGACGGACGGTAAATCTTAGAGATTACCTTTTATCCCTTGAAAATCTGTACTCTGATTTCAAGTTGGGCCCTTCTGTGGTTTAATTAAATCTCTAGTATACCTTATTCGTCTGTAACTGAGATAGCAGCAATAAGACGTAAATACGTTCGGTATTTTACCTTGTAACTAGATTATCAGTTGTAGTTACAATCAGGTATGAATCTGATCCGGCATTGAAAACACATCAGGGTCCATATTTTCTCCTTTTGGGAAAAATATGTAATTTCATCAAAATCTGACTTATTTGTACAGATTTTGGATATGCCTGAACACCGTGACGCAACATTCACTCGACACTGGTGTTATCGGTCAGATATGCACCTATATGGAACAGTGTGTTAATCATCGTTGTGATTTTCACTTGAGGGTAAATGTACCCAAGCACCCGATGCACTGGAAAGTCCCAAAGCAGTTCACTGTTCGTCGCAGGCTTAGACGACGGGTTTCTAAAACTACCCGCCGCCACCACAACATGTCTTATTTATGTACTTGCTTCGTATAGTGTTGGAAGAAGTTCCGTGAAGAAGCAATTTTCTTAGGATCATGAACTGCGGGTGAGCTGTCAGGATCCGCTCTGCGAATAAATAGGTGAGCATTGCTCTCAGTTAATTTAGGGATAGATTTTGATCCTGAGGTTTCGCCTCGGAAGAGCTGTCCTTCCTTGAAGTCTGAAGTTCTATGAAGATAGACCTTAAGACACCCTAATGGGCATAGGGAGACAACTTCCTTCAGTGGGCAGATTCTCCAAGGACTCTACCTTATGGTGTGCAGCTCGTTTTTGGCGAGAAAGTAGGATCGGGGAAAGGATTCAGTTCTCCCTCTTCTGTGAACTGAATATGGCCTGCATCCCTGATAGGCCAATATTTCACTAACTCTAGCCCCTGAGGCTATTGCGAAAAGAAAATGAGTTTCCGTGTTAGCTCTTCTAGAGTACAATCCTCATTGTTCAGGTTCGAAGCATAGTGCTAGAATTGACCAACTCCCATGTAATGGGCTTTTGAGGGGTTGTCGGCTTGGGTCCAGTGCATGCATTGGTACCTTAAAAGGGGTTCGCTTATGAGGTTCGTCTCAAAGGCGTATAGAAGAGGTCTAGTCAGGGCCGATTTACTCGTGGTTATCGTAGTGGAAGTCAGGTCTCGTCCAATTAGGTAAAAGAAGAAAGGGAGACAGAAACCTGTTGAAATTTCTGTTGGTCCCCTTGTTTTCACGAGGGTTACCCCTTTCTTCCAAGACAATCCACATTGTCTCCTGGTTGGACTTGACTTGTACTCTACAATGAAGTCGGTCACATTCTTCGAGATCCCAACCTTTTGTTCGCTGTTAGGCCGAAAAAATCATGAGATGCAGGTTGTTGGTTCTTTAGGATGAAATGTAACAGCCAACTTCTGCACCAGTTTACCCGGATAGAGCATCCGCCGTCACATCGCGGAACCTTTAGAGGTGAATTGCTTGATAAATGCCATCCTCTCTTCCTTGCCAGGCGGAAGATGGCTAACATCACTTGGTTGATGTGAGGTGAACTTGAGCCTTGTCGATTAGACATATTACTTTCACCTCGTTGTTGAGAGCCAATCTGATGTGGACTGTTCTGCGAGGGGATAGTCTCCTCAACGTCAGGAGGACTGTCATAGCCTCCAAGAGGTTGATGCGTATCACCACTGATGTTTGTGGTGGTTGCAAGAAAATTGTCTGTGCTAGGCTCTTATTCGTTGACCACGGCCTTAATGGTGTGCGCAATCGGGTCGGTGTCAACCTTGTTGATCTCTTCGAGCGTTTGATGCATATCTTCTCCAGACTCCTGGCACATCCTTTGGCTGTGCTTCTAGCATTGGGTCTGTCACTACTGCGAACCGGAGAGACCCAGTGCTCTTTCCTGTTGGCATTTTGAAATCCTCTTGTGTTGGATTAGTCTCTTGACAGATGCTGCTATTTCTCTCCTCTTCTTTAATAGAATGGAGAGGTGGTGTGGCTGCAAGTTCCCATGGATTCCTAACCATTGAAATTTGTGAGCTGGAGAAAGGCGAGACTTCTAGCAATTGATCTTGAGACACAGGTGTTCCAGGAACTGGATCACCTTTCCGGCCGCTTGCAGACAAGTAGCCTTGGATGCTGCCCGCACCCGCAAATCGACCAGTTATGCTACTACCTGTACTCCTTCGGAGTGTAGGTGCTGGACGATTGTGTCCGTTAGCTTTGCGAATACCTTTGGGGCTACGTTTAGTCCAAAGGGCATGGCTGCGAAGACAAATTTTGTCTTCTGTAGCCTGAATCCTAGGTTAGAGGAGAGGTGGCGACTGACTGATAGGTGCCAGTAAGCAACTGCCAGGTCTATTGAGACTGTATATGCCCGTTTTTGGTAGAAGGGTCCTTATGTGTTGCACTGTAAGCATCCGGAACTTGTTGTTCTCGATGAACTTGTTGAGTGAAGACAAGTCTAGAATGACTCTGGGTTTGTCCGAGTCTTTCTTGGGAATGCAAAACAGCCTTCCTGAATTTAGATGGATTTCGCTTTCCTCATTACCTTCTTGTTCAAGAGTTTTGAGGTATATTCTTTCAATAAGGGGAAAGTGTTGGAAGAATTTTGGAAAGGTGGATTTTTTTTCCATTTCCAACCAAGTCCATTCGTCACTTGGCTGTGGACCCAGGGATCGAAGATCCAATGATCCCGAAAGTGGAAAAGTCTACCTCCTACCTGGAACCTCTCATTGTTTAGAGGTTCCTCAGGATATGTTTCCATGGCCACGTTCTCCTCCACCCTTGGGGGATTTCTGGATCATCCTCTTTTGGGGCCCTTACCTTTGTAGGGCCGAAAAATGGTCGAGTGCCTTTCAAAGCCTGGATTAAATACAGGTAACTGGCTACCAGCTGATGAGAGACCATCTGGAGAGGGGTTTACAGCTGGACTACCATTTGAGGCACTGTGGTCATGGTCACGGTCGGAAATTTTGCAGCTCTAATGATGATTTCCTCTTTGAGGACATGCCCCACTTTTGGAGCAGGTTCCTACTCTCCGTGGTGGCTTTGGTAATGACTTCTTGGACCACTTCCTGTGGGAAAGGGTCTAGGCCCCAGATACATAATGAAATTAGTTTTCTGGGGTGTTATTAAAGTCCTGCACATATTTCTAAGCAGTTCTGATGAGACAAAGAGACGGTAAGATTAGCTTTCCTCTCCTGTTCCCTTCTCAAAGGATGGTTTGGCAACTTTGGAAGGTTCTCATTAAACTGCTAGCCAGCTATCTCCGGATTCAACCTCGAGATGAAGAAGGTTAGGTGTAACTCTTTCCACTTCTCACAGGTGGGCGTAGCTAGAGATAATGGTTTGTATTTCCCTAGGATTGGGCAGGGTTTTCTCTCTTCGACTGCTCTCATGACACAGTCTAGGGCTTTCCCTGAAAGGGGGAAGGCTCAGGAGGAAGGAGCAGTGAAGGTTGGATGCTTCTTGCTCAATGCTGAGACTTTGAAGTTAGTATATCTGGCCCCTTTCCGGGTCTTTGGTAAGGATGGCTTGAGGCCTGTCATGCTCGAGGACAATGACTTCCTTCGGTATAGTCTCATCATGGGATGTAGGTTCATCTCGCAGTCTCACATAGCAATCTGGGTACGCTGAAAGCTGGGCCAGAGTTGAAGCTCTTCAAGGGGCTTGGACCCCAACTTCTAGGAGATATAAAGCTTCCCATATAACATGGGCATGTATCCCGTCTACCTCCAGGGGTTGGTTCGGAGCAGTGAGGGAGGTCAGATATTATAAGGGGCTTTGCGGAGCCCTTGGAAGCGCCAGGGCGTTTCCTTCCCTGTACCTCTCTCTTCATCTCTTTAAGATCTTGCTTATTCTTCTCTCGTTCCTTCCGGAACAGTGTCAACGTCTGCTGGATTGACTCTAGGAGCGTTTTGCTCCTGCCGACCTGTCTAGCCAGTTGGGGAGTTGGGGTTGAAGAGGTTAAGGGCATAAGTTGATATGCCGGCACAGTGAGCTGAGGGACCTCAGTCACCGTCAAAACGGATCCTTCGTCCTCCATGGTTGGTTGAACCACTTTTTATTTAGGGCCTTCTAGCAGTAGGTCCTGTACGGTGTCAGTGGACACCTCTGACATCCTATCTTGGTGGATGTCTAAGCTTTGCAGTGTCTATTGATATCCGTGTCCTCTGTCCGTTGAATAGAGGGGTGCTGGACCTGTGCCTGAGGCACAAACGTATTCGATTGAGCCTTAGGGAACAGTAGGTACTACAAAGATTTATTAGGTAGGTAGGGTCCCGGAGAGTTCTTCTGGAAGCCTCATACTCACCTTTAGTGGGTTTCGCTTGCTGTATCCCTTGACTCCGTAGTGTCAAGGATATCTTTTACAAAGCCATTGGTCAGCAAGGTCATGAGATGGGAGCGACCCTTCGGATCCCAGAACCTCAGGGATCCAGATACGATGCAGCAGGGACATAAAAGCTGTACATTGTATGCCCACAAAAGTCCTTACTCTTGTGGTTGCAGAATACAATTGTACACTTCGCCGTTGGCTCCTCTTGTAAGGCAGAAAAAGGGTGAATGAGTACTAAATTGTTTATATCATTGATATAATATATGTTTAAAAATACGGGTCCCAGTACCTCAAGGATCCGGGTTCGATGCAGCAGGGGGCATGAGACCTGCACATCTTGTGGCCACAAAAGTCCCTACTTTTGAGGTTGCAGAACAGGACTGCACACTTCACCTTAGCTTCCTCCTGTAAGGAAAGAAAGAGTATAGGGTAATTTATCTCACTGATAAATATACACATGCATAAATAGTATGCTTTACTATTATTTATCATAGAAAAGAAGTAGAAAAGACACATATCTGTTTTTCCCCTCCAGGCAATTGCTGTGACCTACAATATTAATATTTTTATTTTCCTTATCAGGGAAATTACAGAGTGAAATAACTCTCGTACGTAGAGCCGGAGTCAGTGGATACTAACACTAACTCCACCACTTGTAAAATATTAATACTGATAGGTAATCATTGGTGTTTCGATGATCTAGGATTCATCAGAATGTTGAAGGAATACTTCACCTCAACATTTTTTAAAATGGTCTCAGCAATGGACTGTGAAAGGATACACAGAGTATGTAGTTTTCTAACTGCTGTATTGTTATACTGGAGGAATACTGGCTACTGTATTGTCTTATACTGTAGTTTTGCCGGTGTATCGGGTTATGCTAGTACCTGGCGGCACTAGCTGACAGAGGGAGAGAAAGAATGGAAAGAAGGATACACCCTGGCCCTGGGGATGGCATCACGTTTCAACATTATTGGTTTCTTAAAACCAGTTATAAGTAGCTCAGATGAGTGCCTCATATTAGAAACCAAAGTTTCTGAGCACAAAAGAATATCATACTGTCTAGACGCAACTGTAAAGTCTTGGATATGTGCATGAAGACCACGAATATTGCAATACAGAAGACATTGACGAAATCTAGGACGTACTGGTCCCAGATTTCGCTCAATGTCTCCAGACAGCATAAGAATTAATAGAAATAAAAAAGAAACATCATACTTAAAAACTAGATTAACAAGAATTATAACAAAAACCATATGTACAGAGTTATAAATAAAGTGATTGATGAAACACATAGACTATAGTAAAAAGTCGGAAAAACTGGTCAACATGGAGGAGCCGATACACCATGCAAGGCTAAATACCCTCCAGGATAGCCACTTCAACTGAATGGAGGACAGTAAGGATAGTTTTGAGAAGAAAAAGAATCAGAAACGGGAAAGACACCCTCTTGATAAACCACCAGGCATCCATGGCCTTTTTTTAAGCCTGCCCAACACACCATTTCAAAAAAACAAGAGGAAGAAAAAAAAATGATAATAAGATAGAATAGTGTACCCGAGTGTACCCTCAAGCAAGAGAACTCTAACCCAAGACAGAGGAAGACCATGGTACAGAGGCTATGGCACTACCAAAGACTAGAGAACAATGGTTTAATTTTGGAGTGTCCTTCTCCTAGAGGAGCTGCTTACCATAGCTAAAGAGTCCCCTCTACCCTTACCAAGAGGAAAGTACACTGAACAAATTGCAGTACAGTAATTAACCCCTTGGGTGAAGAAGTGTTTAGTATCTCATTGTTGTCAGTGTATGTGGAAAGACGAGAATATGTAAAGAATAGGCCAGACTCTTCTGTGTAAGTGTCGGCAAAAGAAAAAAAAATATGAATAAGGAGATTTTTCTTTTTTATAATTGGCCTTTATATTCGAAATAAAAGAAATATATCCTAAGGTTTCTTAGGTGGATCTCAAGACTTACATATGCTTAAATGTAAGTTTTTCATTGCATATAGGAAAGACATTAAAAACTCATACTGTTTACTAAAGTTTCTCTACCGTAGCAAAATTTTGCATTGCACTGTAACCTATACATGCATGGACATGAGCAAAGTTGTTTTCGAAGTACCGCTTCTAAGATACAGTTGCTTAATTGACTGAATGATGTATGTCATCTGGCGTCGCAGTGAATATGGCCAGTTAAGGTAAAAAGAGTAATATTCACTTTCAAGAATTCTGGAATTTATTTACTTTGACAAATGCATTGTCTTTGTATTCAACGAATCAGTGATACGAATCTTTCTTTTATAGTTTTTGGATATACTTCTAACAAGGCAATAGCTGACTCTCAAAATGTATTGTCACTTCAGTATTTTAGACTAGGAATTTTATGTATTTTATACTTGCAAATCACGTGCTGAAGTTTTCATATGGCATTGTTTTTCGTTTAATGAAAGAAATATTTGTGTCGTGGTTTTTTGTTAAGAGTCACAAGCATGTTTCCTTTGGAAAGGTTATTGAATATTCGAGTTTTATTCCATGCCATTCTTCCATCATGTTGATTAATGATTTTATGCATATACTTCGAAATGTGATTGAATTAACGAGATATGTTGAATCATTATTTTCAAAGTTTTCATCAAGATTAAAGCTATGTTTATTAAATGCTATTTTATCTCAATTTTAATCCTCTCTAACATCTTTAAAATTTTTCATGAAAACTCATATAAGGTCAGACTCAACTCCGACGTCAACTACACTTGGCTACCAGATCGCAACGTCTTAGGACGTCAATTTTGGACAGAATCTAAAGTGCACCTCGTTATAAAGTCGATTTGAAAAATTGGCTTTAGCAATCTGATTTTTATATAAAACTCACGCATTCTTATACATGTACTTTGCAGCTTATGCAAAAGAACAATAGCACTCAGTACGTATACTCAATCCTGTCAAGGTATTGATTCTTCCATCTAGGAGAGTGAACAGTGATGTCAGACCCAGAATTAGTACCAGTGGCAGCAGCCTTAAAATGTTATGATGACAGTCATCCCCTAATCCATCGCTCTGGCAAATGGTAGCCCAAATGGGTTTTATTTGTGGGATAATGCTGTGTCGGTGCCAATATAAGCGTTTATGAGGTGACTGGGATACACCACTATGGTCTATTATTTTCTATGCCCATGAAACGGTAAAAATGAGCAAAGACGCATTCACAGTAAAGAGCTTATTTTTCAAGTGTTATTCTGGGTTGTTTTGCAGGTGTTTCACACCATTCTTTGCATTTGAGAAGTTAAGGAAAAGATGTAATGAACATAATTATTTAATCTTTTTTATTCATATATTTACGTAATTCCTGTTGATGAGAGATATTCTCTCTCTCTCTCTCTCTCTCTCTCTCTCTCTCTCATAGACACACACTCTGATGGCTCTTTCTTTGCTATCTATTTTTATAGAATAATTTTCGTGTATACGCCTATAATATATATATATATATATATATATGCAGCATATATACATATATATATATATAGATATATATTTATATATATACATATATGCAGTATATATATATATATATATACATTGACAAATATATGCAGTATATATATATATATATATATTGCATATATATACATATATATATACATATACATATGCATATATATACATATATATATATAAATATATATATATATATATATACATATACACTATATATATATATATATATATACACGCTATATGCGTATACACGCAAATTAATCTACAAATATAGATAACAAAGAAAAGGCCATCAGAGCAAGAGCAAACTTGACTTGTATGAACAGAATAATGCAAAGAAGAAATAAACCACTGAATATTTAAAAAAAAATATAGGAGAAACAAAAAATATGCGTGAAAATGCAAAATTTACCAAATTCCGAAACTGCCCGCAGACCTTACTTTTGCCTCTTGTAACCAGAAGTACATTTTCTAGTGAACTGTCCTTCGCCGACTGCATGTGACCAGGGATATTAAAAGTGAGAAAGGTAAAAACACTAACAGTGAGCGACCAAAAGTTTAGCAATGGAGTGAAAGTTGTATTAAATAGTGCCAAATACGAATGTACTCCTGCATGGGGATTGGATTATGATTATATTTATAGCAAATGTCATATAGGAAAACATGTAATCGATTGATTATTGAGCAATTCAGCAATAAGGTGTGACTTCCAGTTATAATATACAATGATCATGATAAGACTAAAATGGTAAAGAATTTTTTTTTTTTTTTTTTTATCTGAAGAAATTCGTGGCGTTTTTGCTACTGTATTTGCTATGAACAAACCGCATTCTATAGGAGAGAAATGCGTGAAAACAAAGCGTCATGATGCTAAAATTTTTGAATTTTTATCAACAAACGGAATAAGAGGATTCTGAGTAATACAAATAGGAGACTGTTATATCCACGGTTATTAATGAACAAATTTTCTTCAGAAATAGCGGTTTGATAATAAATTATTAACGGTAAAGTAATCAATGTTAAGTTGATTTGAACCTACAACATTTCTGTACGTATGACAGATGTTTAATTTACTATTTACAACATAAGTAAATTAAAATTTACGGTGGTAATTGTGATAAGATATCCTACGTGATTGTTCTTCGTAAATGAGACTTTAATGGAGAATTTATTCTTTCATGATGAGTTCCTAAGCTTTTGGATGTATTGTATAACCATATTTGCAGAGTATCGGCACCGAGTCATTTTGCATTTATCACGATACCTACTGTAGTTGGTCAGTGGTGGATTTTTGTAGGTTATCTAACAGCGTCCTGCCTCCTATTATCTTAATATGCATTGGCTTTATATTTCATACTGCGTTTATATTGTCAATAATCTCATTTTTCGTGCATTTATCCCCTTTCTATATCGTATTTACTCCAGTACATCTTGAGAGTAAGGATATTTCTATATTTCATATATTAGCAGTATTCAAATTTTTGTCACCAATTTTCTACGAAAAAAATTTACATATCTAGCCAGGTTCAAACATCAAGAGACAAGGATATATATTTATATATATTTACGTATATATATATATATATATATATATATACATACATATATATAAACAAGAGTGGGAATACCTAATTCCTTATGTTAATTGAAATTTGCATGTCACCGTTTATAACTTTCTCCCTGGAGGAGCTATTACTAAAGATATGTGTAAGTAAAATGTTCAAGTAAGACTATGCTCTGTTTAATGTAATGCTAATAAATGAGTCTCCTATTTTAATGGCTTTTGTTTTGTGAGCAGCCTTAAAATATCATCCTTTTCTCTTTTTTTCATATTTAAATTTTTGCCTTTTTTCCACATAAGAATATTTTGAGCCTTAACGGCTGATAATTAGATACAAAAAATAATATATATATATATATATATATATATATATGCAGATTTCCTTTGTATATCCTAGGAAAATTTAAATTCCCATATTCAAAAGGAGGAATCTCTCTCTCTCTCTCTCTCTCTCTCTCTCTCTCTCTCTCTCCATGTTTTAAAGCTACTCGACCAAACAGGGAAAATATCAATAACATTTTCGAACAAAAGGTATACAATATTTATATGCTAATATTCGAACATGAACATCAAAGATATCCCTCTAAGTTGCTTTGACATAGTCAATAATATTGTTTTTATTTTATGGTATTTATGTGATACAAGTAAATGTTTCATGTCTATCCATTAATATAAAATCATGTTTGCATGGTAGATGCTTTCATGAATTTGTTTATGTTTTATATTGGAATTCATTTAATAAGCCAGAGAGAGAGAGAGAGAGAGAGAGAGAGAGAGAGAGAGAGAGAGAGAGAGAGAGAGAGAGAGTACGTGTGCCTTGCTTGCGTTGTCCAATTATTATTATGAATTATGTTTTAATGCGAATTAGAGCGTGAGCCATTATTTCTTGCTAAAATGATTATCCTTTGTGTTTGCGGTTATTCGCTTCATAATACTGTGTTGGAACCAGTGAAAGGTGAAAATTGGAGAGGAGGGAAGTAAAATCAAGCACTGAAAAAAGGGAAGACCAAAGACAAAGGAATTCTAATGCTGAACATGTTATAATTTATAAACAACGTATCAAGCAATGATTGATGGGGCTTGTCTTGCCCAATAAAACATTCATGATGCTTTATGTAGAAATGTTTGTCCATAGCAATTCATCCGCTTATGCTAACCGCATGGTAGGACGCTCAGTTTGGTAGTAAATATATAATGTTCTGTAAAGCTTTGGTTTGTCGTATAGCAAAATGTATCAACCTAAAACTGATTGTCGATGTTGAATTAAATATATTTTTATACTTTGAAATCATGAAATGTTTGAGAAATGATCGGAAAACGCAAAGCTTGATTTAACTGACGCACCATTAATATATTCGTAATGTCAAAGTGGATGAGTAGACGTCTGTATTGCAGTGGCTTGCGTGTGTTTCAATCAGCGTCGTGGAAAAAAAGACGCAGTCGTTCGTTGTTATTAATGAAGTTTGTCGTGAATCCTGGAAGCGACATGTTTATTCCTGCAGATGATATATAACAGGCCGGTAAAAGCTGTGTTCGGGAATCCTCTTATCCCCCACCACCCACCCACCTTCATTCCAGTAAGTACTGGAATTGTTTCCCCTCCCCCTTTCGATTCGCGTTTATGAATCACATAATCCACAGCGTCAGATCCGTAACAACTTCTCGCTTTCTCTCTCTGTCTCTTCCTCCTTTCATTGACTCCGCTTTGCAAAGCTGTCCGTCGTTTCATGGGTCATTCACAATAATTTCATGCGCACGTGGATCGAATTTTGTAGGTTACTCCTTATATTTAATGGCTTAACTTTTTAGGCGGAAAACTTTCCCGCCCTCTTCCAACACCTAAATTACTTTAGTGTTGGCTGTTTTTCTTCACAACATTTATCAAATGAAACTCTTGGTGACTTTGGAATTTGTTGATTTTAATAACATACAAAACGCCTCTCAGAATTATTGAGAGAAAAATTGCAACTTCGTGGTTGTTGTCGTAAGTTTCGGGATTCTCTAAGTTTGGGATCAATTTTACCAATATTATTCAATGTTGCCGTTTTTCATTGGGTTGGTACAGATGAAAAAAAAAAAATCATCCTTTGCACTCACAGTGTAAAGAGTTCTGTTTCTGTTTTTCGTAGTTTCTAAAGCCTTTTTTAATGATTGCTTCCTTTGGAAGGATAAGGTTCGGTCTTAGTTTCTCTCCCCAACCCTCACTTAATCTTGTCTGTTTGCATGTTTATTTTTTTCTTTCTTAACACGTTTCACTGTTTTCTGGTTCTGGATCAGCGACGCATTATTTATTCTCACTCAGTTAAGTTTATCCGCATTAGGTGCATCTAGCATTTGAATAGGCGCCCGTCCACAAATACTAGTACTGATAAGGGTTCTTTGTCTTAGACTTTTTTTACCGTTGCTTTTATTAGTTTTCAGGAAAAACTTTCGTTTATTCGTGTAAAATGTATGTATAAATTAGAGAGTTTTTTTTTTTACATTGTTTATAAGTTATTGACTGCGTTCTTGCAATTTTGTAATAACATGTATATATACTGTATATATATATATATATATATACATATATATATGTATATATATATATATATATATGTATATATATGTATATATACAGACACACACACACACACACACACACATATATATATATATATATATATGCAGTATATTACCATGTAACTATTCTCCCATATAGAATAGAATTAAGAAGTGTTACTCGACTGGTTTTCTGCAATTATGAGGCGAGGTTGCTAATCCCCACGCCCTGTTTAACGGGTTAAAGACCACTCATAAGTGTCAGAGGCAAGGGACAGTGACAATGCCCTGGCAAGCGGGACAATACCCTAGAGACTGACCAAGTATACTGTAAATTACGTTCAGCGCCCAGGCCTCCCTCATCACTCAAGCTAGGACTGGAAGGATCAGGTAATGGCTGCTAAGGATTTAGCAGATAGACCTATAGGTTTCCCCCAAACGCCTCATCCTTTGCTCATAAGAATAGTGATGTTACAGACATAGCAGGAAACTAACGAGCTTGAGTCTGGTTCGAACCCCAGTCTGGCAGATCGCCGAGCATAGACGTTTCCAATAGGCCACCACAACCCATGGAAGTTGAGAGGACTTATGTTCCAATAGTATTTGTTTTTTTCCAGTGGTCATCTCTTCAAAAGTCTGGTCAGACCGAACGTTGCCTGACTTCACAGATCGAATAGCGAGGTATTATTATTATTATTATTATTATTATTATTATTATTATTATTATTATTATTATTATTACTACAGATGCTTTCATATATAAACTAAAAAAAGACTTATGTCAGCCTGTTCAACATAAAAACATTTGCTGCAAGTTTGAATTTTTGAAGCTTCACCGATTCAACTACCCGATTATGAAGATCATTCCATAACTTGGTCACAGCTGGAATACAACTTTTAGAATACTGTGTAGTATTGAGCCTCATAATGGAGAAGGCCCGACTATTAGAATTAACTGCATACCTGTTCAGGAAGATCTGAGTGTAAAGGATGATCAGAATTATGAAAAATCTTATGCAACATACATAACAAACTAATTGATCGACGGTACCAGAGATTAATAGCTAGATCAGGAATAAGAAATTGAATAGACCGGAATATGAGAATCGGCTGCGGAAGACCAGACAGGAGAACAATACTCGAGAATCCTAAAAGACTTTCTCAATAAGAAAATTTTTCGTTTAATTGAAGAAGACACAGACCTAATGTGTTTATCAAAAGTAAATTTTGCTGTCTAGAATCACGCCTAAAATCTATCTATCTATCTATATATATATATATATATGTGTGTGTGTGTGTGTGTGTGTGTCTATATATAGGCCTATATATATATATATATATGTATATATATATATGTATGTGTGTGTGTGTATACATATATATATATATATATATATATGTATATATATATATATATATATATATGTAATTGTATGCATATATGGATAGATATGCGTATTGATAGATATTATTGAACTTGAGGTACTCCATTTTGGCATTAGACAGCCATATTATTCTTGTTTCTGTTTGATACACTTTTATTAGGGTTTTTATATTTTCATCAAGAAGTATTATATGGTCAAAATTATAGCGGAAGATTTAGTGGAATTAGAATCTTTTTATACCTTTAAAATTTACAAGAAGAGATGGCGCTGATTGTAGCTTACTGACCAAGTCCCTCCTCTTGTAAAAGTTTACGTTTGTCACTAAAATCTAGCATAAGTTGAACATTGGATTCGCATTGACTTCATTTTTAGTCCAAGTAAGGAAGTGTTTGATCTTCTGACATTCATAAAAGTCATCGTAAATATATTTTTTAATGTATTTTCTTACGTTTGTGTTAATTTATTTTCCAAGGTTTTGAACATTGATAAAAAGGAACGATATTTTTAAAAACAGCAGAAAGTTGACTTGAAGAGCAAAAACTATGACATTTTTTCCCCTTCAGAATTTGGGGAAAAAAAAGAAATAGGCATTTTTCTTGTCACCTGTTCCCTTTGTATGAAATATTTTTGAGTAACTTTAAGGCTAAAACATTTTTTGGCGAAGTGTTCCAAGATGTCCTTCAAAAAACAGAACGCATTGTACTGACGTTCTGTCGATTAGTCAAATGAAAAAAATATTAAGAATAGATTCACATATACAACACAGATTTATACACATGCGCACACACACACACACACACACACACACATATATATATATATATATATATATGGTATTTCTATGAGTGTACCTGAGAAATTTCCTGGGAGACTCTCCATTGCGTGTTAATTGACTTAGGTTGTTTGGTACCCTAGACATGATTCATATACTAACTGGTAACATTCTGAATAATACAATAGCCTAGATGAGTAAATATAGAGGCAGAAATCTAGGAATTCAATATAAAAAGTACAGCGTTTTAAGATGCCTTAAGTTGTGTATAACAAAGTTCAAATAGGCAGAGTCCCTTAATATAAAGCAATGCTAATTGGCTGCAGTAACAGAAAATATCAAAAGATATCTACGGAACTGGAGATCGACAATGTAAAGGTATCACAACTGAGATGGTATGGACACGTGTTAAGATTGAATGGTGGGGGCCGGAGTAGCAACCCTCCTAGGGTGGAGTGAAGAGGGCTTCGGAGGAACCTGTTGGGGTGGGGGTGTGGGGAGATCGAGAGTGAGGCAGAGAATTAGATGGTGAGATAAGGTGAAGGATGATATGGAGAGAAGAGGTTTAGTGGAAAAAAGGATGCCTTTGATAGAAGGCATTAAAGATGGCGCATCCAGCAACCGACCCCATAATGTAGTGATAATGGTGGGAAGGAAGAAAAAGAGTGTCTCAATACAGTGGATAAAACAAATAATTCAAAATTATGACGAATGTGGCCCTTCCATGTAAGATTGTTTTTTCACAAGATCAAATTAAAAATATTTTGATAAGAAGCAGTAATGGTGCTCATGTATCTGTCTATTGATAAATTACATTACTACCTCGCCCTTCCAGCAACCAATCTCAACTTACTCAGAACAATTCATACCTGGATTGATTCAGTCCAGTTGATTGGCACTATAACTTCATAAAAATTTGAGGCCCCCATTCTGCTATCCTGTAGCTTATTAGCAAGTTTGTGATAATGAGTTAGTGAGCACGATAAGAAATATGCTCTATTCATATTAGGTATGGTGTATGTCTCTAAAGTCAAAAATTTCCATTTCACCATATCAGAAAGCCCTTCCCCCTTAAAGCTGAAACTAAATCCATGGATATTTTTTTTTTTATTTTTTTATAACAACTTTCTTACAGAGAACCATATGATGCAAGGAGAAAAATGACGAAGTCATTGTTGAAGTCTGTTTTATTTCCAAAGTTTGATATTTCACCCCTAACTAACTTTCATGAAATTCGTTCATGGGATTAGCAGACGAGCCGTAACAAATTCAATTCACCTTCGTTGACCAGCATTCTACTGTGAATTTTAATCAAGTTACGTGAGTCTTGTGCTCATCAGAAATCCTCACATATTTACCATATTTTATCATCAGAAATCCTCATATACAACATATTTTTATCGTCAGAAATCCTCATATTTAACATATTCTTAATCGTCATGTATCTTCATATTTACCATATTCTTATCATCAGAAATTCTCCCATTTACCATATTTTCATATTGTCAGAAATCCTTATAATTACCACATTTTTAATCGCGTTTTTCATCAATCGTAATCCCCAATTTGAGATTATCCTATCAAGCAGTAAGATTTTAATGGAAATATGATTCAATTTAGGTGCACCCTTTTCTGTCATCGCTTATCAGGCAACCGTTTATTCAGAAGTTATAGTATTGTAGGTAGACGCTACGCCTATCAATATTAGTCCTCTCAGGAATAGCCAAAGCCAGGATATTATTGCCACAGGTGAATTCTAAGGTAATGCCGAAGTTTTATAACTGCCTCTCTTTTCTGTCTCTTTCCAAGAGACTTTGACGAGCAAGCGCTTTATGTATGCAAATGCGTATTGAAATTGTTCATGGGTTCTCTCTCTCTCTCTCTCTCTCTCTCTCTCTCTCTCTCTCTCTCTCTCTCCCCTTTGTCGATGCATGAAACTCAATCACATGAAGGACGAATCCAAACACGGCTGCATAAACCAAGTCGAAGCACCCCTTAGCAGTTCATTTTAATCTCATCCTGGGAATCTCGCGAATTGTGATAAGATACGAAAATCTCTCTTTTGTTATCCAGGTGAATGGAGTTCATGACGACTATATTTTTCGGAGTGCATTTGCTTTATTTCACCCAATTTTCAATTGGTATGGTGGACTCTATTGGTATTTAAGCTTAAAGGGAATCTGGCCCACCGTCGATGGCGTGTTACTTAAGCGAACAATTGGCTTGGGCAAATTTGCATTAATTTCCGTTTTACTTGCAGATTGATCATATGTTTGAGTAATGGTGATGGCTCTCCCTGTACGTCTTCCTTTCGTTTGCCTTTTCACGTTTCTTGAGTTCATATTTATTTTTCATAAAGGTGTCATTTTTTTTTTTTTTTTGCTTTCGATTTTGTTTCTTGGAAAATATGTACTTTTTCATTCTTTTATGTTCTTTTGTTATTTTTTTTTACAAAAGATTTGTTGTTTTTTTTTTTAAGTGAAATATCTTGACTTGTTTTTATAGTTTCTTTATGAATTACTGTATTTGAGTGTACGCCAGTTTCTTACTCTTATTTTCCCAGTCTTGAGGTGTTGCAAGGTTTAACAACCTCCGCACACGGACCTTACCTCAGTGAGAATAGATCGCCAACGGAGAAACAAACTTTCTTTTTGGCAGTGACGCTTTTAGAAGGATACAAATAATTAGTATTTACAATACTTTCAAAGTTTTGTTGAAAATAGGATCAGTGCTGCATTGTTTGACGTGTTCCATATATTTTTATGCAACATGTATTCGAATCTCAAGCCCCCCAAAATAGCTATTAATATGAAACTCTTAAATATATTACACTCGAAATCAACTATGAGGCTTATACAGTGAGTTGGTTAGTATATTTCTAGTTTCATGTATGAATAGTTTAAGATCTCCTTAGAATGTGATTTCTAAATCGTAATATTATAAAGTTTGTATTATTTGTTTAATCTTTTTGTGCCATTAATGTTACTGTTCTTCATTTTAAGATGCTGTAGTATCGTCCTCCTTGTTTTTGTAATTGGAATTATTATGCTATACAAGTGTCGTTTTTAACTGATAGAATTACAAAATGTATTATAAGAACTTGGATCCCTTGGGCAATCTACTTCTTATTCCATTGCCGTTGGTAACCTGAGACTACCTAAAAAGAGTAAGGTATATTTTAGAATTAAGTCTTTCCTCCGGGGAGCACAGTCAAGCTCATGAAAAGATTTTTGCCAAAAGAATGCACCATTTCTTGTCTAAACCTTTCCAGAAATGAAGTGAAATATGAATGTTCATTTACAAGTAATGATTCACGTCACTTTTTCCCTCAGTAGAGGAGAGAAATATGGAACAAACGTTGATCCACAGGAACAGGTATCGGAAAAAATATCTGAGATTATCGTTTATCTGTCTTTCTACTCTTTTGTGTTGGTATGTGTTTCTTTGTGTACTGGAATCCTTTGTTCATTTGTTGAAAAACGAAATGTACTGAAAATTCATTTTTCGTGATTTCGTTAGGAATATAAAGATTTTCTAGGTAACTAAGTTTTTGAATAACACCCAAAGTAGATTGTATTTTACGCAATCGTTATAATGCTCAAGACTGTTATGATTGAACGGGCTTTCACAGTAACACTATGGATACTGGCTTACATGTTATAGAGTGATTTTTTTTTAATTATTGCCGGAACGTTTCGTGATATGAGTGACGCCGGGCATTCCCCGTGTACTTTTCATCCTATTTTTTCCTGAAAATCCTGTACCTATCTAATCATAGTAAAATATGCATTCAATTTTGTTTCTTGGGAGTCTTCAATTCCTCTTTAAATCATAAAAAGATAGCCCAATGACTTTCCAAAAACGTTTTGAGTTAGTTGATTATAAATTGCATAATAATTTAACGTTTCTTTAACATGCTGGCGTTCTCAACGACCTTCACTTACATAACAACGGTTATATTTTGCAGAAAACAAAAGTATTTTTTCCAAGATTGTCACTTTTGCCGAATTATGAATAGAATATCTCCTGAAAGAGGACAATTAAGTCTCAATGAACAAAAATGTTCCATGAGGTAGACGCCATATCTTGTACAGGTTATCCAGGAGTGAATTTTTTGTGCGATGTAGCCTCTTAATTTCTATTTGAATATGTAAATCGAAATGAATACCACTCACTTTCAGGGGGAATTCGTGCTGTGGTATGCTTATGTATACAATGCTTCATAATAAGAACTTCCGAATTGCTTGTTCAGTTGCATGCAATTCTTCATCGGCTTTCATAATTGTGACCGATATAAATCTATTCAAATTTACAGCGTTACAAGTAAAGCTCTTTACAGCTGAGCATTAGAGCATTTATAACTAAAATCAAATCTTACAGCAACTGTCGACATGACGATTGAGGTTCGGCATTTCCAGTGACCATTACGACAACACTGAGCGTCGGTATTTCCGGTGCAGATGTACTTACAAGTATCATTTTTAGGGGCCGTTTCGATACATTGCATGACGGGTCATTCACATGAACTTCATTATAAGGGAAATTTCTTTAGATTTTTTATTACCAGTGTTTCAAGGTAATTATTTAGTTTGCATTTGTGACACCACTTTAGTAGTGTCTTTAAATTTATCAAAGTTCACATAAGCTTAAACCCTTCCCTTACGGTTGAGGATAAAAAGCGAAGAATCTCTTAGCAATGACTTAGTAACTTCATAATAGATTAAGAATATGGTAAAATATGGTACAATAGTAATAAAACTTCGAAACAACAGGCTCCAACCAAGCTGTCTTTATTTTGCAAACAATATTAGGGGGAGAGGAGAGAGGGATCAGGTATGGGGATGGAATACAGCTAATCCATAAATGGAGTTCATTGCAGGTATCTATTTATGTTTCACTCATACACAAGTTATACGAATACACACTGTATTATATATATATTGATTGCTAATGATATGTTCTGCAATTTTGTAACTGACCATTTGTACCTGTGTTCTTATCGGTTCGTCCCCAGTGAAATCGAGAAAGGTGGTTTCCCAGATCCAAACGTAGTAGAATTCTTGTAAATGCTACAGAGATGCAACTGACATTTATTGCTGTTGTTTCTTTTGTCCAAGTAATAGCTGTAACATAGCTCACAGCAAACACGCTGGAAACGAATGCAACCAATCGTATTCATTGTTGGTTTGTCCATTTAATCGTATATCCTTTTGTGAGTTCTGTCACAGACAGTCTGGAACCACAGGATTTCTAATGCAAGATATTTTTTTTTTCTTTGTCATCAACATCTGTCTCCATTACTAATAACCGTAGTACCTGAATATAGATGTTTATCATGTCTCTATTTTTATATTAATTTAATGCATGATTTTCCATCTGGAATTGATCATTTCTCGTCTATATCTATAATACCCAAGTTTATTGCATATCTATTATTTGCTGAAAACCTGTAAAATAGCAATATGATATTCCTGTCGACTATCGACTTACTTAGGCCTTTTAATTGTTATATCTATAATATTCATAGTTAATCCACGACGATTAATACACATATCTTTATTGATACGTTATATTATTTTGAATGAATTTTCTTTTTCGTGTGTTTTTTAGTAGGGAGTTATTTTTAATGATGCTAATATATGTAAATCGTATTTTTCAATATTTCTTTCAGAACTAATAGTTTTACTCGCAAGGGTTTTCCTAAAAAGAAAAATAAAGAAATGAAAAGTCTGTTGTAATATGTTCGACAGAATTAGATATTATGCCCTTTTTTTTGGTTCTTATTTTTGCAAAGTTAGGAATTTTTATTTTTATTACTTTTAATGATTGGAAGTGGTAGCAAAACCTAAAGTGAATGCAAAAAGAAATTACAGCTAAATTTTATGTTAGAAGGTATTTGCTTAGAATCGAAATAACACTAAAATTTACCCGAAAAAGATGAAGTAGTAGTCAAAAACTAAAACTATGATACAGTAGTAGAAAAGGAGCAGACATGTTAAAGATGCCAGTGATATGTTTTTTTCTGAGAACAAAAATGTTCTTAGATGAATGAAAGGAAAGCAGTTTCCATTATTAATATACCATACAGAAATAGGCACTAAAACTCCCCCATAGCACGCAGCGGCGTAGGGAGAAACAAGAGAGCCTCTGTCCTAGCTTTTGATTCAACTAAATTAAATATATATGTTTCGTACAAAGAGCTCCAGGTCTGTTTTTTTCCTCCTTACTGGATGAACTTTGTGTTTGAAATTTTAGATTTTTGAGCTTTCCAGTGTCAAAAGTGGGATGTTTGATCATTCAAAGTTCTAAATCCCTTGAACACTGCTATGAATAGCAATGTTTGTGATTACATAGGCTTTACTTTATATATATATATATATATATATATATATATATATATATATATATATATATATATATGCATATATATATATATATATATATATATATATATATACATATATATATATATATATATATATATATATATATATATATATACGTGTGTGTGTGTGTGCGTGTGAATAAATATATATATGTATATGTATATATATATATATATATACATATATATATATATATATATATATATATATATATATATATATATATATATATATATATATATATGTATTAGTATTTACATCATTATTCGGATGTTGTTTAAGAGCTTCTGTAAGTAGATACCATGGTTATTAATTATACGTATGGATTACTTTCATTTTTATATTTACGTACATACTATTCCACAAGTGCATATACATTCATCTGTATGCATATATTCTTCCTTATTCTATGTAATATCTTTGAATGTTTTATAGGAAATGGATTACTATAAGAGAACAGAAAAGGTAAAAAGAATTCTATGAGCCAAAAAGCAATTGGAAAGTGTTTGAAACTTTGAACCATAAAACAAAACGTAAAATCAGATGGCGTTCCTGAATTTAAAAGTTGAAATCAAAGTTCTTTATTCAGTCAGGGCTGGGAGGATAATGTTGGGTCTTTCGTCCATAAAAAAAATCATGATAATCTTTAGTCATCATTGCGTCCTATCGTAAAGATTTTTTTTTTCTTGCAGGACCGATAATAATGCGAATATATGTATTGTATAAAAGAGAAAAATGACGAAGGTTGGCAAAAATACAAGGAATGGAATGATATCTTTTTTCTTTTTTCTTTTTTTGTGGAGAAAAATTCTACTGTGAGAGAGACTATCAATCCCTGTCATTTTTTTTTTCTTTTTCTTTCCTTAAGCAACGTGTCGAAGACTCCTGATGTTTAAACGATCTCGCCAAGGTTACTTTATCAACCTCCGGGATCCGTGTCACCTAGTTCGTACCCAATTTCTTGAATGGTATATAAGATATACTGTCTCTTCCTCAGTTTATGTACTTGTTACTTGTCGACAGTGTCATCAAAATTATCTGTAGTTGGAAACATGGCCAGCCGGTGGTGACAGTAGATGTGAATGTACCATCAATCACAGCAAGCAAGTGATGTGCGGTCAGTTACCTGTTTGAAATTTAGTTGAAATTTATAATTTCACTAAAAACTGTGACAATTATTACAACTTTACGGTTATGTTTTTTCGGATTACAGACACTCTAATCCTAATCAATTTCACTACATAAGCTTAATGCAATAATACAATAAAATTTCAAGTACCCGTGTGACAAAACTCTCTTTAGATTAGCAAAAGAAGTTACGATATCTGTAAGTGGGTTTTCGGAGATCTCGTTTATTTTGGATTATTTGTCATATATGTAAGTTGTCAATTTACTTCTGATTAGATGACCATAGTAAAATACTAAAAGTCACTGTAAAACAAGTCGACTTTGAATATCCTTTCAAATTATTATTTATATGTTCTAATAATTCCATTTAATGAGAAATATACCGATTGTTAAAAGTCAGTACTGACAGTCAGTGTAGTGAATGTTGGATCATTGGCCATTGAACAAATATTTATAAATATTTTTAAGCAATGTTTCAAAGCCTATATTACTAACGGTATTGATATTAGTGCAATAATTGGTGCTAGTTTATTAGAAGTGTCGTCACATAAATTTATTTAGAAAAATCTCCAGTACTTCAACTACTGTTATCGTCAACGTTATCAGAATAATGCTTGGAGTTATGATATGCAATACAACCACTCTATTTAATACTGACCCACAATTGCTTAAATGGGTAAAAAGTAGTAAGTTAAATACTTTTAACTTTGTAATTTAAAAACATATTTAGACGAATAGTAAAAGTTGCAATTGTGAATATATGTTGATTATAAAAATCATTTATCTAAGTATATTGTGATGTATATACAATATTATAAATTGTAAAAATTGCAAATGTATATTTCTTAATAAAAGAAAAAATAGTCATTACAAAAAAGGATTGCTGCCGAATGTCTCCATAGCAATAATTATCGAACTTTTTATTTCCTTTCTACCAAGTATATAACCTTCATGGTGGCAATACTTGTACTTCTCCATTACCACTTCCGCTTAAATCAGACAATAACATTTGATAATGTCCGTCATTTGAAATTGTAATTTTTTATAACTCTGAGGCCAAGACGTGATTTGGTGGAGGCTTCTTGCTGTGTGCGTCGTAAATGAGGTGTTTCCGTCACTTGCGGTGCACATTGCGATGGGATGATATTGACACAAGAAGTATTCTTAATAGTAGATTCAAATAATAACATCGAAGATAATTTTCTTTGTCGTGAGGCCATCAATGAGATATGTAGCTGAAGATATGCGACGTAACATAGCGCGAACCGTCCGGTTTCCTTGCCACCTCATAAATCGCCAATGTCTCCCTCACTCACCCCCATCCTGCCCCCTTCCCCGACAGCCAAGACATGCAAATCTGCCGGTGCCGTTTTTACACCTCTCCGCTCTTGCAATCATCTCTTCCATTTTCGACAACGTTTTCTCTTCGTCAAGTGTTTTTCTCTAGTTTGCTTGATTGATGGAATTTCTTGCGCCTTGAAGAAAAAGACAAGGTAGAAGAAGAAGGAGAAAACAAAGAGGTGGTGGTTGGAAGGGAGGAATATCTGGGAGAAAGACTTGAAATGTCTGGACGCGGAAGACTTATTCTCGTTTTTTCCCCTTCAATCTGGTGGTCTTTAAGGCTACAAAATAAATTGCATTTATAATTAGTAACAAAATGTCGCCTGTCTCTTTGTTCTTGTGGTTTGGTCAATATGCATTTGCTTCAGTCGTCCGCCATTTTCGCTTCCTTGCGTCCTCTCATCGTACAATAAAGAGTAGATTGTATAAAACCTTTTTTTAAGGGAATTCATAATTTTACATGGTTAAGTCCCTCTAAATTTTTTCTGGTTTAAAGCCATTTATAATTTCTTTATTACACGTTTTATCCCTGTTGCATTTTTCCCCATTTTACTCGTGTAAGCTTTTAATTCCCTTTTATTCTCCAGCTGCACTTTTGCTTGAACTCCCTGCTGTTCACTCTGTTCACTTTTTATCCTTAGTGAACCCTTCCTTCTCTTTTCCCTAACACTCTACCTTCATCATCAAAGTTTTATAAACCAAACTTCGCCTCCAAGGATTTTCCTTTGTTTCCTCCAATAATTCTTCCTTGTGGGGTTTTTCCATCTCCCTTACACGTTTATTGTTATGGATATCTTATCCCCTTTTTATGCGATGGATCTTGGGTCCTTTTTATACTTTCCTTTGGACGATAATGCGTACTGTATTCAGTATTTTACATAAATCAAAGCATTTACAGTAAAATCCAGTGTTGAAAAACCATGCTTCTCTCAATGTCTTCGTATTTCACCATGGAGTTTTACGCTACTTTTTTCTTGCCCTTTCCTCGCAGTAACACTTCACGCCTGTATATATCGTTCACGCTTCCTTCCATCGCAGTTGGCACTATAACCACCGTTGGCACTGTCTGTAATGTCAGGGGCGCAGTGGAAACCGATGATAAAGGTAAGCCGTCCTTTAGTGTCGCTGGCTGGCGGCCGCGTCGTTTGTATGTTAATGTTATTCTCTTCTGTATTTCAACTGTCTCTCTCTTTGTTGCCGCTCGTCTCTTAACGACTAATAGTCGCCTTGAACCCCGGAATTTAGGATCCCGGCTCTTTACTTATGGGTATGTTATCAAACAATGTTTTCATCTTAAGGAGCTTGTAGCCTTATTTTATTATGGTGACTTTTATTCACCCAGTACTGCCAAAAATATTCATAATCTTTTCGACTCTATATATATATATATATATATATATATATATATATATATATATATATATATATATATACATATATATATGTATATATATATATATATATATATATGTATATATATATGTACATATATAAATATATATATATATATATATATATCTATGTGTGTGTGTGTATGTGTGTGTGTGTGTATCTACATTATCATTTATATGTTTGTGCTATTGTTAAGACTTCTGGATTGAATAATCTGAAGTCAACAGATAGTCGAGTTAGTCTATGCATATTAATACGCTTATGTTATTAAAAGTATTCTTAAGCAAGCAAAGACATTCACTCTTTAAATATATGAAGAGTGGGTGTCTGTTTATGCTTTCCTTTTTGTTCAATACTTAAACTGCCTATTTAACCATAAAATGATATATCCAGAAGTTTAAATCATTTCTTTACTACTGTATAATGTACTCTGCGAGTGTAGTATGTGACAAAATATATAATGGATAATGTGCGAAAGATTGTTTCCATTTTTTTTACCATTGAAAACTACATGTCTCTCGAAAACAATAGATGTCTAATTAGCTGATCTTGGAGATGTTACATGTAATCATGTCGATATGTCTTGTCTGCTGATTTAAAAACTGATTATTTTCATACATGTCCTTTAACAACAATAAATAAAAGGAATTCCAATATTTTTTATGTCAAATCTCTCTCTCTCTCTCTCTCTCTCTCTCTCTCTCTCTCTCTCTCTCTCTCTCTCTCTCTCTCTCTCTCATCATTAAAAACAAAAAAGAAAGGAAGCGCAAGTATATCCAATTATCATTGTCAATTGTCGTTTGGTCTTGGATGATATAACATTATTTAGAAATTATAAGAAAAACAATCATGGTTTCCAGAACAAAGTTCATAATCGTTTTGCTAAAAGCTTCAAACAAGCTTTGAACTTAATTTTCTTAATATTAAATTAAGTGTTTCGACAGAATAGTTTTGTAGTGTTTTCAGCCAGAAGTTTATATACGACGTTAATAATCGTCTAAAGTTTACTTTAAAATTATGTGAAAGGAAAACGTTTTTGGCTATAGAGCTAGATAGGATATTGTTATTATCATCATTATTACTGTATTATTATTAGCATTATTATTATTATTAT
Organism: Palaemon carinicauda; assembly: GCF_036898095.1. Taxonomy (NCBI): domain Eukaryota; kingdom Metazoa; phylum Arthropoda; class Malacostraca; order Decapoda; family Palaemonidae; genus Palaemon; species Palaemon carinicauda. Next base: position 106,099,069 of record NC_090728.1, read on the forward strand.
TATTATTATTATTATTATTATTATTATTATTATTATTATTATCATCATTCATAATGTGCATACTCATGTGTGTGTGTATATATATATATATATATATATATATATATATATATATATATATATATATATATATGTATGTATATATGTGTATATATATATATATATATATATATATATATATATATAAAGCCCTCATGATTTAAATTTTTCCCTATTATCCATAAATACTATTTAGTATCGAATTTTATGCGCCATGTGATCTCAGACCCGTAGGTAAATTCCTTTAATGATAAATATTTACTCTCGGCCAAGGCCTCAAACCTATGACTAACAGAAGTAAGGATAGACATTATATTGGATAGTTCACTCGGCTGTGAAGATAGATAAGAGTTAATTCCGACTCTGCTGTATTTAATCCTGTCGAGCACCATTACAGCTGATTGGTAAGAATGAAACACTTGGTAATTTTGTGATAATTTTATCTCATACACTCGTCATTTACAATTTTTCAAATAAGCCACAAATACTCTTTAATATTGAATTAGCTCTGCCATTAAATCTCAGACTCATACTCGAGGCCAAAGCATTATAAACTTTAAAACTAAACTTATATCAACCTGCTCAACAAAAAGACATTTATAAAAAGTTTAAACTTCTTAAGTTCCACTGATTCCACTGGCCAATTAGAAAGAACATTCCACAGTCGGGCCATATGTGAAATAAAACTTCTAGGATTATGTGCATTATTGTGTCATGTGATGGAGAAGGCATGGCCGTTTGAATTAGTGCTACGTTCAAGACGGTATAGTCTGGGAAGATCTGAATACAATGGATTATCTGAATTTTGAAAAACATTTGTAACATGCACAGAGAACCAATTGAACAACGGTGCCAGAGATTAATATCTAGATCAAGAATAAGAAATTTGATATTCCGCAAATTTCTATTCAACAAATTAAGACGAGAGTCAGCTGTTGCGGACCAGACAGGCGAACAAAACTCGAAGCAAAGCAGAGTGAAAGAACTAAAACATTTCCCGAGTATAGACTGATCACCGATAATCTTACAAGACTTTCTTAGTGAGCCAATTTTGTGTACAATTGTAGAAGAAAACGACCGAATGAGTTTCTCAAAAGTAAATTTGCAATTAAGAATCAGACATAAAATTTTAAATGAGTTGCATCCAGTCAGAAAGACATCGTCAATGTAAAATTCTTCATGTTGAGGAGCCTCTATATTTGACCTACTTACAATCATACTCTGAGTTTCGTTAGGGCTCAGCTTCGTGCCCCATAATTTGCTTAATGCATTTTTATTATATCCAAGCTGTACTGATATTTTATATAGTAATATTCGAGGTGGAATCTATTTTTGGGGGTATTAAGAATTGAGAATCAATTAATATAAAAAAAAATAAGTTTAAGATTGTTATTTATTAATTTCATTAGCAAATTTATCTAGTTCTTAGTTTTTCAATGAAAACTCTTAGTGTTATCTTCCAGAATACTGAAGTTCTATTGAACATTATATAGTATTAACAAAACATGGCTCTTGAAAAAGAAGCATGGAAATGCTGAATATTTGCAACCTTTATCATTATAACAACCTGATATTGTATCGTGATTATGAAAGAAAAATATATAGTTTTGAAAGCATTTGAGAGTATTTTCGTCAGAAACAATTAGAGTAAAGTATGCTATTGTTAATAATAATAATGTTCCAAGTAATCGTTGTGGATGAAAACTCACCCCCCCCCCCCACCAAATAAAACAAAAAAATTGTTGGTTCAAGGCCGTTAATTTACTTAACGTCAAACAAAACATAGGCATGCTCAGTTTTCCTTTGGTATGCTTCTTGTAACTTTTTGACAAGAGATTTTACTAAAGGTGTGTTCTCATGAAAGCCCCAACGCCTGTTTACAAAACAGTTTCTTTGATTGTCTGTATAATGGGAAATGTCAGATCAGTTCGAAGAGAAAACATGTTTTGTTTTTTCAGGGCTTTTAATGTATGTATTTACACACACACGCATATACTGTATATATATATATATATATATATATATATATATATATATATATATATATATATATATATATATATATATATATATATATATATATATATATAGTGTGGGTGTATGTGTATGAATGTGATTATATCTAAGTATAAAACGGAATTAAGAATTAAACTGTCATAGTAATTCTGAAAACTGCCCTTTTTTAACCTTCTTGAAAATGGACACCAATGTGACGCCGAACAGTTAGGTTGTAACTCAGAGACTCTCGTGAATGCAACTGAAGTTTATTTAGACGCAGCTTGAGCATTTATACAAACACAACTTTGCAGAAAAATATAGGCATAAACAAGTTAGCGTGTCGTTGAGAGTAGATATTCAAATGTTGATAGCTCGGATATGAACTTGATTTGTCTTTTGGTGGTGTATTATAGTTACCCAGTAAAATTTGTTGTATGAGAAAGTATACTTTTACCTTGATATTGACGAAACTTTCATGAAAACATTTTATTCTAGAGTCACTTTCTTAAAACTGACTATAAGTGGCATATTCTCGCTGGGAAAAAAAATATATAGTGACTGTGTAATAATTATAGCAACAGTAACAATATGAAATATAATGTGAAAATAAACAAGTAATGCAAATGTTTAGAATGTTCCAAGGTGTTTCACTTAGGCCTGTTTGATTTTACATATCCCGTAGAGAACGTTTCAACTTTTCAGTGTCTATATAATGGCAACTGCATGGCTTTTGAGAATTTTAGTTTCAAAATAGGTTTTTCAAGTATACATTGTTCAAACTATCATAAACATTATTGCCAAAGATGTGAAATGGAATTTTAATGCAAATCATGGGTCGTAGTAAATAAGAAGCATGCATCTATTTTTATAAAAACAGATATGGTATATCAGGTGGAGTTATATAATTGTTTTGAATCAAGATGAACAGTTTTTCAATTTTAAAAAATTAACTACTGCGTTTTAATTCATCTGTACCGTATAAAAAAATTAAAATTACCGGTGAAAAGAAAAGTAATTGTGCACTGCTTACGTTAATAACAAAATATAGTTAACTGAAATAATAAGTGTTGGTATATGATTATTTTATTCATTAAACATCAATAAATGCTGAAAGTCAGAACGTTACTTTAATTCATCTATATATGTTACTTCTCACCCATATTGTTAGTTTCCCTGCACTATTGTGACAAATATGACAACGTATTAATATTCATTCACTGGTTTTCACCAAGAAATGATGCGCATATTTATCGTAGTTTCTTATTCATTCTGCATCAGATCATTCTTTGTTCATGATTTCTCGTCGGCCTCTTTTTATCAGACTCATCTGTCGACCATTTCTATTATCTGTCAAAAAACCATCTATCATCTCTATGTCGCTTTCGGCTTTTCTTGTGTATGCCAACCCCCCTCCCCCCCCCCCCCCCCCCCAATCACTCCCATAGAACCACTGCGTTCTAAACCTAACAGTAATAGTATCCAAACTCGAGCATAAAGAGACCAACATTAAGGGTTACTACATGCTGTAGAGAATAACGTATGCAAGTTCAACGGCTTAGAAACTAATGCATTTGAGCTTGCAATATTGTAATATATAGGTTGCACCGATGGATGAATCCCTCTTTCGGTTGATTGACGAGATATCCGATGGTTCAAAGGTAAAAAATGTTATATGAACTAAATCCTGCGTATTGAAACTCCAGCTGTAAAACTTAATTGCGAAACCGATTCAGGCTCCAGTGAACATGATTGATGATACAATGGCCGTGTACAGAGGCTACGGTCAACTGGTGCAGCTGAAAACTGTTGAGAAACGTTGCCTGTCCTTCAGAATTAACGAATTAATGTCCGTATTTGTTTCCTGTTTTATTTTTATCTTTTTAAAAACCCTTCATTTTTTAAAACAGGAATACGCTTTACTTGTCGATTTTTACAAAACCTGGATGTAGTAAGTTTTAGCTTGATTATTAAGTATCATTATTTAGGGTCGTAGGTTGGCCAGGGCACCAGCCACCCTTTGAGATACTACCGCTTGAGAATATTGGGATCTTTTGACTGGCCAGGCAGTACTACATTGGATCCTTTTTCACTGGTTACAGGTCATTTTCCCTTTGTCCACACACACACACACACACACACAGAATAGTCTGGCCTAATCTTTACAGATTCTCCTCTGTCGTCATACACCTGACAACGCTGAGATTATCAAGCAATTGCAGTGCAGTAACCCCTCAGGTGAAGACCCAAAGGGTTAACTGCTGCACTGTTATTGTTCAGTGGCCACTTTTTTCTTGGTAATGGTAGAAGAGACTCTTTAGATATGGTAAGCAGCTCTTCTAGGCGAAGGACACTCCAAAATCAAACCATTGTTCTCTAGTCTTGGGTAGTACCATACCCTCTGTACCATGGTCTTCCACTGTCTTGGGTTAGAGTTTTCTTGCTTGAGGGTAGACTCAGGCACACTATTCTATCTTATTCCTCTTCCTCTTGTTTTGTTAAAGTTTTTATAGTTTATATAGGAGATGTTTATTTTAATGGTGTTACTCTTCTTAAAATATTTTATTTTTTCTTGTTTCCTTTCCTCTCTAGGCTATTATCCCTGTTGGAGACCCGGGGTTTTTTATAGCATCCTGCTTTTCCAACTTGGGTTGTAGCTTAGCAAGTAATAATAATAATAATAATAATAATAATAATAATAATAATAATAATAATAATAATAATAAAAGTTTACTTTCATCTATTATAATGTCAACCTTTGTGCACGGAATAAAAATTATGGCAACAAAATAAAATTTTGATAAACGGACGTTTCCCCTCTCTCTCTCTCTCTCTCTCTCTCTCTCTCTCTCTCTCTCTCTCTCTCTCTCTCTCTCTCTGTTTATCGTTTGGGGTTTGAGGCCTCCCCACCCAACAAATCCTACACCCATCCGGCCCTAGTGCTTTCCCCGACTTGTGAGCTTTTAATGAAACGTCCCCCGCATGATGTTTTTCAAAGTTGACATACGGATAAGTTATGATGGAGTTCACGGGGCTTTTGAAAAGATTATAGGTTTTGTGTTCGTTGGATAACTGGGACGGCAGTAGATTGGAGAGGGGTGTAGCACCTGCGTGGCACAGACGTGGAAATATACAGACACGTTTGGGTTTTATTTTGGCAATTTTTCATATTGACGACTCATCATCGAGGAAATGCTTTTCCATCATACGGCGAATTGTCGTTTGGTTTAATAATCGCTTGCTTGTCATATGTGAGCTTTCAGGAATGTTTGATATATTTACCCCCATACAATCTCTCTCTCTCTCTCTCTCTCTCTCTCTCTCTCTCTCTCTCTCTCTCTCTCTCTCTCTCTCTAATCTTGTATTGTTTCGTTTTGAGAGTTGTTTCACGTCTGCTTTTTTTTTCATCGTGATACACCTGTTTATCATATGAACATTTTGATTCTACAAGAATGCATTCTGTGTATGAAAGTAGAAGATGTTGATATGAGAGAGAGAGAGAGAGAGAGAGAGAGAGAGAGAGAGAGAGAGAGAGAGAGAGAGAGAGAGTTAATGTAATGCAAGCCGTAGAAACTTCGTATCATAGCTTTTACTCCTATTACTAATGCTCCCGGCTTTCGTACATTATGAGAGACTGCTTGTATACTATATGGGTAATAGATCGGGGTTAGGGGGTAGTGGGGTATCGCCTTTACCCTCCAAGGTGATCCAGTCATTCTTCAACTGAGACCTGATTAAGACCTAGTTAAGCAGACCTTCAAGTGAAGGATTTCGCTTCCGACGCCCTCATGAACAGTTTCCCCTTCTGTCTTTCTCTTTTTCTCTGTCTGCCTCTGATCTGATTATTATTGTACTAAGGTATTTTCTTAAGAAGCACTCCCTTGGGGGGTTTCTTCTTCACTTTTCGTAATCTCCTCTGCGAGAGGCTCTCTGTTATTGCCTTTGTTATTATTGTTTCGTTTTTATGAGAAATATATACTCTTGATTATCATTTCGTGATATTTTTATTATTGTAGAAGTATTTGATGAAAATTATTATGCAATACTTATTATGAATTGACAACTGCCACAAAATTAAATGTATAGTATATACTTGAGAATCTAGACTTTTCATTTCTATTAATGATATTGGGCAGATTTATTTAGCATTGTCATAGTTTTATCTGTATAGTCTGTTTACCATCGCACTCCTAATCCGCCATAAATACTTAATGTCCACGATTCAGTCCTCCTCTTATTTAGGTCGTTGGTCCAGAACATTAAATTTCACGAGCCAACGTCCCAGTTTTAGTTAAACATTGTATCATCCTCTTAAGTACAGAATTCTCGCGTCAAAATCCACGTGACCTCGGCTGAAGAGCTCGCTTCCGTTGAACAGTTTTTTATCTTTCGTTTATGAATGGTTGGCATGTGGATGTAGTGGCCTTGAACGTTTTAACCCGTGTCATTTTTTCCTAATTAGTTTCTCGAGCAGAGCTTGCTCCAAAATCGATAAAATTAGCCGCTGTAACTCTTATTAATCTATCGATGATCCAAGAATGAAAATATCACCATCACTACACCTCTTTACATCTGTCTTTCTTTAACCACAGCTAGACCAGAATATTTTTTACCTTCCTGGCTAGTACAGTAGTAACATGTTCACCTAGCATTCGCATGGTAGCAGATCGATCCCAGCCCGGAACAGTGAGTGTAAGCTGTTTACTGTGGAGGCCATAGCTGTGGGTGGGCACCATAGTGGGGTGTTTTGCTTGCTTGACTGAGGTTCTGGTGAGCCTTTATTCTGATGAAACTGGAACCTTTACCTTTAAGGCATAAATCGCGTACATATCCCATATCGTTACCATTTTTCTCGACATGACTAAACCATCTCATAACCTTTAAATCTGTTTCTACCAATACTTAAATCCTTTTTAAACATATTATTTACATTTCTTTCTTTTTTCTTTTTAAGAATTCATCTTAACACTGAATGCAATTTATATATGTTCAAGTGTATTAAGCAACTACATTTTGCTTTCACTGAGGTTTCCTTTCAAAACTTCATTCCTTCATTCATTCTATCTTTGCCTTTCTATTCACGACGTTAAGTATTTTTCAACTTATTAATTTATTAACATTTTCAATATTTACTTTACCATTCCTAAACCGACTTCAACCATGTGCTATCCAAATTAATTTTCCTCATGACCTTTTTTCTGGATGCCATTTACCTCCATGACTTAGCTTTCGCTAAACGTTCACTCGCAAACTGACCAGAATTACCAGGTAATGTGATTCGAAAACTCCAGCAATTTGCCCAACCATTCACAACCACTTCACACTGTCTCTCACCTATGATCTAAATACAATAAACTATTTACTGCATCACGGAAAGACAATGCTTGCATCCTCCAACACATGGATCCATAAGAATCAATATGTTCATTAAACTTTATAAACCTGTTAACTGAATTTCTCTTTGATTCTTTCGTAAAAAAAGGGTCACTTCTTAAAAAATCAAACGGTCTCTTTCTCCATCGACAAAGAATTATTCATATCTTACATCCTATATTATCTTTTGTCCTTCCACCTTTTGCTTCTGAGTTCATACATACATAATTTCCCCTTGGGTAAGACTTTTTTCCTTGAATGGAGGGACTTCAAAGGTCGTTAATCTTTTAATCCTTATCCTTTCCTTTAGGGTGAGAGTGCTAGCCTCATGCCATTAGCCACTCAATGGTAATGCAAGGATAATAACCTTTTGACCAATAGGACAGCATACACATACACACCTTATATATATATATATATATATATATATATATATATATATATATATATATATATATATATATATATATACATATATATATATATGTATTGGTGTGCTACTGTCTTAAGCACACATTTGAGTATGAGTTGTTTTCAGATGTATTTAAATGGTTTATTGAACACATCTTAGTGGTTTTTAAGTTTTATTGTATATAAACAACTGAGTTAAACATCTCCATCACTGGAGGAAGCTGTGTTGGTCCACATGACCAATTCTGATGAAGTTTAGATAAGAACTGAATAAATTATCGATATCACAGATATCGTATGCTTGCTTTAATCTAGCCACGTGACGGAATCGGAAGACACCTGCATCCGGTGACGTCACAAACTTTCACACGAAGAGACAATGTGTTGACACTAAGAAAGAATGACAACTTAGCATCTTACATCCTGTACACAATTTGAGTTGACCATAGCAAATCTCACGGCCAGCTCTTCCAACCAACATGACATATTACGTCATTTGTTTTAAACATGTAATATTACTATTCTAATCATTACATAAGCTCGGCCAGCTATCTCAATTTTTTTACAAAAATTTAACAACAAGCCGAAACATGGTTATTAGGTGTGACTGGACATACGTATCATTCATTGCTCAAAACTAGCTATATCCAACTGAGGACGAATGTCCAAATAGGCACATCAAAATTAATAACAATAATGCATACAAAAAAGATATTACCAAAGCAAAAAGAAAAATGCATGATAAAACCAAGATCATATATATGGTACATTGCTAGCAAATGATTACATGGTACCAAAAAACAAAACAAATTCTGACTTACAAATGATTCGGTAACTTGATAAAGAATAATTGTTACCTTTGTCAGAAACAAGATACTCAATTTTTAGTGCACAAATACAAATTCCTGGTACGTACACGTACCACGGTTTCGTACATATATATATATATATATATATTTCTATATAGGGCTGATACATTTTATTAGATGCCCATAGATTCTGTTATATATCTTATATATTTTTTCTTTTTTTTTTTTTTTTCTCTTTTCTTTTTTAACATTCCGGCTTATATATTTTTATTAGATGCCGAGAGAAAAAAAATGATTTATATCCTTTTTTATTTTATTTATTTTTTTAAATGTTATTTTAAATGTATTTTTAACAATGCAAATGTAGAGAATTTCTTTAATTACATATTACTAGCGTACTAATCAGCTTTTCATACAAACATCATCCTGACAAATTACTCCCTTAGCGAATGAGGTGGCCACTCATACAGCTTTGAACTGGATCAGGTAAGGGGTATTGTCAGGGCTATTCAACTCGTTCCTTTGTAGCTGCTTGCTGTGCCGTAACCTACGCCAAACAAGGATGTTCACGGCGATAAAAATTAACGCCGTTACAAATAAACCTGCTAGTAATATAGGGTGAAGAATCTCTTTGTAAGTCGGCGACAGGTGGTCCTTTTCGGTAAGTTTCATTAAGCGTTTCGCCACACTTCCTTTATAGGGGAGAGGA